>NC_091302.1:45152523-45237523 GCF_038502225.1 Cherax quadricarinatus | reverse complement strand
GGGCACTAACAACAGATACTAAGACTGGACACAAACAACAGGTACTAAGACTGGGCATCAACAACAGGTACTAAGACAAGACTGGGCACTAACAACAGGTACTAAGACAAGACTGGGCACTAACAACAGGTACTAAGACAAGACTGGGCACCAACAACAGGTACTAAGACAAGACTGGGCACCAACAACAGGTACTAAGACAATACTGGGCACTAACAACAGGTACTAAGACAAGACTGGGCACCAACAACAGGTACTAAGACAAGACTGGGCACTAACAACAGGTACTAAGACAAGACTGGGCACTAACAACAGGTAATAAGACAAGACTTTGCACCAACAACAGGTACTAAGACTAGGCTGGGCACTAACAGGTACTAAGACAAGACTGGGCACTAACAACAGGTACTAAGACAAGACTGGGCACTAACAACAGGTACTAAGACAAGACTGGGCACCAACAACAGGTACTAAGACAAGACTGGGCACCAACAACAGGTACTAAGACAATACTGGGCACTAACAACAGGTACTAAGACAAGACTGGGCACCAACAACAGGTACTAAGACAAGACTGGGCACTAACAACAGGTACTAAGACAAGACTGGGCACTAACAACAGGTAATAAGACAAGACTTTGCACCAACAACAGGTACTAAGACTAGGCTGGGCACTAACAGGTACTAAGACAAGACTGGGCACTAACAACAGGTACTAAGACAAGACTGGGCACTAACAACAGGTACTAAGACAAGACTGGGCACCAACAACAGGTACTAAGACAAGACTGGGCACCAACAACAGGTACTAAGACAAGACTGGGCACTAACAACAAGTACTAACACAAGATTGGGCACTAACAACAGGTACTAAGACTCTACGCCAACAACAGGTACTAAGACTGGGCACCAACAACAGGTACTAAGACAAGACTGGGCACTAACAACAGGTACTAAGACAAGACTGGGCACTAACAACAGGTACTAAGACAAGACTGAGAACTAACAACAGGTACTAAGACAAGACTGGGCACTAACAACAGGTACTAACACAAGACTGGGCACTAACAACAGGTACTAGGACAAGACTGGGCACTAACAACAGGTACTAAAACAAGACTGGGCACTAACAACAGGTACTAACACAAGACTGGGCACTAACAACAGGTACTAGGACAAGACTGGGCACTAACAACAGGTACTAAGACAAGACTGGGCACTAACAACAGGTACTAAGACTGGGCACCAACAACAGGTACTAAGACTGGGCACCAACAACAGGTACTAAGACAAGACTGGGCACTAACAACAGGTACTAAGACAAGACTGGGCACTAACAACAGCTACTAAGTCAAGACTGGGCACCAACAACAGGTACTATGACAAGACTGGGCACTAACAACAGGTACTAAGACAAGATTGGGAACTAACAACAGGTACTAAGACAAGACTGCCCACCAATAACAGGTACTAGGACAAGACTACCCACCAACAACAGGTACTAAGACAAGACTTGGCACAACAACAGGTACTAAGACAAGACTGGGCACTAACTACAGGTACTAACACAAGACTGGGCATTAACAACAGGTACTAACACAAGACTGGACACCAGCAACAGGTACTAAGACAAGACTGGGCACTAACAACAGGTACTAAGACAAGACTGGGCACTAACAACAGGTAATAAGACAAGACTGGGCGCAACAACAGGTACTAACACAAGACTGGGCACTAACAACAGGTACTAAGACAAGACTGGGCACCAACAACAGGTACTAAGACAAGACTGGGCACCAATAACAGGTACTAAGACAAGACTGGGCACTAACAACAGGTACTAAGACAAGATTGGGCACTAACAGGTACTAAGACAAGACTGGGCACCAACAACAGGTACTAACACAAGACTGGGCACCAACAACAGGTATTAAGGCAAGACTGGGCACTAACAACAGGTACTAACACAAGACTGGGCACTAAGAATAGGTACTAACACAAGACTGGGCACTAACAGGTACTAACACAAGACTGGGCACCAACAACAGGTACTAAGACAAGACTGGGCACCAACAACAGGTACTAAGTCAAGACTGGGCACTAACAACAGGTACTAACACAAGACTGGGCGCTAACAACAGGTACTAACACAAGACTGGGCGCTAACAACAGGTACTAACACAAGACTGGGCACCAACAAAAGGTACTAAGTCAAGACTGGGCACTAAAAAAAAAAGATTGGATAACCTGCGATATACTGTACACAACCTCCAGTAAAAACATTGCATAATTAAATACCCAGGAATATGAAGCATGTCAGTTCTTGCCTTCAACTTCACTCACTTTATTTATGGCCTTTAATATTAATGTCTGTCTTAATTGAAGGCTTCTCTGATGATTACAAAACTAATTAAAATAAGATTAACCTCGTGTTAATGAGTAGTAATGACAGCAGTTAGGAGTATTGAGGGTAATACCTGCTACCACACGTGTGTAGTTCAAATTGACACTTGTTACTCACGTTAATTCACACACTGTTGCATTTTGTTTATACATTTTCGTAACCAGACAATTATACTAATGTTTTGGAAATATTGAGACACTCTTGATTTGTTATTTCAAGACTACCTGGGTTATATTTTATAATTTGGAAAAAAAAAGACGCCTGAGTCTGGCCGGTTCAGGTGACCCAGAGTGTAAACAGGGGGCACATGGAAGTGAGGCTGTAGGTTCACAACAGACTGTAGGTTCAACAAAGTGAGACAGCGGGATACAACAGTGAGGCTGTAGGTTCTCAACAAGTGAAGTAGTGAGCTACGACAGTACGAGTGTAGGAGACTGGGTTAACAAGAAAAGCGGTGGCCACAATCACATATTCAGGTCGCCACTCATTCTACACAAAAATAGAAAAGACAGACTATTACTTACCTGAGCCGTGTATGTGTGAGACATGACAAGGTGATTGATTCCTGTGACCAGAATGTAATTATCAAACTTAATGCATCTGCAGTATAAGATGTCCATTACCAGGTAATGACTTTATGTACCTCAACGCTATTCCTATCCCCGTCGCTGTGTCCTCCACCACTGTGTATGATGCCTCAGTAGAAAGAACATTCCAAACTCTAAAAGAAAAGCTAACATCTGCTTCAATCTTGAAATTTCCAGATTTTTCTAAGCCCTTCTATCTGACAACTGATGCAAGTTCAATTGGCATAGGTGCCGTACTAGCTCAGAAGACCGATGGCAAGTACAACGCAGTTGCATTTGCTAGCCGAGTACTTACGAAGGTTGAACGTAATTATACAGTAACTGAGCAAGAAGCTTTAGCAATAGTATGGTCTTTAAAGCACTTCCGAGACATTATATATCAGTACTCTTTTCAAGTCTTGACAGACAATGCTCCACTGATACCTTTATTTCAGAACAGACAAACCTATAGGTAGGTTATCCAGATGGACCTTGACTATCCAAGAGTTCAACCCTACCTTTGAACACTTACCTGGCAAGTCAAATGTAGTCGCAGATGCTATATCGCGACATGTTAGTATAGTAACTGCAGACCCTCCATTTAGTGCCGAGGACGTAAAGAATGCTCAAACAACAGATCCCATGTGGTCTGGTGTGATTCGATTCCTGCTCCAGGAAGTTCTTATTCTGACTGTGAAGTCACCAGCACTCATCAGTGACTTTGTCATGAACCAAGAATTACTGTAACACACAGTTCCACTAGATTGATGAAATCTAGAAGAGGTAAAGGGAGGTCGTGGTTTTCAGTGAGCCTCTGTCTCAGAATGTTGATTGCAGCGTCAGTAGGAACGTTGGTAAAGAGGGCTGTGACATCGAAGGAAGCCATGCTTTTGTTTTTGACATTCAGGTTGGAAATTCGGGAGAGAAGGTCACCTGAGTGTTTGAGGTGGGCTTGACTGATGGTGCCCAGAAGCGCTGAAAGGTATTTGGCAAGGTGGCCGGCTAGTCTGTGTGGTGCACTCCCTATGCCCGAAGTGATAGGCCGTAGTGGGATGCCAGGTTTGTGTGTCTTAGGAAGGCCATACAGGCGTGTTGGTTTCGGTTGACCTGGTAAAAGTTTAAGTAGTTTTTTGCCTTGTTCTGATTTTCGTAAGATGCTACGAGCCTTTTGAAGGAAAGTCTGGGTACTTTGAAGTAGCACTGATTCCGATACAGGCTGGTATGTGTTGGCATCGTTGAGAAGATTTAAGACTTTATTGTTGTAGTCGACAGTGTTGAGTAACACCACACCACCTCCTTTGTCAGCGGTTGTAATGACGATATCATCGTTGTTGGCCAAGTTCCTGAGTGCTTGGATGTATCTTCTGGGAATGACCGGTCTTGAAGGCTCAGTAGCTTGGACAAAGCCCTTTTGAAACTCGGAGTCTCCAAAAGGTTGGTTCTTGGTTACCATATCCACCAGATTATGTTTCTTGTTGATGCCAGTAGTAAACTTGAGCCCTAGGCTGAGGGCTTCTGCAGCTACTGAGCCTTCAAGACCGGTCATTCCCAGAAGATACATCCAAGCACTCAGGAACTTGGCCAACAACGATGATATCGTCATTACAACCGCTGACGAAGGAGGTGGTGTGGTGTTACTCAACACTGTCGACTACAACATTTTCCTTACAGTATTTGTCCAGCCAGCAATTGACACCAATTGCCCTGGACAACCATTCATTTCCAACTCCTCTCCTTGGCAAAATACCACATATGACAGGGTTCCCACCCTTACTCCTAATTATTTCTATTGCTGACCTATACCTGCTAATCAGGTCTTCACTCCTACGTCTGCCAACATCGTTGCCTCCAGCACTGAGACAGATATGTAGATGAATGGTTCAGAGAACCGACATGTTGATAAATTAGACACATGTACAACTCTTGGGTATCTTTATTGAGGAAACGTTTCGCCACACAGTGGCTTCATCAGTCCATACAAAGGAGAATCTTGAAGAACAGGAGGAGAATGAGAATGAACAAATGTGACACCACCTACGACTGCTGCACCTCTCCTGCCTACGGTTTATAAGCTCCTTCTCCGCACATATGCCGTATTCTATTCAAGATTGATGGACTGACCACATCGACTCAAGGTTGAGGGACTGATTACCTCATTCTCCTCCTGTTCTTCAAGATTCTCCTTTGTATGGACTGATGAAGCCACTGTGTGGCGAAACGTTTCCTCAATAAAGATACCCAAGAGTTGTACATGTGTCTAATTTATCAACATGTCGGTTCTCTGAACCATTCATCTACAAACCTGTCAGACACTGCAACTTCTTGGGATCTTAATACTTGGGAATTCTTCGCTTGCCTAATTCTTGGGCACGACCTACTTCAACATTGAACAAATGTTACACGACCTATGACTGCCGCACCTCTCCTGCCAACGGTTTATAAGCTCCTTCTCAGCACGTATGCCGTATTCTATTCAAGATTGATGGACTGACCACATCGACTCAAGGTTGAGGGACTGATTACCTCATTCTCCTCCTGTTCTTCAAGATTCTCCTTTGTATGGACTGATGAAGCCACTGTGTGGCGAAACGTTTCCTCAATAAAGATACCCAAGAGTTGTACATGTGTCTAATTTATCAACTGAGACAGATAATAGGATTGCTCCCATTACCTCTCATGATGTCATCCAGACAGCTAACAATATCCTCCATCCCAGCCCCAGG
Source organism: Cherax quadricarinatus (assembly GCF_038502225.1). NCBI lineage: Eukaryota > Metazoa > Arthropoda > Malacostraca > Decapoda > Parastacidae > Cherax > Cherax quadricarinatus. The sequence goes on along the minus strand of NC_091302.1, from coordinate 45,231,830 downwards.
AAAGCAAACTCTCTGTCTCCTACTCCTGTCCTTCAAGCAGAACGCCCTATCCATATACCTAACTTGGCTATCCCCAACAACAACAATATTCTTACCTTCCTTAATGTCTTTCGTCGTGACGTTCCCAGTAGTCGACTCACATTCGTCGGGTAGCACTGAGAATGTATTAGATGTTTCCACAACAGTTTCCATGGCAGTCTCTTTCCTCTTCATCGTTTCTACCTTTCCATTCGTCTTCTTGATCGTCAACTTCGTTCCCTGCTGTCCAGCCACTGACCAGTTTCCCTTCTTGACCTGAGGACTCAAAACAGGAGGACTACTACGAATCTTCTTGTTTTCCTCGGTCAGTCGCCGAATCTCCATCTTCGCCATCCTCAATTCTTCCTTAAGCTGTTGGTAAAGTTGCTCGATGGAGGGCATCTTGCTTCAATTCGTAGAGAGCGCGCAAACAGGTCTTCACAGAGCTAAGTACACGTCACCACTGCGCAAAAGCCAACTCAATCAGGAGCTACTGCGCAGCACGTCCGCACGGCCCAATAGCGATGCGAACACACACACACACTAATAGCGACCAGTGAAGAGGCGGGGCCAGGAGCTATGACTCAATCCCTGCAACCATAATTAGGTGAGTACACATGTGCACACACACACATAGCACTCAGCGAAGAGGCGGGGCCAGGAGCTGTGACTCGACCCCTGCAACCACAAATAGGTGAGTACATACACACACTCTCTAGTAGCGACCAGTGAAGAGGCGGGGCCAGGAGTTATGACTCAATCCCTGCAACCATAATTAGGTGAGTACACATGTGCACACACACACACACAGAAGAGGTATGATAAAGCTAATGGTGCAGGAAGAGTGACCTACACACACACAGACACACACAGACACACAGACACACAGACACACACACACACACACACACAACGTTATATGTAGCAGCAGCCGCTGCTACTATAGCTCGTGTTGTCAAAGCTACTTTACGAAAAGAGTAGAAGTCACCTGTGGTTGATCAGAGGAAGGTTACGATGGTGACACACCACCTGTAGGACCACTACCACCCCACACTAGTGCCTCCTGTGTACTGGACAGGCTTTACCAAGTATACAGATGACTTGTCACCTGCCTACTCTCCTGCATACTGATAGCCAAGCTGCTAATACGTACATCCACTTCTTTTTCACACAGTTCAATTTACAGGTTGATAATTATCCCACATCAGTTCATTTCAAAGCCGGGCCCCACTGAAGGTATTCTACCACAATGTCAAAATAATTGACATTCAGAGATCACAACAGCGTTACTATCACAACTACAAGCAAAAGCAGATGTGCTTCAGTCGCGGAGCAATTTGACAAAGATATCCTAACTCCCGCTGCCTCAATGGACGCAGAAGAAATAGGAGAGAGTGAAGCGTGTTTCTAATTCAGTTAAATATCAGATTTCAAGTTAAAGAGAAGAGGCAAGTTATCACATAGAAACTAATATCACAATTTCTTCAATAAAAATATCTGTTGATTATGATAAAGAATTTGATATTGTTCATTTAGATTTTAGTAAGTTTTTGATAGAGTACCGCACCAGACACTTGAAGAAAGTGGCAGCTCATGGCATAGGGGGAAAAGTGCTCTCATGGATCGAGTCATGGCTCACCAATAGGAAGAAGAGAGTGTGCATAAATGGGGTTAAATCCGAGTGAGGATCTGTAACAAGTAGGGTTCCACAGGGATCAGTCTTAGACTCGTTGTTGTTTATAATATATATCAATGACCTTGATGAGGGAATTACTAGTGATATGAGCAATTTCGCCGATGACACAAAGATAGGCAGGATAATTGATTCAAACGTAGATGTCACGGAACTTCAGGAGGATTTAGACAACTCAATTCCTGGTCAGAAAAGTGGCAGATGCAGTTCAATGTAGATAAATGCAAGGTTCTGAAGCTCGGGAGTGTCCATAACCCTAGCACTTATAAGTTAAATAATGTAGAACTTAGCCATACAGATTGTGACAGAAGTTCAGCGGTTATATTACAGCTTTATACATCATTAGTAAAGCCTCACCTAGATTACGCAGCTCAGTTCTGGTCTCCACATTACAGAATGGATATAAATTCATTAGAAAACATTCAGCGTAGGATGACAAAATTAATACATAGCATTAGAAATCTTCCTTATGAAGAAAGATTGAAGACCCTTAAATTACATTTACTTGTTAGACGAAGAATGAGGAGAGACATGATCGAAGTGTATAAGTGGAAGATGGGTATTAACAAAGGGGATATAAATAAGGTTTTGAGGATATCTCTCCAAGAGAGAACCCGCAGTAATGGATTCAAATTGGATAAGTTTAGATTTAGAAAGGATATAGGAAAGTATTGGTTTGGTAATAGGGTAGTTGATGAGTGGAACAGTCTACCTAGTTGGGTTATTGAAGCTAAAACCTTGGGTAGTTTTAAATTTAGGTTGGACAAATATATGGGTAAGAAGGGTTGGATTTGAGTGGGACTTGCACACGAGTAAATAGAGTTATCAAAGCTTATTTCTTGGGTAGCATTGAAAATTGGGTTGGGCAAATATTTTGTTAGTGGGATGGATCGTGAAGGACCTGCCTAGTATGGGCCAATAGGCCTGCTACAGTGTTCCACCTTTCTCATGTTCTTATGTTCTTATCAAATTCGTACCCAGCTTCCAAGAATCCCAGTGTTGGTTTAGAAAGACACGTAAGCAAACACTATAATATATTTATTAGAAAACGTTTCGGTCCTGGGACCTTGATCACCTTGATCAAGGTCCCAGGACCGAAACGTTTTCTAATAAATATGTTATAGTGTTTGCTTACGTGTCTTTCTAAACCAACTTGTCGGTATTTATTACCAAGGTTTATACCAATCCCAGTGTTACCTTACTGACACTCCAACAGCATAAGAACATAAGAAAGGAGGAGCACTGCAGGAGGCCTGTTGGCCCATACTAGGCAGGTCCTTTTTTTTTATATATCCTCCATCCCAGCTCCAGGAAAGCAAACCCTCTGTCTCCTACTCTTGTCCTTCAAGCAGAATGCCCTATCCATATACCTAACTTGGCTATCCCCAACAACAACAATATTCTTACCTTCCTTGGTGTCGTTCGTCGTGACGTTCCCAGTAGTCGACTCACATTCGTCGGGTAGCACTGAGAATATATTAGATGTTTCCACAACAGTTTCCACGGCAGTCTCTTTCTTGGTTTAGAAAGACACGTAAGCAAACGCTATAACATATTTATTAGAAAACGTTTCGCCCCTGGGACCTTGATCAAGGTCCCAGGACTGAAACATTTTCTAATAAATATGTTATAGTGTTTGCTTACGTGTCTTTCTAAACCAACTTGTCGGTATTTATTACCAAGGTTTATACAAGTCTCTTTCTTCTTCATCGTTTCTACCTTTCCATTCTTCTTGATCGTCAACTTCGTTCCCTGCTGTCCAGCCACTGACCAGTTTCCTTTCTTGACCTGAAGACTCAAAACAGGACTACTACGAATCTTCTTGTTTTCCTCGGTCAGTCGCCGAATCTCCACCTTCGCCATCCTCAATTCTTCCTTAAGCTGTTGGTAAAGTTGCTCGATGGAGGGCATCTTGCCTCAATTCGTAGAGAGCGCGCAAACAGGTCTTCACAGAGCTAAGTACACGTCACCACTGAGCTAAGTACATGTCACCACTGCTAAGTACACGTCACCGCTGAGCTAAGTACACGTCACCACTGAGCTAAGTACACGTCGCCACTGAGCTAAGTACACATCACCATGTTAGATCTCGAGGTCATTTGCCTCCACTCACTCAGATGTAATGTGTTCATACAAGCCTCTTTGAGGCTCAAGCCACTCACAGCCTCCGTTATCATTTCCCTCTGCCTAAATCAATGAGAAATATCAGACATAAAAGAGTGAAGGTGCTCAGAAGAGACGTAATTATTATTATAATCAAAACTAAGCACTAAACCACCAGGGCCATACAACAAGAAGAGACATAACTTATTTCACTGAGTAAAACAGATAATATTTTTCAAAGTAAAACTGTCAGACTGACACCTACATACTCCAGTATCACTCTCAACTTTCTTCTACACAGGCTACACCGGTGCTCCAAGTTTGAAGTCCATCGAGAGTGTCTTTCTCAAGGTACTGCGCACAAACCAAAATCAAGAATGCCTTTATAAAAGTGAACAATGTTTCCCTGGCCATCCCAACAGTTCCATCAACCTTCTCATAGTTATGGTTCACCAGTCTTGAAAGTTTGAACCCGATCAGTTGCGGTTCGTATGTTGGTCTGAGTGCAGCCAGTAGTAACAGCGTAGTTGATCAGGCTCTGATCCACCGCGAGGCCTAGTCACGGACTGAGCCGCGGGGACGATGACCCTCGGAACACACTCCAGGTATACTTCAGGTATATTCCAGGTATACTCCAGGTATACTTCAGGTATATTCCAGGTATACTCCAGGTATACTCCAGGTATACTCCAAGTATACTTCAGGTACACTCCAGGTATACGCCAGGTATACTTCAGGTATACTCCAGGTATACTCCTGGTATACTCCTAATATACTCCTGGTACACTCCAGGCATACTTCAGGTATACTCCTGGTATACTCCAGGTATATTCCTGGTATACTAATGGTATATTCCTGGTATACTCCAAGAATACTCCTGGAACACTCCAGGTATACACCTGGTATACTCCAGGTATACTGGTATACTCCAGGTATAGTCCAGGTATACTGGTATACTCCAGGTATACTCCTGGAGCACTCCAGGTATACTGGTATACTTCAGGTATACTCCAGGTATACTCCAGGTATAGTCCAGGTATACTCCTGGTATACTACAGGTATAGTCCAGGTATACTCCAGGTATACTCCTGGAACACTCCAGGTATACTCCTGGTATACTTCAGGTATACTTGAGGTATACTCCTGGTATACTCCAGGTATACTCCTGGAACACTCCAGGTATACTCCTGGTATACTTCAGGTATACTTCAGGTATACTCCTGGTATACTTCAGGTATACTCCAGGTATACTCCTGGTATACTCCAGGTATACTCCTGGTATACTCCAGGTATAGTCCAGGTATACTCCTGGTATACTCCAGGTATACTCCTGGAACACTCCAGGTATACTTCAGGTATACTTCTGGTATACTTCAGGTATACTCCTGGTATACTTCAGGTATACTCCTGGAACACTCCAGGTATACTCCTGGTATACTTCAGGTATACTTCTGGTATACTTCAGGTATACTCCTGGTATTCTTCAGGTATACTCCAGGTATACTCCTGGTATACTCCAGGTATACTCCAGGTATACTCCTGGTATACTCCAGGTATAGTCCAGGTATACTCCTGGTATACTCCAGGTATACTCCTGGAACACTCTAGGTATACTCCTGGTATACTTCAGGTATACTTCTGGTATACTTCAGGTATACTCCTCGTACACTCCAGGTATACTCCAGGTATAAAGGAAAAACAACTGAACTATAATAATACAGTATTAACTTAAAGAGCTCACTTGCGGAGCTTCAAGAGCTCACTTGTGGAACTTTAAAAAGCTCACTTGTGCAACTTTAAAGAGCTCACTTGTGGAACTCAAAAGAGCTCACTTGTGGAACTTTGAAGAGCTAACTTGTGGACTTTTAAGAGCTAACTTGTGGACTTTTAAGAGCTCACTTGTGGAACTTTAAAGAGCACGCTTGTGGAACTTTAAGAGCTCACTGGTGGGACTTTAAAGAGCTCAGTTGTGGAACTTAAGAGCTCACTTAACTCGTGGAACTTTAGGAGCTCACTTAACTCGTGGAACTTTAAGAGCTCAATTATCTCGTGGAACTTTAAGAGCTCACTTAACTAGTGGAACTTTAAGAGCTCACTTAACTAGTGGAACTTTAAGAGCTCACTTAACTCGTGGAACTTTAAGAGCTCACTAACTAGTGGAACTTTAAGAGCTCACTTAACTAGTGGAACTTTAAGAGCTCACTTAACTAGTGGAACTTTAAAAGCTCACTTAACTCGTGGAACTTTAAGAGCTCACTTAACTAGTGGAACTTTAAGAGCTCACTTAACTAGTGGAACTTTAAGAGCTCACTTAACTAGTGGAACTTTAAGAGCTCACTTAACTAGTGGAACTTTAGGAGCTCACTTAACTCGTGGAACTTTAAGAGCTTGCTTAACTAGTGGAACTTTAAGAGCTCACTTAACTAGTGGAACTTTAAGAGCTCACTTAACTAGTGGAACTTTAAGAGCTCACTTTACTAGTGGAACTTTAAGAGCTCACTTAACTCGTGGAACTTTAAGAGCTCACTTAACTCGTGGAACTTTAAGAGCTCACTTAACTCGTGGAACTTTAAGAGCTCACTTAACTAGTGGAACTTTAAGAGCTCACTTTGCTAGTGGAACTTTAAGAGCTCACTTAACTCGTGGAACTTTAAGAGCTCACTTAACTCGTGGAACTTTAAGAGCTCACTTAACTAGTGGAACTTTAAGATCTCACTTAACTAGTGGAACTTTAAGATCTCACTTAACTAGTGGAACTTTAAGAGCTCACTTAACTAGTGGAACTTTAAGAGCTCACTTAACTAGTGGAACTTTAAGAGCTCACTTAACTAGTGGAACTTTAAGAGCTCACTTAACTAGTGGAACTTTAAGAGCTCACTTTGCTAGTGGAACTTTAAGAGCTCACTTAACTAGTGGAACTTTAAGAGCTCACTTAACTCGTGGAACTTTAAGAGCTCACTTAACTAGTGGAACTTTAAGAGCTCACTTAACTCGTGGAACTTTAAGAGCTCACTTTACTAGTGGAACTTTAAGAGCTCACTTAACTAGTGGAACTTTAAGAGCTCACTTAACTCGTGGAACTTTAAGAGCTCACTTAACTAGTGGAACTTTAAGAGCTCACTTAACTCGTAGAACTTTAAGAGCTAACTTAACTAATGGAACTTTAAGAGCTCACTTAACTCGTGGAACTTTAAGAGCTCACTTAACTAGTGGAACTTTAAGAGCTCACTTAACTCGTGGAACTTTAAGAGCTCACTTAACTCGTGGAACTTTAAGAGCTCACTTAACTAGTGGAACTTTAAGAGCTCACTTAACTCGTGGAACTTTAAGAGCTCACTTAACTAGTGGAACATTAAGAGCTCACTTAACTAGTGGAACTTTAAGAGCTCACTTAACTCGTGGAGCTTTAAGAGCTCACTTAACTCGTTGAACTTTAAGAGCTCACTTAACTCGTGGAACTTTAAGAGCTCACTTAACTAGTGGAACTTTAAGAGCTCACTTAACTCGTGGAACTTTAAGAGCTCACTTAACTCGTGGAACTTTAAGAGCTCACTTAACTAGTGGAACTTTAAGAGCTCACTTAACTCGTGGAACTTTAAGAGCTCACTTAACTAGTGGAACTTTAAGAGCTCACTTAACTCGTGGAACTTTAAGAGCTCACTTAACTAGTGGAACTTTAAGAGCTCACTTAACTCGTGGAGCTTTAAGAGCTCACTTAACTAGTGGAACTTTAAGAGCTCACTTAACTCGTGGAGCTTTAAGAGCTCACTTAACTCGTGGAACTTTAAGAGCTCACTTAACTAGTGGAACTTTAAGAGCTCACTTAACTCGTGGAGCTTTAAGAGCTCACTTAACTCGTGGAACTTTAAGAGCTGACTTAACTCGTGGAACTTTAAGAGCTCACTTAACTAGTGGAACTTTAAGAGCTCACTTAACTCGTGGAGCTTTAAGAGCTCACTTAACTCGTGGAACTTTAAGAGCTCACTTAACTAGTGGAACTTCAAGAGCTCACTTATCTCTTGGAACTTTAAGATCTCATTTTTCTAGTGGAACTTTAAGAGCTCACTTAACTAGTGGAACTTTAAGATCTCACTTTACTAGTGGAACTTTAAGAGCTCACTTAACTAGTGGAACTTTAAGAGCTCACTTAACTAGTGGAACTTTAAGAGCTCACTTTGCTAGTGGAACTTTAAGAGCTCACTTAACTAGTGGAACTTTAAGAGCTCACTTAACTCGTGGAACTTTAAGAGCTCACTTAACTAGTGGAACTTTAAGAGCTCACTTAACTCGTGGAACTTTAAGAGCTCACTTTGCTAAACTTTAAGAGCTCACTTAACTAGTGAACTTTAAGATCTCAGTTATCTCGTGGAACTTTAAGAGCTCACTTAACTAGTGGAACTTTAAGAGCTCACTTAACTCGTGGAACTTTAAGAGCTCACTTAACTAGTGGAACTTTAAGAGCTCACTTAACTAGTGGAACTTTAAGAGCTCACTTAACTAGTGGAACTTTAAGAGCTCACTTAACTCGTGGAACTTTAAGAGCTCACTTAACTAGTGGAACTTTAAGAGCTCACTTAACTAGTGGAACTTTAAGAGCTCACTTAACTAGTGGAACTTTAAGAGCTCACTTAACTCGTGGAACTTTAAGAGCTCACTTAACTAGTGGAACTTTAACAGCTCACTTAACTCGTGGAACTTTAAGAGCTCACTTAACTAGGGGAACTTTAAGAGCTCACTTAACTCGTGGAACTTTAAGAGCTCACTTAACTCGTGGAACTTTAAGAGCTCACTTAACTAGTGGAACTTTAAGAGCTCACTTAACTAGTGGAACTTTAAGAGCTCACTTAACTAGTGGAACTTTAAGAGCTCACTTAACTAGTGGAACTTTAAGAGCTCACTTAACTAGTGGAACTTTAAGAGCTCACTTAACTAGTGGAACTTTAAGAGCTCACTTGTGGAACTTTAACCCGACACAAACATGAACAAGATTTTGCAATATTTTCTCACTTGTATTTTTTTTTTAGTTTCATCAATTTTCGTCAATTTCATTAATGAATTTTTGCTTCCTGTTTCTCCTGAACTCTATATTATGATACAGTTTGAGCTCTATGACTGTATGATAGTTTGAGCTCTATGACTGTAAGATACAGTTTGAGCTCTATGACTGTATGATAAAGCTTGAGCTCTACGTATCGTACATTTTAAGCTCTATGACTGTATCGCACAGTTTGAGCTCTATGACTGCATAATACAGTTTGAGCTCTACGACTATCGCACAGTTTGAGCTCTATGACTGTATCACACAGTTTGAGCTCTATGACTGTATCACACAGTTTGAGCTCTATGACTGTATCACACAGTTTGAGCTCTATGACTGTATCACACAGTTTGAGCTCTACGACTATCGCACAGTTTGAGCTCTATGACTGTATCACACAGTTTGAGCTCTATGACTGTATAACACAGTTTGAGCTCTATGACTGTATCGCACAGTTTGAGCTCTATGACTATATCACAGGTTGAGCTCTATGACTGTATCACAGTTTGAGCTCTGACTGTATTACAGTTTGAGCTCTATGACTGTATCATAGTTTGAGCTCTATGACTGTATCACAGTCTAAGCTTTGACTGTATCACAGTTTGAGCTCTATGACTGTATGACAAAGTTTGAGATATATAACTGTATCGCACAGTTTGAGCTCTATGACTGTATCACAGTTTGAGCTCTATGACTGACACAATTTGAGCTATATAACTGTATCACACAGTTTGAGCTCTATGACTGTATTGCAGTTTGAGCTCTATGACTGTATCACAGTTTGAGCTCTATGACTGTATCACAGTTTGAGCTCTATGACTGTATCACAGTTTGAGCTCTATAACTGTATCACAGTTTGAGCTCTATGACTGTATCGCACAGTTTGAGCTCTATGACTGTATCGCACAGTTTGAGCTCTATGACTGTATCGCACAGTTTGAGCTCTATGACTGTATCACACATTCAGCCCGAGCTATATGAATTACACATTCAGTCTAAGCTCTATGTTCTCCTTTTCTCTAACAATAATTTCTATTTGCTCTTGAGAAAGTCTAGAACATTTAAGGTCCCTGATTCGTCATCTCTTACAGAAGAAGCATCTCTCTCTCTCTCTCTCTCCAACTTCCATGTTGTCTGTCTTGTTTATACTGGTATAAGCACGTACCACACTTGTGGTGTCACTGGGCTCACACTCTCGACGCTGCTTTACATTCATCTTACTTGTACTAACTGATAGCCAATAATTTATCTGGTCATAATTTATCTCACTTAGTTAATGTATTCATTGTTGAAGGAGAACTTGCTGAAAGCATCAGAGAAGCCTACTCAAGGGCTGGGCTACGAGAGCAGGAAAACTCTTGATACCCGTCAAAAGTATATCCAGGTAGACCCTCACAACCGTATGTATGTACGTCTGAACTTCGGTTTTATACCTGTAATTCGGGTTAGCTTTATTCGGCACAGTTATGCGTCGTACCAGATGCTCAACATTTGTGGATTTAATGTCAAGGGTGTTCTAGTCTGGTCGCCTCCACTATTTGCTGCCTTAAGGAGAATTTATCGTTTGTAGTTGATTGTTTATCTAAGTTGCCTCTTGGGATCTTCTCTGCTGTCTGTAAAATAATGTATTTTAAGTCAAAATATTTAAATTTTAATGGTAAACAGGTAATAGTCCGATTAAAAGTGCAACACTCTACATATTTTAGCTATGAAGTATATTATAAAATGTGTCCAGATGCTGCAGCATTCTTGAATGTTAGGTAACTAAACGAAAATCACCAAGCAACAGGATATCAGGGGCCGGATTTGGAAGATTTTCAAGACAACACTTGATTTTCAATATCTGGTCTTTAAATTGCTGGGAAGTTTTATCTGGTTGTTTATATAAACCTATAATAACTAGACACCGCTTTCCAATTTTTACTGCCAAAAGTTCGACTAAATCATCTACAGTGTTAAGTAACTTGGTGAAAATGAGTGACTCTAACATACAGGTCAGCCCTGACCTCTCGTGGCCAGGTTTCTTTTCCAGTGGTATCTGAGTATATTCAATGTACCTCTCAGTAGTAGTAACCAGTTACCAGTCTCAGTAGTAGTAACCAGTTACCAGTACCGTCTGACTCAACGATCAACCGTCTCTTGAGACCGAGCTCTCAGTAGTAGTAACCAGTTACCAGTCTCAGTAGTAGTAACCAGTTACCAGTACCGTCTGACTCAACGATCAACCGTCTCTTGAGTCACGGTCTTTCATATTGTGCTGACCTCAGCAGTATTCAAAGACCTACTGGGTACTGGGCAGCCGGCGAGCCAGTATTACGTGTGGTAGCAAGGAGATAGGTACGGCTGGCAAGAGCTCTGTCCACATAACAGCAATATACGTAAAACAGCCTACGTGAGTATTTCTACCCTAATCCACGTATCGAACTCCCACATGATATACCCAGTCATTCACATGCAGTGTCAAAGTAATCTTGTACACGTGGCTCTGTTAGAGCTGCAGCCACTGCTTAGGACTGTGTCAGATGTCCAGATATAACCAGTATTATCTCATTCAGTTTAAGACCTTGTGTGTTTGCAAATATGAATGCTGTTACATTGGATGTTTTTGTTTTTGTTTTTGTTGACATTAATGTTGTGTGGCTTTCATGTGGCAGCCACTGGCTGTTTCTCATCCAATATGGCTCCGAGGTGGTGGTACATTCTTGTAATTTCTTACCATTCTTTTCCTCGCTTCCTGGCACTAAAACTCTCTAGAGTGAGCACACTTGTGATGCTCTGGTGACCTGAACCTCCTGGAGTGGACCCAAAGTAGACGCCTGAGTGTGCCTTGCTTCACACCACTTATGCATGAGACTCAGGAACTTACAATTAAAGTATCAACAGTGGGTATATGAGTACACTGGAGTGGTAGTGTGTGGCAACCAACGCACCTGGCAACACCCAACATTATTTACTATTACAATCTCAGACTTATGGCAGAAAATGTTAACCAAAAGGTTTGATCATCAACCATATGTGAACACCGGGGCCACGGGTGTCGACGCCCTCACAGCATAGTGTTCCCCATGAAGTAAGAGGCTTGATAGACGGTGCAAAATACCCCTAATGAAAAGCAGGGATGCAATAAGTACACTGGAGGAAAACTCAAAAAGTATGAAAGAACAAACACTTTTCAAAGTCCACCCCCCCACCTTTTTTTTACATACTAGGGATTACCAACAGACCCCTGGCTGTTTCCAAGAAAGAATCGTACAAGCTTCCCCAAGCCAGTGCCTGATAAGCCGGGCTGTGGTGCTTATATTGGACTTAGGGGAGCTAAGTCATCAAGAGAGAGGCCTTGTCTGGGACCGATCCACGGGGAGGGGAAGCTAACACTGGCAACACTCTCCAGCTAGACAAACAACAACAACACTCACTTGGAGGACGGAGAACAAACACAGCACCCACAACAAAGATGCCGAGTGGGAGGAACGATAAACAACAACAACAACAACAACAACAACAACAACAACAAAGACACACACTTGACAATGACACATTATAGTCAACGAACAACAAATATTTCTCAGTCACTTCCTACAGTGTTTCCTCACCCAGGTCATTATCACTCACCCAGGTCATTATCACTCACCCAGGTCATTATCACTCACCCAGGTCATTATCACTCACCCAGGTCCTTATCACTCACCCCAGGTCATTATCACTCACCCAGATCATTATCACTCACCCAGGTCATTATCACTCACCCAGGTCATTATCACTCACCCAGGTCATTATCACTCACCCAGGTCATTATCACTCACCCAGGTCATCACTCACCCAGGTCATTATCACTCACCCAGGTCCTTATCACTCACCCAGGTCATTATCACTCACCCAGATCATTATCACTCACCCAGGTCATTATCACTCACCCCAGGTCATTATCACTCACCCAGATCATTATCACTCACCCAGGTCATTATCACTCACCCAGGTCATCACTCACCCAGGTCATTATCACTCACCCAGGTCATTATCACTCACCCAGGTCATTATCACTCACCCAGGTCATTATCACTCACCCAGGTCATTATCACTCACCCAGGTCATTATCACTCACCCAGGTCATTATCACTCACCCAGGTCATTATCACTCACCCAGGTCATCACTCACCCAGGTCATTATCACTCACCCAGGTCATTATCACTCACCCAGGTCATTATCACTCACCCAGGTCATTATCACTCACCCAGGTCATTATCACTCACCCAGGTCATTATAACACCCAGGTCATCACTCACCCAGGTCATTATCACTCACCCAGGTCATTATCACTCACCCAGGTCATCACTCACCCAGGTCATTATCACTCACCCAGGTCATTATCACTCACCCAGATCATTATCACTCACCCAGGTCATTATCACTCACCCAGGTCATCACTCACCCAGGTCATTATCACTCACCCAGATCATTATCACTCACCCAGGTCATCACTCACCCAGGTCATTATCACTCACCCAGGTCATTATCACTCACCCAGGTCATTATCACTCACCCAGGTCATTATCACTCACCCAGGTCATTATCACTCATCCAGGTCATTATCACACCCAGGTCATTATCACTCACCCAGGTCATCACTCACCCAGGTCATTATCACTCACCCAGGTCATTATCACTCACCCAGGTCATTATCACTCACCCAGGTCCTTATCACTCACCCAGGTCATTAAAACATTTACAAAGTATTCTACCTAGGTCCTTGAACATCATCTAGAGGTCACAGTTGACGTCCCATCCTGAGGCCAGGTTTGCTTGTTCACTATCTGGTTAACCAGTCTGTTGCTGCCAGCAGCACACACTTCAATACAGGAACTGGACTACAGACTCTTACTGCACAGTTAAGCTACAAGTCTAGTTACATACAGAAGAGCTTTATAAAGATAAAGAAGTGTGGACTGTACAGAGACACGGTGAAAAAGAGGCTTCTATCGGCACAACATTTCGCTCAAGGTAAAATGTGAGCAAAACGTTTTCCCAGTAAGAGCTTCCTTGTTAACTTTATACCCATACCTGGTGACATTACTGTTCTTCATGCGAGGATGTGAGGTGTTATTATGGGGGACTGACATAGTTATAGACGGGATGGTAAGACTAGTTGAGTACTGGCTAGTAAGTGTTAGCACACGTGTGATGTACAAACATAACGAATCTGATATAAAGTGGGAGTCGCCGCAGTTGCGGTTTGTTGATGACACACTACATTTGCGAGATTTAGAAGAGAAGTTAGAGCAGTTGTTAGGGGAGTTTGAGTGATTCCTGGCCAACCTTAATTTCACATTCCCTTTTGACCTCACCTCTTTTTTCTTTGACTTCTCTCATAAACTGAACGAACATACTGTTTAGTAAATGACTTTCTTTTCGACAGAGAGATGTAGTTGGTTTATCCATTTAGTGTCAGTCATTCATTCACTGGTATAAAATACCGACACGACGGAAAACAATAAACACAAAAGCAGTATAATGCGTCCAATCAATCTTGAAAAGACTGATGGATAGATTATATTGATTCCAGGCTGAGGGACTGATTACCTCAAACTCCTTCTGATCTTCACCATTCTTCTTTGTATAGGACTGATAAAGCCACTGTGTGGCGAAACGTTTCCTCAGTAAAGATACCCAAGTGCTGCACATGTGTCTAATTTATCAACTTATCGGCTCTCTGAACCATGTATCTAGATTCTTTACTGACTGCATTTCGCCCACACAGTGAGCTTTATCAAGCCACAAACAAATCTGTTTGTGACTTGATAAAGTCCACTGTGTGGGTGAAATGTAGTCAACAAAAGATCGCATTATACTGCATATGTGTCATTTTTTTCCCAAAGTGTCAGTGATATCTGATCTAAAATATCTATCAGGACTACATGCAGCATGGTCAGCTTATACAGTGTTTTGGTAACATCGTATTGGCGAACATCACCACTGTCTATCAGACCTTCCTCACGTCAGTCCATAGTCAGGTTGTACCTAACTCTGAAGAATTAAGACACATGTGCAACATCTGGGTATCTTTATTTGTAGACTCTTAGCCAAGCATTGGCTTTATCAATATAAGAACATAATGTCTTGAGTTGCTTCTAGACTACGGTGCTCTTCAACACCGAGGCTGAGGGACTTATTACCTCATCTTTTGCATATAATTCTTCACATTATGTCCTTGTACTGATAAAACCACTGGTTGGTGAAACGTCTACAAATAAAGATACCCAGATGTTGCACATGTGTCTAATTCTTCAGAGTTAGGTTACCTCAAATTACAGTTCTGAAGTGATCCCTTAACTCCTCATAATTTGCAACGCGATCATTGGGCACCTTTGTTATCGTTATTAAGATAATTCCGTGAGATATTGAAACTGAGTTGTGATCATTCTCTCCAGATTATCTATCAAATTATCCATGTTTGCCAGAACAAAGTCCAGCAGGTTATTTGCTTTACTTGAAAAGAACAAAAAGACACAATACCGAGACTGGGACAATACACAAATAACCAGCACATCGGGGAGAGAATAGCTTATGATGACGTTTTGGTCCGACTTGGACCATTTACAAGTCACACAATTTGACTTGTAAATGATCCAAGTTGGACCAAAACGTCGTCATAAGCTTTTCTCTCCTATGTGCTGGTTATTTGTGTATTCTTTTACCTGGTTCTGACACAAACTGATTAAAAATACAAATAGTCCAGGACTTAGTATAAAATGTCGCTAAATTCTAAATTTCCTGTCAAACTGCTCCAGTCAATTTGGCTAAAGTTAAAAATCTGACATTAAAACTAAATTTTCGTTTCTAGATACTTCAGCAATTTCGTCGGGAAGTTTACCGTTGCCACTCTAGATGTGTGTCAGTAGATCACACGTGACATTACCTTACCATACTCTTCGAGAAACTGCAACAATTCTTATATCGTCTCTGGCACAAAAGTTTAAATCTTCCCCTAACATATAGCAACTCCCTCCTTTCCCTTCCTGTTGGCTCTCAGTGTGGAATAATTTACATTGCTGTATGTGGCATTCAGCAGACATGTGGACATTGCTTGTGTGCAGCTACGACACATGGTAAAAGATACAAGGACAAGTGGACACAGCCTGTGTGTGTGTGTGCAGCTGCGACACATGGTGTAAGATACAACGGCAGGTGGACACAGCTTGTGTGTGTGCAGCTGCGACACATGGTGTAAGATACAAGGACAGGTGGACACCTATCTACTGTCACTTCACAATTCACGACAACGTTTCGCCAGGTATAGGACCTTATCAGTGACGTGATAAAGCTCTACAATGAGTGTTTTACACAAGTCTTCACTTGACTACAATGGGCAGTACGTCTGTGTTTCCTCAGAGTTCAGCATTAGTTTGCTCTACGGATATGTTGCAGAGGATCCCAGAACGGCATCGAAATATACAGATCAATTAATCTCCTGAGTTTGTGTCTTCATGTGGGTTATTATTGAACATAAGCACCTATACTTCAGAACGACATAAACTCAGGTTATGAAACACAAAAAAGCAACAGCACGACTTTTTTTTTAAAAGGGTGGAGGGGTAAGCCAGAGGAAGGCCTCGGTCAGATGACCAAAAGCTCCAGCCGCGGGTCATTATATGACTAAGACCCGCGTCAGGAAACACTAGTCCTGTTTCCTGACAAACCTTACCTAACCTAACCTGGCAAGACTCACCTAAATATATACAGTGTTACTCTTATCAGCATAACACTATGGCTGCCCAACACACACACACACACACACACACACACACACACACACACACACACACACACACACACACACACACACACACTGCTGGCCTCAACCATCGCTTACCACAGATGCACTGCATATATCTCATCGCCCACAAAGTGGCGGCTTGACAAAGCCTCCTGCGAGGGCGAAACCTTGTGGTTAATAAGAACATAAGAACATAAGAAATAAGGAACACTGCAACAGGCCTACTGACCCATGCGGAGCAGGTCCATGCCCCCCCCCCCGGATTATCCCAATGACCCACCCAGTCTGGTCATCCCCACTCAAGGATGGAGCACTGCACCAGACACAGCAGCACAAGCTAGTCAGGTCCAACTCACACCCACCCACACCCACTCATGTATTTATCTAACCTATTTTTAAAACTACACAACGTTTTAGCCTCAATAACTGTACTCGGGAGTTTGTTCCACTCATCCACAACTCTATTACCAAACCAGTGCTTTCCTATATCCTTCCTGAATGTGAATTTTTCCAACTTGAAACCATTGCTGCGAGTCCTGTCTTGGCTGAAAATTTTCAGCACACTATTTACATCCCCTTTATTTATAGCTGTTTTCCATTTATACACCTCGATCATATCCCCCCTAATTCTACGCCTTTCGAGAGAGTGCAGATTCAGGGCCTTCAGTCTATCCTCATAGGGAAGATTTCTGATACATGGGATCATCTTTGTCATCCTCCTCTGTACGTTTTCCAGAGCATTTATATCCATTCTGTAATACGGTGACCAGAACTGAGCAGCATAGTCTAAATGAGGCCTAACCAAGGATATATAGAGTTGAAGAACAACCTGAGGACTTCTATTATTTATACTTCTAGATATGAAGCCAAAAATTCTGTTAGCTTTATTGCGAACATTAATGCACTGTTTTCTTTGTTTTAGATTACTGCTAACCAGAACTCCTAAATCCTTTTCGCAATCGGTAGTATTAAGATCTACATTATTTAGTTTATATGTGACATGGTTATTTAACTGTCCAACATTTATAACTTTGCATTTGTCAATATTAAACTGCATCTGCCACTTCTCCGATCATTGCATCAGTCTATTCAAATCATCCTGGAGTGCTCTAATGTCCTCATTAGAATGAATTGGACGGCCTATTTTGGTGTCATCAGCAAATTTGCTTATGTCGCTATTTATTCCCTCATCTATGTCGTTTATGTAAATTGTGAACAACAATGGGCCCAATACTGACCCTTGAGGAACACAGCTTGTGACGTGCCCCCATTCTGATTTCTCCCCATTTATGCAAACTCTCTGCTGTTTATTTGTCAGCCATGCTTCTACCCAGGAAAAAATTTCTCCTCCTATTCCGTGTGCCTTAAGTTTCCTCAATAGCCTCTGGTGTGGAACTCTATCGAAAGCCTTACTGAAGTCCATATACACAATATCATATTCATTACCATGATCTACCTCCTCAAACACCTTAGTGAAAAAAGTTAGTAAATTCGTATTTCAGGAACACCCCTTTGTAAAACCGTGTTGAGATTCATTAATCAATCTGTGCCTGTCAAGATGGCTACGAATTGCTTCGGCAATTATTGATTCCATAAATTTTCCCACTATGGAGGTAAGGCTTATTGGTCTATAGTTCGAAGCCAAGGACCTGTCACCTGCCTTGTAAATAGGTATTACATTTGCCATTTTCCACTTATCAGGCACTATGCCAGTTTGTAGTGATATGTTAAAAAGATTAGTCAAAGGTATGCAAAGTTCCTCTTTACATTCCTTTAACACCCTTGCAAACAGTTCATCAGGGCCTGGGAATTTGTTAGGTTTTAGTGTCTTTATTTGTCTGAGGACCATGTCACTAGTTACCGCAATCGTGCAGAGTTTATCATCATCCTGTTCTACGTAATCTAATATTTCAGGAATATCACTAGTATTTTCCTGGGTGAAAACTGACAGGAAGTAGGTATTTAGAATTTCACACATATCCTTATCACTGTCAGTGATCCGACCAGAGTTACTCTTAAGTGGGCCAATCTTGTCCCTAATCTTACTTCTGTATACTTGAAAGAACCCTTTTGGGTTAGTCTTTGAATCCCTTGCGACCTTAGCCTCATAATCTCTTTTTGCTTTTCTTATTCCTTTCTTTATTTCTCTCTTTAATTGAATATATTGATTTCTTAACTGCCCATCCCCTCTTTTGATACGCCTATATATGCCTCTCTTTTGACCAATGAGATGTTTTAATCTATTGTTCATCCATTCGGGATCATTTTTGTTAGATCTAATTTCCCTACTCGGAACAAAAGTTGTCTGGGCAGCTAGAACTATGCTCTGAAAAAAGTCATATTGGCAACCAAGATCACCTACTTGACCCATAGTTAGGATATCCCAATTTAGCCCACTCAAGTAATTTTTCAGTCCCATGAAGTCGGCCAAGCGAAAATCTGGGACAGAGATTTGATTGCAGTTATCTGGGTAATTCCATGATATATTAAAACTAAGTGATTTGTGATCACTTTCCCCAAGCTCATCATTAACCTCAAGATTATTAATTAGTGAATCTTTGTTGGCAAGAACCAAGTCAAGCAGATTGTTTCCTCTAGTTGGTTCTGTCACAACCTGTTCTAAAAAGCAATCCTGAACCGTATCAAGAAAGTCACTAGACTCAAGATTTCCTGTCATATTGTTCCAATCAATTTGTCTAAAGTTAAAATCTCCCATTATCACAGCATTTTCATATCTAGATGCCTTATGAATTTCGTCCCATAACAGCTTACTGCCCTCCCTATCAAGGTTTGGGGGCCTATAAATCACACACAAAATTTGTCACGACCCTCGAGAAACTGAAGCCAAACCGATTCTGTGTTCGATGTTTCTAATCTTATATCATGTCTAAGACAACAATTTAAATTTTCTCTGACATACATCGCCACACCACCACCCTTCCTGTTGACCCTAACAGTGTGGAATAGTTTATACCCCTGTCAGTGTGGAATAGTTTATACCCCTGTCAGTGTGGAATAGTTTATAACCCTGTATGTTGCATTCAGAAGGCATTTCTCTATCTTTCAGGTTGAACCAGGTCTCTGTTATACCAATAATATCTCTATTACCTACACTTGCAAGTAATTTTAGCTCATCTATCTTATTTTTTAGACTCCTAATAGACTATTAATAAAGCTATAAACTGCATCTAAGTGTCATTTATTCATGAATCTTGTCAGTGTTTATATTACATTCAACGAGTATAGATTAACAACAACTTGGCCGCAGGATGACATTTAGCATGGTAATACCGAGGAGATTTTATTAAAAAATTGGGAGAGCAGGTCGAGGTGTATGGGAAAAGTACTCAAATGAATTACTGAGCACTTAGAAGATAAAGTGATGGTATGGGAGGAAACATTAAGAATGGTTGAGAGTAGCAAATGAGATTTCCCAAGGATCGATGCTAGGGCCATTGCTTTTTTTAAAATACGGTACATATATGACCTGCAAGAGAGAACTTCATTTCTACCAGTGTCTGTCGATAATGTGAAACTAATGAGAAACATAAGAACACTAGAGAATGGAATTTACTACAAGAAGAACTGGTCAGGTTGAAAGAGAGGTCGAACAAGTGACTGCTTAAGTGCAATGTAGACACGTGTAGCATAGCAAAATGCAGGTGCGGAAAATTCCGAATTGAATTTCCTGTTAGAATGGAGAGAGGGAAAGATTTTTGGCTGGCGTCCTGACTACGAAGGTCGTCCTGCTCTCCTTAACGCCAAGGCCAGGCTGACAAAAATTTCTTTAAGTACTGTACTAGCAGGTGTAAGTCGTAATGTAAAGTTTGAGTCCTCAGCAAAAATTTTAATTTAAGATACATTCCATTGGTGAGATATGTCCATATTATCTTTGTTAATAATGACTAGTAATAAGTGTTACCATGGTAACAAGTGTTACCATGCCTTCAAGGATAGGCTGCTAATGCAGTGATAGACTATATTGACAGTATGTAAATAAGACAGAAAATTAAGATGAATTAGACATCTGTGCAACACTTGGGTATCTTTATTGTGGAAACGTTTCGCCAATCAGTGGCTTCCTCAGTCTGGAGTGGATTATATCAACTCTAGGCTGAGGGAATGATTACCTCAAACTCCTGATATTCAACCATCCTTCTCTGGACTGATGAAGCCACTGGTTAGCGAAACGTTTCTACAGTTAAGATGTTCAAGTGTTACACAAGTGTATAATTCATTATCCTGTCGGTTCTCTGAACCATTTATCAAAAGACAAAGAATGGGCCAAGGCATTTTATTGCGAAGACGTTTCGCCCACCAGGGACTTCATCAGTTCACCAGATGAAGTGATAAAGTCCCTTGTGGATGAAACGTCTTCACAATAAATGTTACAACTCGCCCGCTGTGTCTTATTTAAAGAAGGGAAGGCTGGTGCAGAGTCAAACCCGACAGGACGTCAGTATCACACAGGCATCTACAAAGGAAGTACGTGGACGTCACGTGCTTCGTAAATATGTGCGCGGGTAAGTTTTAGAGTATCACTGATTACTGGAAGTGAACTTCTCACACGAACACTCGAAGTATAAACAACCTGTCGGTATTTTATACCATTTTATTGTTCACTCGAAGTATAACAAAGCAGTATCACTTAAGACCTGTGGATTAATAGGTGCAAGTGACACATCAGTGGGGGCCATCAACCCCCACAGGTGCACAAGCGTGTGGTGGTCACCTCAATTAGTGGCGTATAGCGCCAGTAAACAAATCTTAAAACTGCCTCCCCAAACTTCAAGACACTGCATGCAACATTTGCCAGACATGCTTTATAATACCCACCACCAGAATGGAATCTACACCCTAGAAAGCACTTTATAAAGCTAAACACAACACATATGTTTACACCTAGGCTGGATCCAGACGTGGAAGGGTTAAACTACGAGATGCTTAAATAATTAAATCTGACAACCTTAGAAGAGAGAAGGACCAGCGGAGACATGATTACTATGTACAAGATACTCAGAGATTTCCATACAGCAGACTGGGACAGGCTCATTGGTATTATTAGAAGCAAACAAGCAGGAAGTTAAGATTTATTCGGATTTTTAACCAGGAGTGTTAGTCACCCAGGATAGCCCAAGAAAGTCGGTGTGTAATTAAGAACTGTCTGTCTTATTTCTATTTTGGTCCTTTACTCTTGTTCCCAGGATGCGACCCATACCAGTCGACTAATACTCAGGTATCAGCTTACTGCTAGGTGAACAAGGAAAGCAGGTGTAAAGAAACAATGCCCAATGTTAACCCCCGAAACCCTGTCCAGGTAAACTCCAGGTAAATGTTTCCAATGATGCCGAGGACTGAACCATGGTCACTGAGTGTGTGAGGCAAGAGCGTTGCCAACCGAGCCAAGGAACACAGGGTCTTAAAAATTGTTTCTTGAGTCTTCGGGTAGGAAACAAGTGAAATGAAGTAGATGAGGAGGTCGTAGAGGCAGATTCTATGCAAATTTTCCAGAGTATATGTGACATGGCCTAGGATGCCAGGAGACAGTACATAAAAGTTAATTCTCGAGGTTAAGAGGTGGGGCCGGAGCTGAGTTTTGACTCCATCAAGCATAACTTGAGTACAACTCAGTGAGTGCGCACAACTAAGTGAGAACAAATAGGTAAAGCAAGTACAAGTATGAGGCGAGTACAGAGACGCAGCGTGAGTTGTACAGAAAAACACGTACATGTGTACACACAACACACACACACACACACACACACACACACACACACACACACACACACACACACACACACACACACACACACACACACACACACACACATCCTCACTCGACTCACCATGTAACAATCAGCATTCATTAAGATACATTAATATAAGCCCATTAAGTGAATGACCCACATAATAATCAGCGGTCATGTGATATTCTCATGACCTGACTTATATATTAGACACCATACACTCTCAGTCATTGACTCAATACAAGTTTACTCACTACCATACATTAACACAATGGTTTACAACACTACCATACATTAACACAATGGTTTACAACACTACCATACATTAACACAATGGTTTACAACACTACCATACATTAACACAATGGTTTACAACACTACCATACATTAACACAATGGTTTACAACACTACCATACATTAACACAATGGTTTACAACACTACCATACATTAACATCGTGGTTTACAACACTACCATAGATTAACACAATGATTTACAACACTACCATACATTAACACAATGGTTTACAACACTACCATACATTAACATCGTGGTTTACAACACTACCATAGATTAACACAATGATTTACAACACTACCATACATTAACACAATGGTTTACAACACTACTATACATTAACATCGTGGTTTACAACACTACCATAGATTAACACAATGATTTACAACACTACCATACATTAACACAATGGTTTACAACACTACTATACATTAACATCGTGGTTTACAACACTACCATAGATTAACACAATGATTTACAACACTACCATACATTAACACAATGATTTACAACACTACCATACATTAACACAATGGTTTACAACACTACCATACATTAACACAATGATTTACAACACTACCATACATTAACACAATGGTTTACAACACTACCATACATTAACACAATGGTTTACAACACTACCATACATTAACACAATGGTTTACAACACTACCATACATTAACACAATGATTTACAACACTACCATACATTAACACAATGGTTTACAACACTACCATACATTAACACAATGGTTTACAACACTACAAATACATTAACAACGTGGTTTACAATACGACAAATACATTAACATCGTGGTTTACAACACTACAAATACATTAACATCGTGGTTTACAATACTACAAATACATTAACATCGTGGTTTACAATACTACAAATACATTAACATCGTGATTTACAATACGACAAATACATTAACATCGTGGTTTACAACACTACAAATACATTAACAACGTGGTTTACAACACTACAAATACATTAACAACGTGGTACAACACTACAAATACATTAACAACGTGGTTTACAATACTACAAATACATTAACATCGTGGTTTACAATACTACAAATACATTAACATCGTGGTTTACAATACTACAAATACATTAACATCGTGGTTTACAATACTACAAATACATTAACATCGTGGTTTACAATACTACAAATACATTAACATCGTGGTTTACAACACTACAAATACATTAACATCGTGGTTTACAATACTACAAATACATTAACATCGTGGTTTACAATACTACAAATACATTAACATCGTGATTTACAATACTACAAATACATTAACATCGTGGTTTACAAGACTACAAATACATTAAAATCGTGGTTTACAACACTACAATACAGTTTACAACACTATAAGGGGTGATTAAGCTAGGACGAGAGATGTATGTATATACACTGGTGAACGCAGTGTATATACATCATAACAAGTGGATCCCTCAGAATATATACAATGTGCATGTCTGGGTCTCTTGTCACTGGCTATCATATATACACAACCAATCAACACCACTCCATTATAACCTTCTTTCCTCTCCCTACACCTGTCTCTCTCTCTCTCTCTCTCTCTCTCTCTCTCTCTCTCTCTCTCTCTCTCTCTCTCACACACACACACACACACACACACACACACACACACACACACACACACACACACACACACCTGGTCTAAACACGACACACAACAAAGAAACAAAGTGGAGGGTGCCTGGCGTGCAGGACCCAAATAACATACCCGAAATAAACCCACCAAGGAAGCTATCCCCTCTTTCCCTCCCTCCCCTCCCCTCCTCCATCTCCTCCCATTCCCTCCGCCCTCCCTCCCTCACTTTCCCTCCATCCCTCCCTTCCCTCCTCCCGCACCTCCAACGTTCTGACCCCCACCTCAACCACCACTCCCAGGCACCCCCAACGTTTTTAACATAATCTCCCACCCAACCTAGTACTTCAAACGTTTTAGCCTCCCACCACCCACGCACCTCCCCTCACCCGTGCACCTCCCCTCACCCGTGCACCTCCACCACCCGTGCACCTCCCCTCACCCGTGCACCTCCCCTCACCCGTGCACCTCCACCACCCGTGCACCTCCACCACCCGTGCACCTCCACCACCCGTGCACCTCCACCACCCGTGCACCTCCACCACCCGTGCACCTCCACCACCCGTGCACCTCCACCACCCGTGCACCTCCACCACCCACGCACCTCCCCTCACCCGTGCACCTCCACCACCCGTGCACCTCCACCACCCGTGCACCTCCACCACCCGTGCACCTCCACCACCCGTGCACCTCCACCACCCGTGCACCTCCACCACCCACGCACCTACTCTCACCCGTGCACCTCCACCACCCGTGCACCTCCACCACCCGTGCACCTCCACCACCCGTGCACCTCCACCACCCGTGCACCTCCACCACCCGTGCACCTCCACCACCCGTGCACCTCCACCACCCCCGCACCTACACGCACCCGTGCACCTCCACCACCCGTGCACCTCCACCACCCGTGCACCTCCACCACCCGTGCACCTCCACCACCCGTGCACCTCCACCACCCGTGCACCTCCACCACCCACGCACCTCCCCTCACCCGTGCACCTCCACCACCCGTGCACCTCCACCACCCGTGCACCTCCACCACCCGTGCACCTCCACCACCCGTGCACCTCCACCACCCGTGCACCTCCACCACCCACGCACCTACTCTCACCCGTGCACCTACTCTCACCCGTGCACCTCCACCACCCGTGCACCTCCACCACCCGTGCACCTCCACCACCCGTGCACCTCCACCACCCGTGCACCTCCACCACCCACGCACCTACTCTCACCCGTGCACCTCCACCACCCGTGCACCTCCACCACCCACGCACCTACTCTCACCCGTGCACCTCCAACACCCGTGCACCTCCACCCATGCACCTACCCTCACCCGTGCACCTCCACCACCCGTGCACCTCCACCACCCATGCACCAACCCTCACCCGTGCACCTCCACCACCCGTGCACCTCCACCACCACCCACGCACCTCCATCACCCATGCACCTACCCTCACCCGTGCACCTCCACCACCCGTGCACCTCCACCACCCATGCACCTCCCCTCACCCGTGCACCTCCACCACACGTACACCACCACCCGTGCACCTCCACCACCCATTCACCTCCACCACCCATGCACCTCCACCACCCGTACACCTCCACCACCCGTGCACCTCCACCACCCGTGCACCACCACCCATGCACCTTCCCTCACCCGTGCACCTCCACCACCCGTACACCTCCACCACCCACGCACCTACTCTCACCCGTGCACCTCCACCACCCGTGCACCTCCACCACCCATGCACCTCCCCTCACCCATGCACCTCCACCACCCATGCACCGCCACCATCCATGCACCTCCACCACCCATGCACCTCCACCACCCATGCACCTCCACACATGCACCTCCACCACACATGCACCTCCACCACCCATGCCCCTCCCCTCACCCGTGCACCTCCACCACCCATGCACCTCCACCACCCATGCACCTCCCCTCACCCATGCACCTCCACCACCCATGCACCTCCACCACCCATGCACCTCCACCACCCATGCACCTCCACCACCTATGCACCTCCACACATGCACCTCCACCACACATGCACCTCCACCACCCATGCACCTCCACCACCCATGCACCTCCACCACCCATGCACCTCCACCACACATGCACCTCCACCACAAATGCACCTCCACCACACATGCACCTCCACCACACATGCACCTCCACCACCCATGCACCTCCACCACACATGCACCTCCACCACACATGCACCTCCACCACCCATGCACCTCCACCACACATGCACCTCCACCACACATGCACCTCCACCACCCATGCACCTCCACCACCCATGCACCTCCACCACCCATGCACCTCCACCACACATGCACCTCCACCACACATGCACCTCCACCACCCATGCACCTCCACCACCCATGCACCTCCACCACACATGCACCTCCACCACACATGCACCTCCACCACACATGCACCTCCACCACCCATGCACCTCCACCACCCATGCACCTCCACCACCCATGCACCTCCACCACCCATGCACCTCCACCACCCATGCACCTCCACCACACATGCACCTCCACCACACATGCACCTCCACCACCCATGCACCTCCACCACCCATGCACCTCCACCACCCATGCACCTCCACCACCCATGCACCTCCACCACCCATGCACCTCCACCACCCATGCACCTCCACCACCCATGCACCTCCACCACCCATGCACCTCCACCACCCATGCACCTCCACCACACATGCACCTCCACCACACATGCACCTCCACCACCCATGCACCTCCACCACCCATGCACCTCCACCACCCATGCACCTCCACCACCCATGCACCTCCACCACACATGCACCTCCACCACACATGCACCTCCACCACCCATGCACCTCCACCACCCATGCACCTCCACCACACATGCACCTCCACCACACATGCACCTCCACCACCCATGCACCTCCACCACCCATGCACCTCCACCACCCATGCACCTCCACCACCCATGCACCTCCACCACACATGCACCTCCACCACACATGCACCTCCACCACCCATGCACCTCCACCACCCATGCACCTCCACCACCCATGCACCTCCACCACCCATGCACCTCCACCACCCATGCACCTCCACCACCCATGCACCTCCACCACCCATGCACCTCCACCACCCATGCACCTCCACCACCCATGCACCTCCACCACCCATGCACCTCCACCACCCATGCACCTCCACCACACATGCACCTCCACCACACATGCACCTCCACCACCCATGCACCTCCACCACCCATGCACCTCCACCACCCATGCACCTCCACCACCCATGCACCTCCACCACACATGCACCTCCACCACCCATGCACCTCTACCACCCATGCACCTCCACCACACATGCACCTCCACCACCCATGCACATCCACCACACATGCACCTCCACCACACATGCACCTCCACCACCCATGCACCTCCACCACCCATGCACCTCCACCACCCATGCACCTCCACCACCCATGCACCTCCACCACCCATGCACCTCCACCACCCATGCACCTCCACCACCCATGCACCTCCACCACCCATGCACCTCCACCACCCATGCACCTCCACCACACATGCACCTCCACCACCCATGCACCTCCACCACCCATGCACCTCCACCACACATGCACCTCCACCACCCAGACATTGACAAGTTTACTCCAATTCTGATAAAAATGTCCCCCCCCCCCCAGTAGCTAGACTAGCGCCAGTATGTATTCTTAGGTATGCGTAACAATTCTCAAACAGGCAAAATTATTTACAAACATTATCTCTCAGTCCACAGCAGGATTCGAACCTACACATTCTGCATCAATGCACGAAGTACCTTCTGCACTCGGCCAGATCCCAGGGATCTGGTCGAGTGGCATAAGTACTACGTACTTTGATGAAGAGTGTGTAAGTTCGAATCTTGATGTGGACTGAGAGAGAGAGAGAGAGAGAGAGAGAGAGAGAGAGAGAGAGAGAGAGAGAGAGAGAGAGAGAGAGAGAGAGAGAGAGAGAGAGAGAGAGAGAGAGAAAGAGAGAGAGAGAGAGAGGTAGGTCTTAGCCCTGTTTGAGAGAGATCGACCCCCTTTGGATAAAATTTCTCCACGGATAATGTTGGTAAATTCTTATTCATGTAATGACTACATTATTACACATTATTGCATATACACTGATGTCTTATATCATCCAACTTTCTCTTCCTTCCTCCACTCCCTCTCTCCTGTCTCCCATATATAATTTATGCTGACTCGCTCTGGAATGGTGGAGATATCCTCATAAAAAAATCTATTTATGTTGAGTATGGGACTGGCCATCATGTGAGACCGTAATTTACAAGTGATAGTAACTCCAGCTCTGCTGGGAGGAAGTCTTGGAAGTTGCCGTAACTGCTGTATTTAACGGAATATTGGATGATATCCTCTTTGATCTACTAAAGTCTGCCAGCTCAGGTTAACACTGCTGAAGTCTGCCGGCTCAGGTTAACACTGCTGAAGTCTGCCTGTTCAGGTTAACACTGCTGAAGTCTGCCGGCTCAGGTTAACACTGTTGAAGTCTGCCGGCTCAGGTTAACACTGCTGAAGTCTGCCTGTTCAGGTTAACACTGCTGAAGTCTGCCGGCTCAGGTTAACACTGTTGAAGTCTGCCGGCTCAGGTTAACACTGTTGAAGTCTGCCTGCTCAGGTTAACACTGCTGAAGTCTGCCTGTTCAGGTTAACACTGCTGAAGTCTGCCGGCTCAGGTTAACACTGCTGAAGTCTGCCGGCTCAGGTTAACACTGCTGAAGTCTGCCAGCTCAGGTTAACACTGTTGAAGTCTGCCGGCTCAGGTTAACACTGCTGAAGTCTGCCTGCTCAGGTTAACACTGCTGAAGTCTGCCAGCTCAGGTTAACACTGTTGAAGTCTGCCAGCTCAGGTTAACACTGCTGAAGTCTGCCAGCTCAGGTTGACACTGCTGAAGTCTGCCAGCTCAGGCTGACACTGCTAAAGTCTGCCAGCTCAGGCTGACACTGCTAAAGTCTGCCAGCTCAGGCTGACACTGCTGAAGTCTGCCAGCTCAGGCTGACACTGCTAAAGTCTGCCAGCTCAGGCTGACACTGCTAAAGTCTGCCAGCTCAGGCTGACACTGCTGAAGTCTGCCAGCTCAGGCTGACACTGCTGAAGTCTGCCAGCTCAGGCTGACACTGCTGAAGTCTGCCAGCTCAGGCTGACACTGCTGAAGTCTGCCAGCTCAGGCTGACACTGCTAAAGTCTGCCAGCTCAGGCTGACACTGCTGAAGTCTGCTAGCTCAGGCTGACACTGCTAAAGTCTGCCAGCTCAGGCTGACACTGCTGAAGTCTGCCAGCTCAGGCTGACACTGCTGAAGTCTGCCAGCTCAGGCTGACACTGCTGAAGTCTGCCAGCTCAGGCTGACACTGCTAAAGTCTGCCAGCTTAGGCTGACACTGCTAAAGTCTGCCAGCTCAGGCTGATACTGCTAAAGTCTGCCAGCTCAGGCTGACACTGCTGAAGTCTGCCAGCTCAGGCTGACACTGCTGAAGTCTGCCAGCTCAGGCTGACACTGCTAAAGTCTGCCAGCTCAGGCTGACACTGCTGAAGTCTGCCAGCTCAGGCTGACACTGCTAAAGTCTGCCAGCTCAGGCTGACACTGCTAAAGTCTGCCAGCTCAGGCTGACACTGCTAAAGTCTGCCAGCTCAGGCTGACACTGCTGAAGTCTGCCAGCTCAGGCTGACACTGCTAAAGTCTGCCAGCTCAGGCTGACACTGCTAAAGTCTGCCAGCTCAGGCTGACACTGCTAAAGTCTGCCAGCTCAGGCTGACACTGCTGAAGTCTACCAGCTCAGGCTGACACTGCTGAAGTCTGCCAGCTCAGGCTGACACTGCTAAAGTCTGCCAGCTCAGGCTGACACTGCTGAAGTCTGCCAGCTCAGGCTGACACTGCTAAAGTCTGCCAGCTCAGGCTGACACTGCTGAAGTCTGCCAGCTCAGGCTGACACTGCTAAAGTCTGCCAGCTCAGGCTGACACTGCTAAAGTCTGCCAGCTCAGGCTGACACTGCTGAAGTCTGCCAGCTCAGGCTGACACTGCTAAAGTCTGCCAGCTCAGGCTGACACTGCTAAAGTCTGCCAGCTCAGGCTGACACTGCTGAAGTCTGCCAGCTCAGGCTGACACAGTCTGCCAGCTCAGGCTGACACTGCTGAAGTCTGCCAGCTCAGGCTGACACTGCTAAAGTCTGCCAGCTCAGGCTGACACTGCTGAAGTCTGCCAGCTCAGGCTGACACTGCTAAAGTCTGCCAGCTCAGGCTGACACTGCTAAAGTCTGCCAGCTCAGGCTGACACTGCTGAAGTCTGCCAGCTCAGGCTGACACTGCTGAAGTCTGCCAGCTCAGGCTGACACTGCTAAAGTCTGCCAGCTCAGGCTGACACTGCTAAAGTCTGCCAGCTCAGGCTGACACTGCTAAAGTCTGCCAGCTCAGGCTGACACTGCTAAAGTCTGCCAGCTCAGGCTGACACTGCTGAAGTCTGCCAGCTCAGGCTGACACTGCTAAAGTCTGCCAGCTCAGGCTGACACTGCTGAAGTCTGCCAGCTCAGGCTGACACTGCTAAAGTCTGCCAGCTCAGGCTGACACTGCTAAAGTCTGCCAGCTCAGGCTGACACTGCTGAAGTCTGCCAGCTCAGGCTGACACTGCTAAAGTCTGCCAGCTCAGGCTGACCCTGCTAAAGTCAGCTCAGGCTGACACTGCTGAAGTCTGCCAGCTCAGGCTGACACTGCTAAAGTCTGCCAGCTCAGGCTGACACTGCTGAAGTCTGCCAGCTCAGGCTGACACTGCTAAAGTCTGCCAGCTCAGGCTGACACTGCTGAAGTCTGCCAGCTCAGGCTGACACTGCTAAAGTCTGCCAGCTCAGGCTGACACTGCTGAAGTCTGCCAGCTCAGGCTGACACTGCTGAAGTCTGCCAGCTCAGGCTGACACTGCTGAAGTCTGCCAGCTCAGGCTGACACTGCTGAAGTCTGCCAGCTCAGGCTGACACTGCTAAAGTCTGCCAGCTCAGGCTGACACTGCTGAAGTCTGCCAGCTCAGGCTAACACTGCTGAAGTCTGCCAGCTCAGGCTGACACTGCTGAAGTCTGCCAGCTCAGGCTGACACTGCTGAAGTCTGCCAGCTCAGGCTGACACTGCTGAAGTCTGCCAGCTCAGGCTGACACTGCTGAAGTCTGCCAGCTCAGGCTGACACTGCTGAAGTCTGCCAGCTCAGGCTGACACTGCTGAAGTCTGCCAGCTCAGGCTGACACTGCTGTCTGCCAGCTCAGGCTGACACTGCTGAAGTCTGCCAGCTCAGGCTGACACTGCTGAAGTCTGCCAGCTCAGGCTGACACTGCTGAAGTCTGCCAGCTCAGGCTGACACTGCTGAAGTCTGCCAGCTCAGGCTGACACTGCTGAAGTCTGCCAGCTCAGGTTAACAAATTTCAACACCTAGCAGTAATATGTAGGTCATCCTGTGTGATGGAATACGACAGGAAAAACTCTCATGCGCACTATGCAGCTACCTACATCCTCGTCTGTTTTAATTCTTCTCGTCAGTTTTGAACAGGGATACCTCTGACTTAATCCCGTCTAGAATATCATTCATATACACCAGAAATATTATTGGTCGTAATACTGATCTTTGCAGTACCCAGCTTCTTATTCCTCCCCATCAAACATCTTTTCCCAGACAGTCACTCTTTGCCTCCTTATCTAAGGTACTCTTTGATTCACGAGAGTATGCTTCCTGTTATTCCTGCCTGAACCTCAAGTGTTTGCCAGTCTGACGTGGGGTACAGTATCAAATGCCTTTTTGCGGTCTAAGAAAATGCAATCCATCCAACCCTCTCTCTCCTCTCACTTCTGTTACTTTGTCATAGAGAGTTCCAACAGGCTCATAAGACAAAATTTTGCATCTCCGAACCTGTGCTGGTTATTGTTTATGGAACCACTTCTCTCCAATGATCTATCACTTTCCTATCTTCTTCTTCTCCATTACTTTTCAAGATACGATAAGATTTTGCTCGGATTTTTAACTTCGGAGGGTTACCCGCCCAGGATAACCCAAGAAAGGCAGTGCGTTATTGAGGACTGTCTCATTATTTCCATTGGGTTCCTTAAATCTTGTCCCCCAGGATGCGACCCACAACAGTCGACTAACACCCAGGCACCCACTTGCTTGCTAGGTGAACGGGATAACTGGCGTAAGGAAACACGTCCTATGTTTCCACCCTTGTCGAGGATCGAACCACAGACACTTGGTGCGTAAAGCGAGAGCGTTACCTACCAAACAGCGAAACTGGTCAGTAGTTCAATGCTACATGAATGTCTCTTCTTCTTAAATATAGATACTATATTCGTTGTCCTCCAGATTTCTGGCAACTGCCCTATGTTCATTTACTTAGTCGTTCGGACAATGCTTCTGCTGCCTCTCGCAGAATCCATGGTGACACCTTATCAGGTCCTATTGCCTTTGATGTATCCAGCTCCATCAAAACATTTTTAAACTTTGCTTGTTGTGTGTGTGGTGCCCAGGACCTGCTAGTGTACTCTTTCCTTTAAATTCTCTGGCATAACCCGTGTTTCCACTGAGACCTCTTTAAACCATTTGTTCAGCATTTCACAGACTTCCTTGTCATTTACAGTGAGCTTTCCTCCTTCCTCTTTCAATCAAATTACCTGGTCTTGTAGTGTTGTCTTTCTTCTGATGTGACCTTGGAACAGTTTTGGTTCAGTCTTACCCTGGCTGTTGTGTCGTTCTCAAACTCTCGGCCTCTTCACCCTAACAATTATTTCTGGTTAATCTGCTCACTTTTATGCTGTTGTCTGTCCTTTGCTTCCTATATTTTTTTTCACATTCTTATGCTTCTCATTTGTGCCTCTCTGGTTGAACCAAAGCTATCTTTATCTTTGCTATTCTGGGAATGAAGTTCTCTACCTCCTGGCACTTTCCTGCTACTTACTCCATCATCTCATCAACTGACTTTCCTTCTAGTTCCCTCTGCTATGGCACTACATTCAGGAATTCCTTCATCCTTGCAAAGTTTTCCCCTTTTGAAGTCTGCCTTCTCACACCCTCCACCTGCCATTCTTGCCGTCACCCACAAAGTACTCCAGTTAAGGATTGCATGATGGTTGGTGGCCAGGGGCTCTCATGTTTTATTTCTTCTATATCAGGCTTACATGTGGTAAACACTAGCTCCAGTCTTCCTGGTATATTTCTTATTTCTCTTGGTGTATCCTTAACAAGGTGACGACGAGTGTTTCCCAACCACTTCAATTTAGCCCTACATGTTTCCAGCTCATGTGGGTCTCAGTCCTCCCAGTATATATATTTGTGACTGAAGTCACCCATAATAAGATTTACTTTAGCACTATGTATCCTTAACCGCATCAGCTATCATGTCAACCATTATTTTGTTTTTGTCTTCATATTCCTGCCACGGTCTCCTAATGTTAGGTGGAGGGTTGTATATCACTGTAACTACTACTCTGGGTCCCCCAGCCTTAAGTAAGGCCACTCTGAAGTCGTACGTTATTTATCTGTTTATCTCTCTCACATATTCAAAGCTTCACTAATTTCTGATCAGCAATGCCACTCATCTGCCTCTAGTTTCCCCGTCTTTACTTATCACTTAATATCCAGCTGGAAATAAGGCATCTGTGTATGCAATAGTAGTAGTTAGTATCTATTAAAGGCACTCGTCGATAGACACTTGGCCTCCCCTCCCCTCTTTTTGTGTGAGCGCGCGCACGTGCTTTCCTAATTCTACTCACCTAACTGTGTTTGCGGATGTTGATTCACAGCTCCTGGTCCAGCCTCTCTGCTGGCCGCTACTGGTTCACTCTCTCTGCCCGCATGAGCCCTATCATACCTATTCTTAAAGCTATGTATGGATTTTGCTTCGACCACTTCGTTGTCTAGGTCAGTGTGAAGACTACTCAATGACTGTTAAAACTACTGAAAGAGTTTGAAGACTACCGAATGACAGTTAAGACTGCTGAAGGAGTGTGAAGACTACTGAAGGAGTGTTAAGACTACTGAAGGAGTATGAAGACTACTGAAAGAGTTTGAAGACTACCGAATGACTGTTAAGACTGCTGAAGGAGTGTGAAGACTACTGAATGACTGGTAAAACTACTGAAGGAGTGTTAAGACTACTGACTGACTGTTGAGACTACTGAAGGAGTGTGAAGACTACTGAAGGAGTGTTAAGACTACTGAAGGTGTGTAAAGACTACTGAAGGAGTGTTAAGACTACTGAAGGTGTGTAAAGACTACTGAATGACTGTTAAGACTGCTGAAGGAGTGTTAAGACTACTGAATGACTGTTAAGACTACTGAAGGAGTGTGAAGACTACTGAAGGAGTGTTAAGACTACTGAATGACTGTTAAGACTGCTAAAGGAGTGTGAAGACTACTGAATGACTGGTAAAACTAATGAAGGAGTGTTAAGACTACTGACTGACTGTTGAGACTACTGAAGGAGTGTGAAGACTACTGAAGGAGTGTTAAGACTACTGAAGGTGTGTAAAGACTACTGAAGGAGTGTTAAGACTACTGAAGGTGTGTAAAGACTACTGAATGACTGTTAAGACTGCTGAAGGAGTGTTAAGACTACTGAATGACTGTTAAGACTACTGAAGGAGTGTGAAGACTACTGAAGGAGTGTTAAGACTACTGACTGACTGTTGAGACTACTGAAGGAGTGTGAAGACTACTGAAGGAGTGTTAAGACTACTGAAGGTGTGTAAAGACTACTGAAGGAGTGTTAAGACTACTGAAGGTGTGTAAAGACTACTGAATGACTGTTAAGACTGCTGAAGGAGTGTTAAGACTACTGAATGACTGTTAAGACTACTGAAGGAGTGTGAAGACTACTGAAGGAGTGTTAAGACTACTGAATGACTGTTAAGACTACTGAAGGAGTGTGAAGACTACTGAAGGAGTGTTAAGACTACTGAATGACTGTTAAGACTACTGAAGGAGTGTGAAGACTACTGAAGGAGTGTTAAGACTACTGAATGACTGTTAAGACTACTGAAGGAGTGTGAAGACTACTGAAGGAGTGTTAAGACTACTGAATGACTGTTAAGACTACTGAAGGAGTGTGAAGACTACTGAAGGAGTGTTAAGACTACTGAATGACTGTTAAGACTACTGAAGGAGTGTGAAGACTACTGAAGGAGTGTTAAGACTACTGAATGACTGTTAAGACTACTGAAGGAGTGTGAAGACTACTGAAGGAGTGTTAAGACTACTGAAGGAGTGTTAAGACTACTGAAGGAGTGTTAAGACTACTGAAGGAGTGTTAAGACTACTGAAGGAGAGTGAAGACTACTGAAGGAGTGTTAAGACTACTGAAGGGGTGTTAAGAGTACTGAAGGAGTGTTAAGAGTACTGAAGGAGTGTTAAGAGTACTGAAAAAGTGTTAAGACTACTGAAGGAGTGCTAAGAGTACTGAAGGAGTGTTAAGACTACTGAAGGAGTGTTAAGACTACTGAAGGAGTGTTAAGACTACTGAAGGAGTGTTAAGACTACTGAAGGAGTGTTAAGACTACTGAAGGAGTGTTAAGGCTACTGAAGGAGTGTTAAGACTACTGAAGGAGTGTTAAGGCTACTGAAGGAGTGTTAAGACTACTGAAGGAGTGTTAAGACTACTGAAGGAGTGTTAAGACTACTGAAGGAGTGTTAAGACTACTGAAGGAGTGTTAAGACTACTGAAGGAGTGTTAAGACTACTGAAGGAGTGTTAAGACTACTGAAGGAGTGTTAAGACTACTGAAGGAGTGTTAAGACTACTGAAGGAGTGTTAAGACTACTGAAGGAGAGTGAAGGAGTCAAGGTGTGCACCATCAACAGGAAAACACTAAAGTATTGCACCGCAACAATTATTACCTTGAAGGAAAGCGTTAAAGTCGTAGGGGTAACACCATCTTGAGTGATGGGATGTAACAAGGGAAAAACAGCGTCAAAACCTTGGAGAGGAAGCCCTTGAGCATCATAAGGGGGACGCCCCACCCCAGGAGAGGGGATGTACCGAGGAGAGGGTAGCAGCAAGTGCCGTCACCATGGTAACCAGCCAGGCGCTGGCATCAAGGTGCACAGTGCTACCAGGGTGCACCATCCTCCACCTAGGGACGGGAGGGGAGAGGAGACGGGTGAAGAGGGGATATGAGGGGAGGAGGAAGAGTTATTTATAGCAGCAACGACAAATATTATTTTCCCAGCGTCTCGGAGGAGGATTATTCAGGTGGTTGAACAAGCACACTACACACACACACACACACACACACACACACACACACACACACACACACACTGTTCCTAATATACATGAATAACCTACTAGAGGACTGAATCTTGTACCGCTGCTGACGTTGTAAAACTAGAGAGAGAAATCTCAACGGACTGTAGATGTGGCTAAACAAGTGGGTTCTCGGGTTCAGCCCGAGCATATGCTAGGTCATGTGTTTTGGAGAAGGTGAGGAAAGACCAGAGACAGAGTACAGCATGAGTGAAAAAAACTGTAAATATCAGAGTAAAAGGCACTGCTAGGGGGAGAAAGTGAATTTAACAGTTAGCATATAGACATAACTGCTCATATTCCGTATAACGTCAGCGGATTGCCTAACTTGAGAAGAAGGTTCGGGAAGTTAAATAAAGAATACTTCAGAACGTAATACATGACATATGTTTGGCCAGTCACTGAGTACGAGACCCCAGCATGTAGCCCACACCTGGTCAAGCACGTCAAGAAAATGGACAAGGTCCAAAGGTTTGAAACCAAGCTAGAACCAGAACTGAGAGGAATGTACCGTGAAGAGAGGCTGAAGGAATCGAACCTGACGATCTTAGAAGAGAGAAGGATATGGTGAGCTATGATTACTAGGTATAAAATCTTAAAAAGAAATGAGAACGTAGTCAGGGACAAACCAGGACCAAGGGGACACAGGTAGAAGCGAAAACACAAATGAGCCAATGAGATGTAAGGAAATATTTCTTTATTCTTTTGTCTTAGGGCGGTTGAAAAGTGGAATGACCTGGAAGAAGCAGTGGAGGCAAACTCAACGCACAGCTTCAAGAGTATATATGATAAGGTCCATATATATATATATATATATATATATATATATATATATATATATATATATATATATATATATATATATATATATATATATATATATATATATGAGATAAGATCACAGTAAACAGGTGATTTCAGAATATGCAAAACAACCACTCTGAAAGAATAGAGAAATTCCAAGCGCTTTCGTGACTACTCACATTATCAAGGAATTATGAAAGTAAAGCATCCAAGGAAGCTATATAAGGGGTCTGGCCAACACCTCACTATCAGATCCCACAACGGTTAAACACCTGACGCGCGCCGACCCAACTTGGATAGGTCCTTTGCACAACTCACCAACAAACTATTCTACCCAAGAAAATTTAAAAATTATTATTTGTCCAGTGTATTATTAAATTCTTCCCAAATTCTATTAATTATAAATGGATCTAATTTATATAAACCAAAGGAAATATTCATATTATTGTCAAAACTGCTTTTTATGAAACAAGATTCAATTATATTCCTGTCGACCATGGACTTGCTTGATACTACTTTCTCAACTTTTTGAAAATCAATTGGATGGTTAAAATCTCTTACATGAATAAATAGAGCATTGGAATCTTGTCCAGTTCTAATGCTATATTTATGTTGTTTTAATCTTAGTTCGAGATTTTTACCAGTTTGACCGTAATTAACTTTATCGCAAATTTTACAAGGAATCTTATAGACACATCCATCAGCATTTTCGGGGGAATTCTTTATCAAAAGTTTTTTTACTGTATCAAGATTTTTGAATACATCTTTAATATTAAAAGTCTTAAGAAGAGAAGGCATATCAACCAAGTTTTCATGGTAAGGGAGAACCAACATATTTTTAGTTGAATAAGGCTGGTTGTCCCTTTTTGGATTGTAAAAAGTATTTCTAGCAACTTTAAAAGATTTATCAATTACATTTCTTGGGTATTTTAAATCATTACCTATTTCATAAATTTTGGATATTTCCTCATCTATGAACTCAGGACTACAAATTCGTAAAGCTCTCAAAAACATTGATGAGAAAACAGACAATTTGACTCTATCTTGATGCGAGGAATAATAGTGGACATAGGAACAGTTATTTGTAGGTTTTCTGTAAATTTTAAATTTGAATTCATTATTACCCTTAATAATTAAAACAACTAGAAAAGGCAATGAGTTATTTTCTTCAAACTCAACAGTAAAGTTTATAGAATGGGCTAAGCTATTTAATTTCCAAGGAAATGGTATATATCTACATTTTTGGGCATAAGACACAAAATATCATCAACATATCTGAACCATTTAGCTCTATTAGGGAGGATTGTGTTAAGCAACCTTGTTTCAAAAAATTCCATGTATAGGTTACTAAGAACAGGTGAAAGAGGATTTCCCATTGCCATACCAAACTTCTGAGTGTAAAACTTATCATTAAATACAAATTTTGCATCAACAATGCAAAGTTTAATAAGTTTAATGATAGTAGGAACTGGCAATGGTAAATCATAGTTAACGAGTTCTTCAGATAAGAAACTTAATAAATCATCAACAGGAACTTTCGTAAACAAGGAAGTAACATCGAAACTAACCATGTTAAAATCATTTAAGTCAGTCAAGGAGCTTAATTTATCAACCAAGTCTATGTTGTTTTTAACATTAAAGTTAGAAATTTTGCCAACAATAGGGCTCAAAATATCAACAAGCCATTTGGATAATTTATATGAAACTGACCCTATGGAGCTAATAATTGGTCTGACTGGATTCCCTGGTTTGTGTGTTTTTATTAGTCCATACATGTAAGGTAAAGATGGATTAGTGGAAGTAAATTGTTTGACTAATTCATCTTTGCCTTTCAGTAGAAGTTTTGTTTTATTGAAATTGCTGTTAACGGTTTCTAGGGGATTTTTCCTAAGTTTAGAATAGGTTTCAGTATCATCTAAGAGATTATTCATTTTTTCTTGGTAATCATTTTCTTTCATAATTACTATTGCATTTATTTTGTCTGCTTTAGTAAGGCGCAAATTTTTATTGTTATTAAGTGTATCATAAGACTTAAAGAATCTTTGAGGGCAATTGGGAATGTACACCATTCCTTTACTAATATTAATTTCATCAGAGGATAAATCAGAAAAATTTTCAAAGTTACAAAAGGCTTTTGCAATTTCAACATTATTAAGTTTTTTTGAAGTTGCAAAACTTAGGCCAAAACCTAGAGCAGCAGTTGTATGTTTGTCCAAAATTTCATCTGATAAGTTAATTACAAAATTGTTATTAGCATGCTTTGTGGGACTTGATCAGTGCAGAAGAAAACTGTGAAACAAAAGATATATGATTAGGAAAGCTTATCGAGAACATTCTGAAGAGTCGTGTGGTATCCATTAATGCAATAAGATCACAGTAAACAGGTGATTTCAAAATATGCAAAACAACCACTCTGAAAGAATAGAGAAATTCCAAGCGCTTTCGTGACTACTCACATTATCAAAGAACTATGAAAGTAAAGCATCCAAGAACTCGTTAACTATGATTTACCATTGCCAGTTCCTACTATCATTAAACTTATTAAACTTTGCATTGTTGATGCAAAATTTGTATTTAATGATAAGTTTTACACTCAGAAGTTTGGTATGGCAATGGAAAATCCTCTTTCACCTGTTCTTAGTAACCTATACATGGAATTTTTTGAAACAAGGTTACTTAACACAATCCTCCCAAAAAGAGCTAAATGGTTCAGATATGTTGATGATATTTTGTGTCTTATGTCCAAAAATGTAGATATATACCATTTCCTTGGAAATTAAATAGCTTAGCCCATTCTATAAACTTTACTGTTGAGTTTGAAGAAAATAACTCATTGCCTTTTCTAGATGTTTTAATTATTAAGGGTAATAATGAATTCAAATTTAAAATTTACAGAAAACCTACAAATAACTGTTCCTATGTCCACTATTATTCCTCGCATCAAGATAGAGTCAAACTGTCTGTTTTCTCATCAATGTTTTTGAGAGCTTTACGAATTTGTAGTCCTGAGTTCATAGATGAGGAAATATCCAAAATTTATGAAATAGGTAATGATTTAAAATACCCAAGAAATGTAATTGATAAATCTTTTAAAGTTGCTAGAAATACTTTTTACAATCCAAAAAGGGACAACCAGCCTTATTCAACTAAAAATATGTTGGTTCTCCCTTACCATGAAAACTTGGTTGATATGCCTTCTCTTCTTAAGACTTTTAATATTAAAGTTGTATTCAAAAATCTTGATACAGTAAAAAAACTTTTGATAAAGAATTCCCCCCAAAATGCTGATGGATGTGTCTATAAGATTCCTTGTAAAATTTGCGATAAAGTTTATTACGGTCAAACTGGTAAAAATCTCGAACTAAGATTAAAACAACATAAATATAGCATTAGAACTGGACAAGATTCCAATGCTCTATTTATTCATGTAAGAGATTTTAACCGTCCAATTGATTTTCAAAAAGTTGAGAAAGTAGTATTAAGCAAGTCCATGGTCGACAGGAATATAATTGAATCTTGTTTCATAAAAAGCAGTTTTGACAATAATATGAATATTTCCTTTGGTTTATATAAATTAGATCCATTTATAATTAATAGAATTTGGGAAGAATTTAATAATACACTGGACAAATAATAATTTTTAAATTTTCTTGGGTAGAATAGTTTGTGGGTGAGTTGTGCAAAGGACCTATCCAAGTTGGGTCGGCGCGCGTCAGGTGTTTAACCGTTGTGGGATCTGATAGTGAGGTGCTGGCCAGACCCCTTACCTGGAGGTTACCTGGAGGTTATTCCGGGGATCAACGCCCCCGCGGCCCGGTCCATGACCAGGCCTCCCGATGGATCAGGGCCTGATCAACTAGGCTGTTACTGCTGGCCGCACGCAGTCCGACGTACGAGCCACAGCCCGGCTGATCCGGCACTGACTTTAGGTATCTGTCCAGCTCTCTCTTGAAGGCAGCCAGGGGTTTATTGGCAATTCCCCTAATGCTTGATGGGAGGCTGTTGAACAGTTTTGGGCCCCGGACACTTATGGTGTTTTCTCTTAGTGTACCAATGGCGCCCCTACTTTTTATTGGCGGCATTTTTCATCGCCTGCCCAGTCTTTTACTTTCGTAGGGAGTGATTTCTGTGTGCAGATTTGGGACCATTCCTTCCAAGATTTTCCAAGTGTAGATTATGATATATCTCTCCCTCCTGCGTTCCAACGAGTACAAGTCAAGTGCTTCCAAGCGTTCCCAGTAGTTAAGGTGCTTGACAGAACTTATACGTGCAGTAAAGGATCTCTGTACACTCTCTAGATCTGCGATTTCACCTGCTTTGTATGGAGATGTTAATGTACAGCAGTATTCCAGCCTAGAGAGAACAAGTGATTTGAAAAGGATCATCATGGGCTTGGCATCTCTCGTTTTGAAAGTTCTCATTATCCATTCTATCATTTTCTTTGCACGTGCGATCGTGGCACTGTTGTGATCCTTGAAAGTGAGATCCTCAGACATTACTACTCCCAGGTCCCTTACATTATTTTTCCGCTCTATTGTATGGCCAGAGTCTGTAGTATACTCTGTTCTAGTTATTATCTCCTCCAGTTTTCCATAACGGAGTAGTTGGAATTTGTCCCCATTGAACATCATATTGTTTACCGTTGCCCACTGGAAAACTTTGTTTATATCTTCTTATAGCTTCCTTGGATGCTTTACTTTCATAGTTCCTTGATAATGTGAGTAGTCACGAAAGCGCTTGGAATTTCTCTATTCTTTCAGAGTGGTTGTTTTGCATATATATATATATATATATATATATATATATATATATATATATATATATATATATATATATATATATATATATATATACTATATGCAACTGTTTATAAATCCTTGGCTATTTTTTAATGGTATTACCACAGTATTTTTAACAAGTTTCTTGTGGATAATGTGACTGTGTAGCTCTGCCTCAGATGAATTAATAATCTATTATGGTGAAGTAACTCCTTGTTCTTTTACAGTCTTAATAAAGCATACCAGCAGTTTACCTTTATTTAGTATTGGTATACTATATTTAAATAACTTGGTGGACTTGCCATGAAAGAAATAATTTGTGAATTTACTTACCAGTAAAACTTTCTTTAATAACCAGACAAAAATATGAAGAATTGAGACACTTATGCAACACATGGGAATCTTTATTGAAGAAACGTTTCGCCACACAGTGGCTTCATCAGTCCAATACAAAGTAGAAATGGGTAAGGAGAGGAGAAGTTTGAGGTAATCAGTCCCTCAACCTGGAATCGATGTGTTCAGTCCATCACTCTTGTAGGAAATGACATGGAAGTTCTCGAAACTCATCAAAGGTATATCACAATAAAGATTGTACACATTGCTGTACCAACACTAACAACCAGATGCTTCAGGTTTTCCAACGTTACTGGCTTAGCTTGTTTGTGAGAGTATGTTAACATTGGTTGTGATAATACCAGCCAGCACACGGGCATCATGCCCCGGGTAATACTCAAATGTATTTGCCCTTCAAATGCGTCATCCTTCATTGGACTTCGAAATATTTTTTTCTATTATTATAATTCTAATCTTCGTATTAGATCATTCAACTAGAGTGGCCGGACGTCCCCAGGAGTAACGTTCTTAATATGTTACTTCTCTGAGTGTACAAATAACCGCAAATAGAAGAGAGAAGCTTACGACGACGTTTCGGGCCTACTTGGACCATTTACAGAGTGGCTTTGTAAATGGTCCAAGTCGGACCGAAACATCGTCGTAAGCTTCTATCTCCAACGTGTGGATTATTTGTGTATTGTTCCAGTCACGGTATTGTGCCTTTTTGTTCTTTATTTCCCTTAGTTGCTGTTTTATTTTGTTACATTTGTAAAACCGTGTGAAAATTGTCACTGTTGGAAGAAGAGCCTCATATTAATGTCAAGTTACAAAGG
The DNA here is from genome assembly GCF_038502225.1 of Cherax quadricarinatus. Classification (NCBI taxonomy): domain Eukaryota; kingdom Metazoa; phylum Arthropoda; class Malacostraca; order Decapoda; family Parastacidae; genus Cherax; species Cherax quadricarinatus. Next base: position 45,188,441 of record NC_091302.1, on the reverse strand, counting down.
TTCCCAGAGGTAAAGGAGCCTTGAGACCGAGTGGTGCTCAACGTCCATCATGGACCTGCCCAAATGTGTGGGCAGGAGAGGTACACAGGAAGGACTTACAAGTTTATGCAAGACGAAACGTAGAGATGCACAGGTCCTGGTGTGATGATCTGGACAAGCCGGTGGCTGAGTCAATGATGTACCTAATTCCCACGGTGAGGGGTTAAAATGTGATTTATTGCGGTAATGGTCCACTGTTTGGCTAAGCAGGTCCTATCAGGATCTAACTAGGTTATAAGGGATAAAGAGTGATTTGGTTGAACTGCAGTCATCTTCCCAACTAAGAGTTTCAAGAGTTCTGGGTAATGAATTCACTAGCATTATGGAAATATAGCTAACAAATATCTCTCATAGGTTAGCTCTGCGGTTTTCCTCTGTTTCTACCCTCGTGCGCTTATTTATGGATGAGCTAAGTATCTGGTAAAGTCGTCAAGCTGTGCGGCCACATCATAATGAAAAGTCAAAAGAAGCAGGGAAGACAGGAGAAAAAGAGTAGGGTGAGAGAACACTGCCATAACCCTACAACACAAACATTTTTGAGTGTCAAGGATGAGAACCTGGATGTCAAAGGACATGAACATTTAGGTGTCAAGGGGCAAATGCAAGTGTTTAGTGTGGTAAAGTATGACACAAACAATCTGGTGTCAAGGGACCAGTGCTCAGTAGGATAATATTTAACACCAACATTTGAGTGTCCAGCGGGAAAAAAAAAACTGCAAGAAGTAAAACTGTTCGTACAGTTTTTCTTTATGTTTTGGTTAGAAGTATTTTGTGTATACTTTGTTAGCAGCAGAATTTTGTACGTGTTCCTTTGCAGGTGACCCCGTGCTAATACAAGTCAGACTGTTAGCAGCAGAATTTTGTACGTGTTCCTTTGCAGGTGACCCCGTGCTAATACAAGTCAGACACCTGTAAGAACAGATATTTGATATACGACTTTGCATGTACTATATATTTCTGTAATCTCAGATTTAGTTTATGGGAGTAAGGTTAAGTATGTTTGACGAGGAAGATGAATATTGTCTGGCTGAGCCACTCAGAAATTTTCTAACTGATAGATGGAGGGATGTGATGTGTGATATGATTTCATACTATATTAAAGTGTGTGTATGTCCCTATTTCCTGAAATTAGCGTCTAGTCATTATACAGAGATACTAGAAGTACTTCAATCTAGTTAACTGGCTTCGTGTCGCCTACCAGGTGGCTAAAGGCCATAGGGAAGAGTGCCGGGGACAAAGGAAACGTACGTAGCTTGGGGACGCCTCTCTCACACTAAGTCAGAGCCATGTAGTCACTAGTCACTCAAGGCAACTTATCATTACCCATAACCCATAGCAATATTTTTTTTCTCAACAAGTCGGCCGTCTCCCACCGAGGCAGGGCGACCCAAAAAGAAGGAAAATCCCCCAAAAGAAAATACTTTCATTATCATTCAACACTTTCACCTAATTCACTCACACATCACTGTTTTTGCAGAGGCGCCCAGATACAACAGTTTAGAAGCATATATAACACACCCCTCCAAACTGCCAATATCCCAAACCCCTCCTTTAAAGTACGACCACTTCCAGTACTCAAGTACGGCTATATAAAAATAACCGGTTTCCATGAATACCTTCACTAAATATTACCCTGCTCACACTCCAACAGCTCGTCAGGTCCCAAAAACCATTCGTCTCCATTCACTCCTATCTAAAACGCTCACACATGCTTGCTGGAAGTCCAAGACCCTCGCCCACAAAACCTCCTTTACCCACTCCCTCCAACCTTTTCGAGGACGACCCCTACCCCGCCTTCCTTCCCCTACAGATTTATACGCTCTCCATGTTATTCTACTTTGATCCATTCTCTCTAAATGACCAAACCATCTCAACAACCCTTCTTCAGCCCTCTGGCTAATGCTTTTATTAACTCTACATCTCCTCCTAATTTCCACACTCCGAATTCTCTGCATAACGTTTTTAAAATTAAGTCCTTTCTAAATTTTTTTAATTTATGTTAATGTAAAAATTAATAATTTTGTATCAAAAGAACCTTAGAAAACTTACCTAACCTTATTATAACAAGTGCAATTTAATTTAGCCTAATCCAACTAAATATATTTTAGATAAGTTTACAATAATTTAATAATAAACAAACACAGTGAAATATATTTTTTTCGTTGGGTTCAGAATGATTTTTGCGAAATTATTGCATACATAAATTTTCACTTGCCTTACTTGGCAAGAAGAGCATTGCTATTAAAGCCAAAATTGCAAGTTTTACCAATTATACAGTGTATTATGCCGCCCCTCCCCCACACATGTACCAAAACACAAACACATACCATGAAAGATTTATATATATATATATATATATATATTTTTTTTTTTTATTATCACACCGGCCGATTCCCACCAAGGCAGGGTGGCCCGAAAAAGAAAAACTTTCACCATCATTCACTCCATCACTGTCTTGCCAGAAGGGTGCTTTACACTACAGTTTTTAAACTGCAACATTAACACCCCTCCTTCAGAGTGCAGGCACTGTACTTCCCATCTCCAGGACTCAAGTCCGGCCTGCCGGTTTCCCTGAATCCCTTCATAAATGTTACTTTGCTCACACTCCAACAGCACGTCAAGTATTAAAAACCATTTGTCTCCATTCACTCCTATCAAACACGCTCACGCATGCCTGCTGGAAGTCCAAGCCCCTCGCACACAAAACCTCCTTTACCCCCTCCCTCCAACCCTTCCTAGGCCGACCCCTACCCCGCCTTCCTTCCACTACAGACTGATACACTCTTGAAGTCATTCTGTTTCGCTCCATTCTCTCTACATGTCCGAACCACCTCAACAACCCTTCCTCAGCCCTCTGGACAACAGTTTTGGTAATCCCGCACCTCCTCCTAACTTCCAAACTACGAATTCTCTGCATTATATTCACACCACACATTGCCCTCAGACATGACATCTCCACTGCCTCCAGCCTTCTCCTCGCTGCAACATTCATCACCCACGCTTCACACCCATATAAGAGCGTTGGTAAAACTATACTCTCATACATTCCCCTCTTTGCCTCCAAGGACAAAGTTCTTTGTCTCCACAGACTCCTAAGTGCACCACTCACTCTTTTTCCCTCATCAATTCTATGATTCACCTCATCTTTCATAGACCCATCCGCTGACACGTCCACTCCCAAATATCTGAATACGTTCACCTCCTCCATACTCTCTCCCTCCAATCTGATATTCAATCTTTCATCACCTAATCTTTTTGTTATCCTCATAACCTTACTCTTTCCTGTATTCACCTTTAATTTTCTTCTTTTGCACACCCTACCAAATTCATCCACCAATCTCTGCAACTTCTCTTCAGAATCTCCCAAGAGCACAGTGTCATCAGCAAAGAGCAGCTGTGACAACTCCCACTTTGTGTGTGATTCTTTATCTTTTAACTCCACGCCTCTTGCCAAGACCCTCGCATTTACTTCTCTTACAACCCCATCTATAAATATATTAAACAACCACGGTGACATCACACATCCTTGTCTAAGGCCTACTTTTACTGGGAAAAAATTCCCCTCTTTCCTACATACTCTAACTTGAGCCTCACTATCCTCGTAAAAACTCTTCACTGCTTTCAGTAACCTACCTCCTACACCATACACTTGCAACATCTGCCACATTGCCCCCCTATCCACCCTGTCATACGCCTTTTCCAAATCCATAAATGCCACAAAGACCTCTTTAGCCTTATCTAAATACTGTTCACTTATATGTTTCACTGTAAACACCTGGTCCACACACCCCCTACCTTTCCTAAAGCCTCCTTGTTCATCTGCTATCCTATTCTCCGTCTTACTCTTAATTCTTTCAATTACAACTCTACCATACACTTTACCAGGTACACTCAACAGACTTATCCCCCTATAATTTTTGCACTCTCTTTTATCCCCTTTGCCTTTATACAAAGGAACTATGCATGCTCTCTGCCAATCCCTAGGTATATATATATATATATATATATATATATATATATATATATATATATATATATATATATATATATATATATATTTGCACACTTACTGTGGTTTTAATACTTGGTGCCGCATCCTTTACACTTAATCACGTCCCTCAGCCGTGTAGGAAGACTCTAACACAAATTCTTGAGGGTTTGGGGAGGTATATTATTCTATGCCTTATGTAAAGCAGCCTCCAGCCACGGGATGGAACTGATATCCTTGCTCAGTAAACTTCACTATTGGCCAGAGGTTCTCAATAGGGTTTAGGTCTGGGGAATTGCCTGGCCAGTCATTAAAGAACCTCACTTCACAGTCCTTAAGCCACTGAACTACAGATTTGGCGATATGACACGGTGCACCATCCGGCATAAAAACTGCAACCCCACACTTGTCAAACACCTCAGGTAAATTGTCACACAATAACTCCAGGTAATTATACTGGTTCATATACTGGTTTTTGGGAAGCACAATGAGTTCACCAACACTCTGAGCACTGAAACACTCCCAAACCATGAGCAAATCTGGGTGTTTGTGGTCTAACATGTGTAGCGTGGGTCTAGTGGGTCACTACCTCTGGGCTGGTACACATGTCCCCCACAGTTACAGGTTGTTAGGTAAGACACATATGCCATTTGAAGTTTCACAGTTACAGGTGACGATGAAGGCTTTTTCATCACTCCAAAGTACTTCAGACCACTGTTGAGGATTCAAGTGAAGATATTTCTTTGCATAATCCAGCCTACGTTTCTTCTGTGACTTGGGGAGGATTGGTTTCTTAACCTGGCGGTGACTACTGTAGCCCAGTTCTGACACACGTCTATTAACAGTTTTCACAGACACCTCTGAGAGAAGATGTGGGCTCTTTTCTAGCAGTTATCTTAGGTGTACTCTCTGCTTCTTTAACATGGTTAAGGTACGAACAGATGTCTTCTTCCAGGGACCAGGACGAGGTTTGGCAGATGGTAACTCGACACCGCCACCAACCTTGAAACGCTGCACCCAGTTCCTCATTGAATGCTCACACACACCAACTATCTCCACTATTTCTTTTGTCTGTTTCCCAGCTTTGTGAAGCCCTATGATCTGACCTATAATTAAACATGTACAGCCCCAAAACCAAAGGGAACACCAGACAAAAGATGGGGCAGATGAGAGACAAAAGTGCAACACTTCCTCTCACCATGGCAGCCACGTTAGCACTGAGGAGTCACTGTGGAGTGTGGCGGCAGGCCATGACGTCATGCTAACGGCTGCTACCAGGGATAATGCACTGATGAAAAAAGACCCCCCTGTATGGTAGGCCTTTGGTTTTCGTCACGGCTTTATGCTGGGGCGCTCATCCGGCATAATGCCGTGATTAGCACTGTATAGCCTCCCACCATACATAAGGGAAATTACCAATAGGCCCCTGGCTGCCTTCAGGAGAAAGCTGGATCAGCTGGGCTGTGGTTCGTACATTGGACTACGTGCGGCCTGCAGTAACAGCCTGGTTGATCAGGCCCTGATCCACCGGGAGGCCTGGTCGTGGACCGGGCCGCGGGGGCGCTGATCCCCAGAACACCCTCCAGGAAAATTGCAGATATATATACACATACACACATTCACGGGCCGCCCTTGTTAATGAAAATATCTAATCAGTCAATTACTTGGCACCACGTCAATATGCTTAAAAAACATGCAGACAGCGTCAAGAGTTTGTGCTGTTGTTCAGACCTAACATGAGAATGAGGAAGAAATATGATCAAAGTGACTTTGACCGTGGAACGATTGTTAGTGACAGACTGGGTGGTTTGAGTATCTCACAAACTGCTGATATATTATTATTATTATTATTAATAATAATAATAATAATAATAATAATAATAATAATAATAATAATAATAATATCTTTATTTACTACAAGTACATGTACAAGGTATACAGGCCTAACTGACAGCAATGACATACTACTATGTAGAAAGCCGCTTGTTATGCAGAGCATATCGGACAAATTAGGTCAGTTTTGTCCCAGGATGTGACTCACACCAGTCGACTAACACCCAGGTACCCATTATACTGATGAGAGAACATAGACAACCGGTGTAAAAAAACGCTTCCTATGTTTCCACCCCTTTCGTTGCTAATCGAACCCGGATCCTCACCGTGTGAAGCGAGAGCTTTTGCCACCAGGTCACGGGGCACCGTGATCTGGGATTTTCATGCACAACAGTCTCTACAGTCTACAGAGTATAGTGTGAAAAAAAAACAAATCCAGTGAGCTGCAGTTCTGTAGACAAAAATGCCCTGATAATGAGAGAAGTCAAAGGAGAATAATCAGACTGGTACAAGCTGACAATAACTCAATGACTACGCGTTACAACAGTGTATGTAGAAAGAGCATCTCTGGATGAGCTACATGTCGAAAATGGAAGTGGATGTGTTACAGCAGCAGGCCACACCGGGTTCCAAGCCAATCAGCTAAGAGCAGGAAAACTGAGGCGAAAATGAGCACAAGCTTACCAAAGATGGAGGGCGTTCCGGGGGTCAATGCCTCTGTGGCCCGGTCCATGACCAGATAAGGCCAAAATTTGGCATAAACCTTTAGGGTGTGGTGGAACAGGAGATTCACACCTCTGGGAAATCTGCAGCAACTGCGTGGTGTTATCATGTCAAAAGGAACCAGGCTCTCTAAAGGAATGCTTCCAGTACCTTGTTGAATCCACGCCACGAAGAATATTAGCTGTTCTGGGGAGAAGAAGGCTCTACCCAGTACAATAAAGTTGCCACAGAGGGTATTTGTTTAAGTATTGGGTACTAAGTGACACAAAAGATGACCACTTAGAACATTTAATGTCAATGATAATGGCAAGGAATGCAGGTGCAGGTGAACAAGTATAGCCAGAATTAATTATGACGACCCACAGTGAGCGCAAGGAGCCCGTCACCGGGATAGTCCTCTCCTCTTACAGTCCCTGGGTGCTGGTAACATCATGCGCCTCCACAAGGTACCGGACCCTGGGTGCTGGTATCATCATACACCTCCACAAGGTACAGGACCCAGGGTGATTGTAGCCTCATGCACCTCCACAAGGTGTATTATATCTTACATTACCAGCAAGCAACAGACAACGCCAGTGACAGTGACAGTGCAGAGTTTATCCTCCAGGTCTCTTGTCAGATAAAGAAGTGCTGACTTCTTGCCCAACGCAGAGGAGTAGGCAAGAGGTATCAAAGGAGGAGGGGGGGAGATACATAACTAATGAAAAGGCAACTGACATCTAAGAAGAGGGGAGGTAGATAACTAATGAGAAGGCAGGTGATATCTAAGTCCCGGAAGGTAGATAACTAATGAAAAGGCAGGTGATATCTAAGTGGGGGATAGGTAGCTATGGTGTCCCGTAGCTCGATCGCTATCGCACGCAGCTCACACACTGAGGTTCGCAGTTCGAATCTCCTCCGGTACGGCTGGAAAACATTAGGGGAGTGTTTCCATAAGACACCTGCTGTCCCTGTTCACCCATCAGTTTAAAATGGGTACCTGGGTGTTAATCGACTGGTGTGGGTCGCATCCTGGGACAAAACTGATCTAATTTGCCTGAACTGCTCAGCATAACAAGGGTTTTTTTATATAGTAGTATGTCATTGATGTCAGCTAGGACTGTATACCATGTACATGTACTTGTGGTAAATAAAGATTATTATTATTATTAAGGTAGGAGATATCTCGGAGGGGAAGGTAGATACCTAAGAGAAAGGTGGGAGGTATCTATAGAGAGGGTAGGTGAATAACTAAGGAAAAGCCGTCAAGTATCTAGAGGGGTCAACACTAAACAATATTCTTAACGAGAGAGTGCACAATATTTTGAAAAATATCACCACTGGCATTACTTCTTTAGTTTTGAGAATTCTCATTATCTACCCTGATGAAAAAAAAAACTGCTGGCCTTCCTGGTGTTAGACTTATAGCATTCTTCAAATGACTGTCATCTGTTATTATTGTTCATTATTATTTTACGTTACTTTTGTTCTGCAAGATGGCCCTCCAGTGTTTTGTATACAGTGTTCCTCTTGAGTTCTTCATTCTTTCCACATCCGAGCAGTTGCAATGTGTTACAGATGAACATCATGCTGTTTTCGATTGCCCACCGGAGACTGTTGATATCTGCTTGCAAAGTGTCCGCATCCTGCAGCTGTGGCTTGTGTGCTCATGTGAAAATGGTATATAACACTGACAGGTTGATAAGACACATATGCAAGAGTTAAGTATCTTTATTCCGAAAAGTTTCGCCCTCACAGTCAAGTACAGAAAAGCGGTAGAGATATTAAAGCTATGTGATCAATCCATCACCCTTGAAGACGTAGTTTTGAGGTGGTCAGTCCCTCAGCCTGGAGAAGAGTTCGTTACAGACCATGGGACTAAACTCTTCTCCAGGCTAAGAGACTGACCACCTCAATACTTTTTCTCCAAGGTTGATGGGCTAATTAAGCCATCTTCATTTCACTACTACACCTGCTGCCTTTGTATCTGACTGAAGAAGCCTACTGTGTAGCGAAACGTTTCAATAATAAACATACCCAACTGCTCTACATGTGTCTTAATCATCAACTCGTCGGCATTTTATACCATTTTAGGGTACATTACCTCCCATGTATGAAGGAACTATGTCTGCACCTTTTAGGGTCAAGCTCTAAGTTTTTTCTTCCAACACTGAGTGCTCCTGCTGGTGGTATTTTTTGCACTTCTTTATAAATTCCAAGTTCCACGAATGTGTCCCAGGTGCTGCATGTGTGGACATGCTTTCAATTTCCATTTCGAATTCTTGGGGATTTGCGCATGCCAAATATATAATTTGTAGAGTGGGCAGAAATAATTAAAAGGAATTTTCTGGATCCCGAGTTCTCCTGTCTTTTAGTAGATTACTGAACACTGATTCTTACTGGTCATTAAGAATTTCGCTCATCTCTCTTCTTTATCGGCATGTGAACTTGTGTGTGTGTGGTTTCCACACTTAAGGTGCACATGTGTGCTATACAATACTGACAAGATGAAGAATTAGACACTTGTGCAACATCGAAGAGCACCGTGAGTGGAACAACTGTACGAACCAGTAGGACTACTGTGGTAGCACCTATCTTATATGAACCAGTAGGACTACTGTGGTAGCACCTATCTTGTATGAACCAGCAGGACTACTGTGGTAGCACCTATCTTGTATGAACCAGCAGGACTACTGTGGTAGCACCTATCTTGCATGAACCAGCAGGACTACTGTGGTAGCACCTATCTTGTATGACCAGCAGGACTACTGTGGTAGCACCTATCTTGTATGAACCAGCAGGACTACTGTGGTAGCACCTATCTTGTATGAACCAGTAAGACTACTGTGGTAGCACCTATCTTGTATGAACCAGCAGGACTACTGTGGTAGCACCTATCTTGTATGAACCAGTAGGACTACTGTGGTAGCACCTATCTTGTATGAACCAGTAGAACTACTGTGGTAGCACCTATCTTGTATGAACCAGTAGGACTACTGTGGTAGCACCTATCTTGTATGAACCAGCAGGACTACTGTGGAAGCACCTATCTTGTACGAACCAGCAGGACTACTGTGGTAGCACCTATCTTGTATGAACCAGTAGGACTACTGTGGTAGCACCTATCTTGTATGAACCAGCAGGACTACTGTGGTAGCACCTATCTTGTATGAACCAGCAGGACTACTGTGGTAGCACCTATCTTGTATGAACCAGAAAGACTACTGTGGTAGCACCTATCTTGTATGAACCAGCAAGACTACTGTGGTAGCATCTATCTTGTATGAACCAGTAGGACTACTGTGGTAGCACCTATCTTGTATGAACCAGCAGGACTACTGTGGTAGCACCTATCTTGTATGAACCAGCAGGACTACTGTGGTAGCACCTATCTTGTATGAACCAGTAGGACTACTGTGGTAGCACCTATCTTGTATGAACCAGCAGGACTACTGTGGTAGCACCTATCTTGTACGAACCAGCAGGACTACTGTGGTAGCACCTCTCTTGTATGAACCAGTAGGACTACTGTGGTAGCACCTATCTTGTATGAACCAGCAGGACTACTGTGGTAGCACCTATCTTGTATGAACCAGCAGGACTACTGTGGTAGCACCTATCTTGTATGAACCAGAAAGACTACTGTGGTAGCACCTATCTTGTATGAACCAGCAGGACTACTGTGGTAGCACCTATCTTGTATGAACCAGCAGGACTACTGTGGTAGCACCTATCTTGTATGAACCAGCAGGACTACTGTGGTAGCACCTATCATGTATGAACCAGTAGGACTACTGTGGTAGCACCTATCTTGTACGAACCAGCAGGACTACTGTGGTAGCACCTATCATGTATGAACCAGCAGGACTACTGTGGTAGCACCTATCTTGTATGAACCAGCAAGACTACTGTGGTAGCACCTATCTTGTATGAACCAGCAGGACTACTGTGGTAGCACCTATCTTGTATGAACCAGCAGGACTACTGTGGTAGCACCTATCTTGTATGAACCAGCAGGACTACTGTGGTAGCACCTATCTTGTATGAACCAGTAGGACTACTGTGGTAGCACCTATCTTGTATGAACCAGCAGGACTACTGTGGTAGCACCTATCTTGTATGAACCAGCAGGACTACTGTTGTAGCACCTATCTTGTATGAACCAGCAGGACTACTGTTGTAGCACCTATCTTGTATGAACCAGCAGGACTACTGTTGTAGCACCTATCTTGTATGAACCAGCAGGACTACTGTTGTAGCACCTATCTTGTATGAACCAGCAGGACTACTGTTGTAGCACCTATCTTGTATGAACCAGTAGGACTACTGTTGTAGCACCTATCTTGTATGAACCAGCAGGACTACTGTTGTAGCACCTATCTTGTATGAACCAGTAAGACTACTGTTGTAGCACCTATCTTGTATGAACCAGCAGGACTACTGTTGTAGCACCTATCTTGTATGAACCAGCAGGACTACTGTTGTAGCACCTATCTTGTATGAACCAGCAGGACTACTGTTGTAGCACCTATCTTGTATGAACCAGCAGGACTACTGTTGTAGCACCTATCTTGTATGAACCAGCAGGACTACTGTTGTAGCACCTATCTTGTATGAACCAGTAAGACTACTGTTGTAGCACCTATCTTGTATGAACCAGTAAGACTACTGTTGTAGCACCTATCTTGTATGAACCAGCAGGACTACTGTTGTAGCACCTATCTTGTATGAACCAGCAGGACTACTGTTGTAGCACCTATCTTGTATGAACCAGCAGGACTACTGTTGTAGCACCTATCTTGTATGAACCAGTAAGACTACTGTTGTAGCACCTATCTTGTATGAACCAGCAGGACTACTGTTGTAGCACCTATCTTGTATGAACCAGCAGGACTACTGTTGTAGCACCTATCTTGTATGAACCAGCAGGACTACTGTTGTAGCACCTATCTTGTATGAACCAGCAGGACTACTGTTGTAGCACCTATCTTGTATGAACCAGTAAGACTACTGTTGTAGCACCTATCTTGTATGAACCAGTAAGACTACTGTTGTAGCACCTATCTTGTATGAACCAGCAGGACTACTGTTGTAGCACCTATCTTGTATGAACCAGCAGGACTACTGTTGTAGCACCTATCTTGTATGAACCAGCAGGACTACTGTTGTAGCACCTGCTTTAACTGATCCAGTGAGCATACCGTAGTAGCACGTCCCTTATATGAGAGAGTAGGCTTACTGAGTAGCACTTGTCTTTTATAAGCCAGTAGACATGATGTACCAAGACTTTCTCTGTACGATCTAGTAGTCCTACTGAGTAGGGCTGCCTTGTATGAGCCTTTAGGCATACTGTGCGTAGGACTTGCTTTGTAAGACCCAGGTAGAAGCCTACTTGAGGAAGAACTACCTTGTATGAGCCAATAGGCATACTGTAATACTGTTAGGCTGAGATTCTCATACATGTTATCATAACACCAAGTATTCTAATAAACTTTATACCTTTGATATACCTTACCTTTGATGAGTTTCGAGTGTTACTACACCCGGAGCCCGGCCATGAGACAGGCTCGTCTTGCTGTATTATTACCGTCACAAGTGTTGACATATTTATGTTAACAAATTATTTACACTTACGAATGAGCGGAACAACGAAGAAACCGAGACCAACGAACCTGAAACAAAAATAATTAAAGCTAATGTTGGATATACTATATGGTAATTTAATAGGTAGACACAAACACACACACACACACACACACCACACACACACATACATACACATACACACATACACACACCACACCACACACACACACACACACACACTACACACACAAACACACACACACACACCACACACACACACACACCACACACACAAACACACACACAAATGCAAAGTCATGAAGATAGGGGAAGGGCACAGAAGACCACAGACAGAGTATAGGCTAGGTGGCCAAAGACTGCAAACCTCACTCAAGGAGAAAGATCTTGGGGTGAGTATAACACCGAGCATGTCTCCGGAAGCACACATCAATCAGATAACTGCTGCAGCATATGGGCGCCTGGCAAACCTGAGAACAGCATTCCGATACCTTAGTAAGGAATCATTCAAGACACTGTACACCGTGTATGTCAGGCCCATACTGGAGTATGCAGCACCTGTTTGGAATCCGCACTTGATAAAGCACGTCAAGAAACTAGAGAAAGTACAAAGGTTTGCGACAAGGTTAGTTCCAGAGCTAAGGGGAATGTCCTATGAGGAAAGATTAAGGGAAATCGGCCTGACCACACTGGAGGACAGGAGGGTCAGGGGAGACATGATAACGACATATAAAATACTGCGTGGAATAGACAAGGTGGACAAAGACAGGATGTTCCAGGGAGGGGACACAGAAACAAGAGGCCACAATTGGAAGTTGAAGACACAAATGAGTCAGAGAGATAGTAGGAAGTATTTCTTCAGTCATAGAGTTGTAAGGCAGTGGAATAGCCTAGAAAATGACGTAGTGGAGGCAGGAACCATACACAGTTTTAAGACGAGGTTTGATAAAGCTCATGGAGCGGGGAGAGGGAGGGCCTAGTAGCAACCGGTGAAGAGGCGGTGCCAGGAGCTAGGACTCGACCCCTGCAACCACAAATAGGTGAGTACACACCACACACACACACACATACACACACACACACCACACCACACACCACACACACACACACACACACACACACCACACACATACACACACACACACACACCCACACGCACACACCACACACACCACACACACACACACACCACACACACACACAACACACACAAACCACACCAAACACACACAAACCACACACACACGCACACACCACACCACACACACACGCACACACCACACCACACACACACACCACACACACACACACCCACACCACACACACACGCACACATACACACATATACACATACACACACACACATATACACATACACACACACCACACACACACACATATATACACACACACACATCTACAACAGGCCTAGTGTCTAATCGGCATGTGCCTAGGACAAAATGGTAACACAAACACACACACACACACACACACCACACACACACACACACACACACACACACACACACACACACACACACACACCACACACACACACACATACACACACACCACACACACACACCACACACACACACACCACAGACAAAAACACACACACACACCACACACACATACACACACACACACACACACACACACACACCACACCACACACACCACACACACAACACACACACACACACACACACACACACGCACACACACCACACACACACCACACACACACACACCACACACACACCACACACACACACACCACACACCACACACACACACACCCCACCAAACACACATACACACACACACCACACACACACACCACACACACACACCAACCACACACACCAACCACACACACACACACACACACACACACACACACACACACACACACACACACGCATATACACATACACACACACTTAGTGTCTAATCGACATGTGCCTAGAACAAAATGGTAACACACACACACACACACACACATATATATATATATATATATATATATATATATATATATATATATATATATATATATATATATATATATATATATATATATATATATATATATACATACACACATATGCAACAGGCCTAGTGTCTAATCGACATGTGCCTAGGACAAAATGGTAACTAACACACGAAGACACACACACACACACACACACACGCAGACACACACTCAAACACACACACACATTTAAACAGACGGTATAGAGAGATCTTTAAGGAAGATTCACAGGAAATTCCGAGAGGAAAAAAAAAGCAGGAAGACTAAGGATTAAAAGAAATTTGAAGAAGAAAGAAGGAAGTGAGAGAGTTGCTGAAGAATGTAGCTGAGACAAGAGCAACTAGAGCAGCGGTGTGTCATCCCTCAGCGGTGTGTCATCCCTCAGCGGTGTGTCATCCCTCAGCGGTGTGTCATCCCTCAGCGGTGTGTCATCCCTCAGCCGTGTGTCATCCCTCAGCGGTGTGTCATCCCTCAGCGGTGTGTCATCCCTCAGCGGTGTCATCCCTCAGCGGTGTGTCATCCCTCAGCGGTGTGTCATCCCTCAGCGGTGTGTCATCCCTCAGCGGTGTGTCATCCCTCAGCGGTGTGTCATCCCTCAGCGGTGTGTCATTCCTCAGCGGTGTGTCATCCCTCAGCGGTGTGTCATCCCTCAGCGGTGTGTCATCCCTCAGCGGTGTGTCATTCCTCAGCGGTGTGTCATCCCTCAGCGGTGTGTCATCCCTCAGCGGTGTGTCATCCTTCAGCGGTGTGTCATCCCTCAGCGGTGTGTCATCCCTCAGCGGTGTGTCATTCCTCAGCGGTGTGTCATCCCTCAGCGGTGTGTCATTCCTCAGCGGTGTGTCATCCCTCAGCGGTGTGTCATCCCTCAGCGGTGTCATCCTCAGCGGTGTGTCATCCCTCAGCGGTGTGTCATTCCTCAGCGGTGTGTCATCCCTTAGCGGTGTGTCATCCCTCAGCGGTGTGTCATCCCTCAGCGGTGTCATCCTCAGCGGTGTGTCATCCCTCAGCGGTGTGTCATCCCTCAGCGGTGTGTCATCCTTCAGCGGTGTGTCATCCCTCAGCGGTGTGTCATCCCTCAGCGGTGTGTCATTCCTCAGCGGTGTGTCATTCCTCAGCGGTGTGTCATTCCTCAGCGGTGTGTCATCCCTCAGCGGTGTGTCATTCCTCAGCGGTGTGTCATCCCTCAGCGGTGTCATCCTCAGCGGTGTGTCATCCCTCAGCGGTGTGTCATTCCTCAGCGGTGTGTCATCCCTTAGCGGTGTGTCATCCTTCAGCGGTGTGTCATCCCTCAGCGGTGTGTCATTCCTCAGCGGTGTGTCATCCCTCAGCGGTGTGTCATCCCTCAGCGGTGTGTCATCCCTCAGCGGTGTCATCCTCAGCGGTGTGTCATCCCTCAGCGGTGTGTCATTCCTCAGCGGTGTGTCATCCCTCAGCGGTGTGTCATCCCTCAGCGGTGTGTCATCCCTCAGCGGTGTGTCATCCCTTAGCGGTGTGTCATCCCTCAGCGGTGTGTCATCCCTCAGCGGTGTGTCATCCCTCAGCGGTGTGTCATCCCTCAGCGGTGTGTCATCCCTTAGCGGTGTGTCATCCCTCAGCGGTGTGTCATCCCTCAGCGGTGTGTCATCCCTCAGCGGTGTGTCATCCCTCAGCGGTGTGTCATCCCTCAGCGGTGTGTCATTCCTCAGCGGTGTGTCATCCCTTAGCGGTGTGTCATCCTTCAGCGGTGTGTCATCCCTCAGCGGTGTGTCATCCCTCAGCGGTGTGTCATCCCTCAGCGGTGTGTCATCCCTCAGCGGTGTGTCATCCCGCAGCGGTGTCATCCTCAGCGGTGTGTCATCCCTCAGCGGTGTGTCATTCCTCAGCGGTGTGTCATCCCTCAGCGGTGTGTCATCCCTCAGCGGTGTGTCATCCCTCAGCGGTGTGTCATCCCTTAGCGGTGTGTCATCCCTCAGCGGTGTGTCATCCCTCAGCGGTGTGTCATCCCTCAGCGGTGTGTCATCCCTCAGCGGTGTGTCATCCCTCAGCGGTGTCATTCCTCAGCGGTGTATACAAGACACCTGCCACCACACACCTCAAAACTTAAGATAAGAAATAAGATAAGATTTCGTTCGGATTTTTAACCCCGGAGGGTTAGCCACCCAGGATAACCCAAGAAAGTCAGTGCGTCATCGAGGACTGTCTAACTTATTTCCATTGTGGTCCTCAATCTTGTCCCCCAGGATGCCACCCACACCAGGTACCTATTTGCTGAACAGGACAACAGGTGTCAGGAAACGTGTCGAAATGTTTCCACCCGCCGGTGGCCTGGTGGCTCAAGCTCCCGCTTCACACACGGAGGGCCCGGGTTCGATTCCCGGCGGGTGGAAACATTTCGACACGTTTCCTTACACCTGTTGTCCTGTTCACCTAGCAGCAAATAGGTACCTGGGTGTTAGTCGGCTGATGTGGGTGGCATCCTGGGGAACAAGATTGAGGACCACAATGGAAATAAGTTAGACAGTCCTCGATGACGCACTGACTTTCTTGGGTTATCCTGGGTGGCTAACCCTCCGGGGTTAAAAATATTATCCCTATACGAGTAAGACACATGTACAACAGTTGGGTGTCTTTATTGCTGAAACGCTTCGCCTTCATAGTAGGCTTTTTCAGTCAAATACAGAGTCAGCAGGAGTAGCTGCTACTCCTGCTGACTGTATTTGACTGAAGTAGTCTACAGTGTAGACGAAACTTCTCAGCAGTAAAGACACCCAACTGTTGCGTACGCATCTTGCTCATCAACTTGTCGGTATTTTATACAATTTTCAACATACAGAAGAAAAAGATAAGAAACGTCAAGAATAGATGGATGCAGCTGACCAGCATCCTGTACAGCTAAGCTCTTTAGAAGAAATATATAGTATAATAAGGCAGTAAACATGGGTTTAAAGATAGCAACGTTGTCTCACAAATCTCTAGAAGAGTTATATAACAGTTACAGAAATAAAGCAGAGAAGAGAGGGCCGGGCAGACTGTACAACAACCACTGGCACAGTACCACACACAAAATAGATATATAAACTGGACAAGCAGGCAGTGGTAGCAGGGAAGGTACTCAAGTGAGTATAGAAATACTTAGTTAACAGAAAGCAGTGAGCATTGCTGTCACCTTCTTTTACCAAGAATGTGGGATTTGTGTGCGTATCAGTTACGTCGGATTCGAGAAAATACTGTACCGCTTTGTACTCTCATACTAATGATCTAATAATATTAGGTCATTTTTAACGTTCATTATGATATTCCTGATGTCTATTTTGTACAAAGATCTCTAAAGTGCTTGCAGAACAGACTTGGGAAGTCACAGAATATTACCACTCCTCCTGTGATTTTTAATATGCTGGTAGTAAGCTTGAGTGCAGCTAGATCACTTGGTATTGAACTGAACCAGTTACTCACTTTGATGATACTAATCTTCATGCATTTATTGCCTCTGTGTATTTTGCTGACTGCTTCAGTGTGACCTGTAACCTGTGGAACTGAGTCATCAGTGTCAGAATGGTACTCACGGAACAGCAAAGTATTTACATACGAGGCAATAGTTTCTTCCACTCTGGTCTTAAGGAGTGGATTCTCATTCATCTTAGTGAGAGACGTGTATGATATCCCTAGAGAAAAATGTAATGACAGGTGCATTCCATTTTAAGACGATAATGAATATGATTAGATTAATCATATTTGCCTTTAGCCAATTAGCGTAGAGACCATGATGTGGTATGTTGCTGACTCCTGCATGTCTTAGACATGTACCAAGTACATGCCTGAGCCGTACTGGAGACGTTACATCTTTCATGATCTTAGCGCAGAAGATTGTATTTAACTGTATTATTCTTGTATACAGCAGGAAGTTTCAATTCTTCCCTCATGTTTAGATTCTAATGCACAATGGAACACTAAGAATTATCCTCATGGCTGTGTATACGACGTGGGTGAGTAATGATCAAGCAGATGTGTAGTCGCTTCTGAAATCTCGGTTTTAAGTAAGTTTATTTAGGTACAGGTACACAGTAATTACACAAATTATCATACATAGTAACATGCGTGTAAATTACCCAAGATAAACCAAAAAGTTAGACAAAGTGACTTATTTCCACTGGGTTTCCTGATTTCCATTAAATTACATTTAGAAAGCAGAATTCGCAGTGGCTCATGCCTTGTAAGAATTGCTCCAAATAATGGCCGTATATTTGCTCCTTCGATTCCCTGAGCTTACGGCTTGCCTGGAGAAATTGAGAGTCAGCTGTTCTGCGATTTCTATATCCCTCGCCAGTTGATGTACACTCTCACACTGAGCTGGAAGACGTGGGACACCCTCGCTCGCTGCTCTTTCTTAGTTGGAGTGGAACTAAGAGGCCCCGAGTTGATAGTCCCGTAGTTGAAACAATTTTGTTTATATATTATGACTAGTAAACAATAACTCGGGGCTTCCTACGAGTGATACACCCTGTAGTTTGTTTCGGACACTCAATATGTGAAGTCCGAAATCAATGATACCTGGAGCTTCATGGTGATGATTAAGTTATTTGCAACAGTTAGGTATCTTTATTATTAAAATGTTTCGCCTGCCCTACACAGTGGGCTTTCTCAGCCAAATACGCTGACCAGCTGATGTTCAAACAACAATGTGAGTCCATGTGCTGATGGGTGGGGAAAGATGTTGGTGGTTGTTGTGGTGGGGAAGGAAGAGGAAGGGTTGGGTACTACTGTAGTAGGTGGGTGGGGGATGGTAGTGAGATAGATGCTCCCTCCCGTCTCCATGGTGACCAAAGCACACCCCTCACATCCCCTCCCTCCATCCCCATCAAGTATGTTAATCCCTCCCATCATCTTCCTCCCTCCCATTATTTTCCTCCCAGCATCTTCCTCCCTCCCAGCACCTCCCTCCCTCACATTATTTCCCTCCATCCCAGCATCTTCCTCCCAGCATCTTCCCAACATCACCCTCACAGCATCTTCCTCAACCTCCCTCTCAGCATCACGCTCCCTCCCTCCCTCACCTGTGTGCTCCTCCTCTTTCAACTTAGAAAAGTGATAAATAAAACAACTGTACAATAGTGGGAGTCATACTTAAACTAAGAATAGAGGATAGACTGCTAAAGAACAGGAGGGTGGAGGAATCCTGAGAATGGTCAAGATAAGTAAAGAGGGTAGAACGTACACAGCAAATCTTAGATTAGATTTTTGTCGCCGAAGCGGCTAGTTTATTGTGCACCCCACATCCATCCCGTTAACGGTAGCGCAAAAAAACATGTGAATACACAAAAGACCTGTTAACGGGAGTGAATACAGATTTACATCTACAACTGTGTTATATGTTGCAAGGAAATTTACGATATAAATTTGCTATACTTGCTATGGCTGGTATCTTATTTTCATTACTTAAATACCTTGACATATCACATAGGTTATTGTACTGTCTTTTACATTCCTTAATAAATTGATAATGACACACATAATGTTAAAGAAACTGACTATATCTGGCACTAAGGTTGACTTAGGCCTGGCTACTACATCATCAATCAGACTGTTGACACTACAAGCTGCAATGTGAACAGACTGCATTCTTATGACATTCAGTTTTATAATTTACTACTCTCCAAATATTATTTTTAATGCTAAACACAGATATACCAAAATTATATTATACATTTTCCTTCAGGGTATTTTCTGTGGCTACCTTATTAACTTGACCATGAAGGAATAATTTAGCGTGTGACGGAATCCATAAAATTTGTACGTTAATTCCTTTTTTTATGGAGTATCTATACCGGGCTTCTCCAATGAGTATATTGCTAGTCATTATGTAAGTTAACTGCCCTCAAAGATGATATAGAATTGGTAATAATCACGGTCAAGATTTGTGTGATAATTTAACTTCAGCGCCATAAGGTTGGCAAATGATTCAGTCTGCAGTGTAGACGAACAACTGTTAATTCGCATTCCTAATTCAACATAACTCTTATTGGTGTTATGTAGGGAAGCAACAAGAGCAGATGCAGCCCTGCCAGGAGACTCTTGCTTACAACCTTAGATATATATAATTTGTAGGATATTAGTACTAATAATCAAGCGAGAAATTTCTTGAGCGGTTGCCTTAGGAAGTGATTTAAGGAAGGGATTACTAGTGATGAACTTCTTGGGAGGAGCTTTCAGGGATGTGATACATAATGAGCACAACTTCCATGGAGGGCTGAAATGCTCTTGTTGTCTATAGAGATACAGTTTGTACAGGATATAAAAGCTTAATATAAAAACACATTTCCACACCTCGTTTAGATCAGTATTGCTGAAAACATTAATATACCTGTGGTCGGATTCTAGAACTTTTCAACCCTCACAGCTTTTCTGTCAACTGAATGTTTAATCTGGTTGTTGGTGTTGGCGCCCCACTCCCCCACATAGCCACCACAGCCTGGTTGACGTAGCACTTGGCAGAGTTAATGACCCAGTTTCCTATTAAGACTTACACATTTGTTCCAGCAATATTTCTGATATCTTCTGGTAAGTGGTTGAATAGTCTTGTTCCGGGGATGTTGACATTGTTCTCTTACTGTGCCTTCGGTGCCCCTGCCTTTCACTGAGTATAATTTACATTTCCTCTCATATATCTCACTCTGGTTATGGCAGTGTGTAGAGCTGGAGCAATGTTAACAAGAATTTTCCATGTGCAGGTATATATTATGAGGTAGCTCTCCATGCTTGGCTGTAGAGTGTGCATTCTAAGTACTATGAATCGTTCCCAGTAAAGTATACCTGTACTCTTTCTAGCTATGATATTTCTCCTGTCTTGAATGGAGCCTTCAGTGCTGAACAACAGTCTAGACGTGAGTACAAGTGATTTAAACAGTATCATTATAAGTATTATTTCTCTTGCATGGATGGAAACTTCTTATTACCCATCTAGTCATTTTTCTGTCACTGACTTCCTGTACGTCCAGTGCTCCTCGTCACCTCTCCAGTCTTTCCACATAAGAGCACTCGCAACATGTCATCATTTATATCATAAGAACTCCCTTCCTCATTTTTTAAACGCTGATTTGGAATGATTCTTGTCTGAATTTACTTTTTCTGGAAGAAAATGGAAATATGTAAACACTGGTTTCCGTGTGATAATGTCTGAGCGCCTCGTCACATTAACTTAACTCATCAACGCTATTAACTTGATAATGCAATTTCTGAGCGGCTTCAAACTTAATGTGCTAGTGTACTCTCGGATACTGGTTTCTCTCTCTGACGAGCCTGGCCTATGGCCGGGCTCCGAGAGTAGACTCTCGAAACTCAAGTATATCAAAGGTATCTCTGAAGTAACAAGAGTATGCCTCCTCAATTTGCTGTTAGAGCTGTTGTTTCTTAAAGAAAATTTTTAATTAGCTTTGGGTTCTGAATGTCATAATATCCCAATTTTATAGAACAAATTTTGATATTATCTTCCATATAACACCTTATGAATGCTTCTTACGATTCGCTTCAAATCTTCATTAATATTTCAATTAATATTACAAAGTTATAGCGGACTCCATAATACTAGTGAGCAGTGAGGTACAGCATCTGCAGTTACGTAATACACGAGACCTTCCTGGGAAGCCACACACACTACAATACAGCTTTTGCTTACTGTGAAGTGTTCTCAGTTTTCCTGTCTATCTTTCTCTGAATGGGAAGAGAGGCGGATAGGAGGAGATGGGAGAAATGGAAATATACGGGAGGCACCGCAACCACCACCAATACTCTCACCATCACCACCCCCAACACAACACCCACCACCACCACCACAACACCCACCCTAACACCCACCACCACCACCACAACACCCACCCTAACACCCACCACCACCACCACAACACGCACCCCAACACAACACCCACCATCACCACCACAACACCCACTCCCAACACAACACCCACCAGCAGGACAACACTCATCACCACCATAACACCCACCACAACACCTACCAACACAACACCCACCCCCAACACAACACCCACCACCACCACAACACCTACTCCAGCACAACACCTACCACCAACACAAAACCCACCCCCAACACAACACCCACCACCAACACAGCACCCACCCCAACACCCACCACCACCACAACACCCACCCCAACACCCACCACCAACACAACACCCACCCCAACACAACACCCACCCCAATACAACACCCACACCAACAAAACTCCCCCCTAACACAACACCCACCCCCTACACAACACCCACCACCACCAGAACACCCACCACCACCACAACACCCGATACCACCAACACAACACCCACCACCAACACAACACCCACCACCAACACAACACCCACCACCACCAACATAACACCCACCACCACCGCCACAACACCGACCACCACCAACACAACACCCACCACCACCAACATAACACCCACCACCACCGCCACAACACCCACCACCACCAACACAACACCCACCACCACCACAACACCCACCCTCAACACAACACCCACCACCACCAACACAACACTACTCTCACCTACACCCTCACCAAAGTCTCCACCCTCCCCCCATATCCCTCATAAGCCCCTCCCGCCTCCTGGCTGGGTCCACTTGGCCAGTTAAAATATCGTCAATTTCTGCCTCAGAACTGAGGACTGATTCTTCTCTCTATGACTGACCCTTAGTGCGTCAAGTGTGTGTGAGTGTGTGTGTGTGTGTGTGTGTGTGTGTGTGTGTGTGTGTGTGTGTGTGTGTGTGTGTGTGTGTGTGTGTGTGTGTGTGTGTGTGTGTGTGTGTATGTGTGTGTGTGTGTGTTGATGAGATCATTCCTTTCTAGGTGTTCCACCACTCTTCTCCTGATAATCTTCTCCATGACTTTGCATACTATACATGTCAGTGACACTGGTCTGTAGTTTAGTGCTTCATGTCTGTCTCCTTTTTTAAAGATTGGGACTACATTTGCTGTCTTCCATGCCTCAGGCAATCTCCCTGTTTCGATAGATGTATTGAATATTGTTGTTAGGGGTACACATAGGCCTCTGCTCCCTCTCTCAGGACCCATAGAGAGATGCTATTGGGCCCCATTGCCGTTGAGGTATCTAGCTCACTCAGAAGCCTCTTCACTTCTTCCTCGGTTGTGTGTACTGTGTCCAGCACTTGGTGGTGTACCCCACCTCTCTGTCTTTCTTTAGCCCCTTCTGTCTCCTCTGTGAACACTTTGAATCTCTTGTTGAGTTCCTCACATACTTCATGGTCATTTCTTGTTGTCTCTCCTCCTTCCTTCCTTAGCCTGATTACCTGGTCCTTGACTGTTGTTTTCCTCCTGATGTGGCTGTATAACAGCTTCGGGTCAGATTTGGCTTTCGCTGCTATGTCGTTTTCATATTGTAGTTGGGCTTCCCTTCTTATCTGTGCATATTCATTTCTGGCTCTATGACTGCTCTCCTTATTCTCCTGGGTCCTTTGCCTTCTATATTTCTTCCATTCCCTAGCACACTTGGTTTTTGCCTCCCTGCACCTTTGGGTGAACCATGGGCTCATCCTGGCTTTTTCATTATTCCTGTTACCCTTGGGTACAAACCTCTCCTCAGCCTCCTTGCACATGGTTGTTACATATTTCATCATGTCATTAACTGGCTTTCCTGCCAGTTCTCTGTCCCACTGAACCCCGTTCAGGAAGTTCCTCATTCCCGTGTAGTCCCCTTTCTTGTAGATTGGCTTCATTCGCCCTGGCCTTCCTGCTTCCCCCTCCACTTGTAGCTCTACTGTGTATTCGAAGCTTAAAACCACATAATCGCTGGCCCCAAGGGGTCTTTCGTATGTGATGTCCTCAATATCTGAACTACTCAAGGTGAATACTAGCTCCAGTCTTGCTGGTTCATCCTCTCCTCTTTCTCTTGTAGTGTCCCATACGTGTTGTTACATGAAGTTTTCCAGTACCACCTCCATCATCTTAGCCCTCCATGTATCTTGGCCCCCACGTGGCTCCAAGTTCTCCCAATCGATTTCCTTTTGGTTAAAGTCATCCATGATCAGGAGCTTTGCCCTGCATGCATGAGCTCTTCAGGCCACTGCAGCCAGTGTGTCAACCATCGCTTTATTGCTCTCATCATACTCTTGCCTTGGCCTCCTGCTGTTCTGTGGTGGGTTATACATCACTGCAATTACCACTTTGGGACCTCCAGAGTGAAGCGTTCCTGCTATGTAATCGCTTGCTTCTCTGCTGTCTCCTCTCTCCAGCTCATCAAAATTCCATCGGTTTTTGATCAACAGTGCCACTCCTCCACCCCCCCTGTTCCCTCTGTCTTTCCTCAGGATCTGGTATCCCGTTGGAAAGATGGCATCTGTTATCATACATGTAAGCTTGGTTTCTGTGAGAGCTATGATGTCCGGCGACGCCTCTTTGGCTCTTTCGTGCCACTCTTCCCACTTATTTGTTATTCCATCAGCATTTGTGTACCATACCTTCAGTTTCCTCTCCAACACTGTGGTTTGGGGGGATTGTGAGGGTGGGAGACCTGGTAGCATACTGTGGGATTCTATAGCTGGGTGTTGGGTGGAAGCTGTAAGTATGGATTGTAGATTGTGGTGTTGGGATGGTGTGATATGTTGTGGGGTTCTGAGGATGGTTCTGTGTGTGCTTGCCCTTGCTACTCTGTCCTGCTCTGATTGACCTCTGATGGTTCTGTCCTTGTCTCCTTTCCTAGCTCCTTTTGCTTTTTTGTCCTCTCCCTCAGCTGCTGTCATTCTGTTTGTGTTCTGTCTCTGTCTAGGAACACCCTCTTGTACTCTTCCGAGTACTTCAACTGTGGTTTCTCTTGAAGGATCCTGTTCCACACTGTTTCTGTCCTGAGAATCAGCTTGATCAGTTGTTTTCTCCCCTTCGAGTACCCCCCTATTCTCTGAAAATTTACAATCTCATCCATGTCTTCTTCACCTATTTCTGTGATGATGTTCTCAATCTCCTTTCTTTCTGCCTGCCGTCTTTCAGTGTGTGTCCCTTCCTCTCTCTCCTGAAGCCCATGGATAAACAGTGATTTTGCCCTTTCCTCCTACCATTGCCTCTCCCTCTGTGACTCTGGTTCCTGTCTGTATGTGGTCATTTTCTCCCTTGTTTTTTCCAGTGGCTTTTGGTAGCATGGTTGTGCCTCTGCATTTCACCTATCACCCTCTCCATCTGCACCCAGCTGCTCTCCCCTTTCACTCCTTGGCCCTTCTTGGCAGGCTGACATGACCTTAGCATAATTCATATCTCCTTCCTTCCTTTTCGGCCTCTCAGCTTCATTTGCTGTGTCTTCTCTGGTCAATGCCCCTGTAACTCGCTTCAGCCTGTTTACCTCATTTTCTAGGAGCCTTATCCTGCAGTTTCAACTTGTGCCTCCCAATTCTTCTCCTTCTCCAACCCCTTTTCTAATTTCACAGAAAGCTCTGTCTCCATTTTTTCAGAAAGCTCTCCTAATTTTCTCTCCCACTCTTGTTCCATCCTTTTCCACTGCTCTTCCATCCACTCCTTCCTACCAGAACCATTCTCATCTGATAACTGGTTCTTCCACTACCCAACATTTTTTTTCCTTCTTTTTCCCCTTTTCTTCCCTTTCTTTTTTCTTTTTTTTTGAAAGAGAGAAGAGTGAGAGAGAGAAAGAGAGAGAGAGAGAAAGAAAGGGAAAGGTGTGTGTGTGTGTGTGTGTGTGTACTCACCTTTGCACTTTCTCTAGTTTCTTTACGTGCTTGGCTAGGTGTGGGTTCCAAACTGGTGCCGCATACTCCAATATGGGCCTAACGTATACGGTGTACAGGGTCCTGAACGATTCCTTATTAAGATGTCGGAATGCTGTGTGTGTGTGTGTGTGTGTGTGTGTGTGTGTGTGTGTGTGTGTGTGTGTGTGTGTGTGTGTGTGTGTGTGTGTGTGTGTGTGTGTGTGTGTGTGTGTGTGTGTGTGTGTGTGTGTGTGTGTGTGTGTGTGTGTGTGTGTGTGTGTGTGTGTGTGTGTGTGTGTAACGTGTGTAAAAAGTGTCTGTGTGTGTGTGTGTAACGTGTGTGTGTGTGTGTGTGTGTGTGTGTGTGTGTGTGTGTAACGTGTGTGTAACGTGTCTGTGTGTGTGTGTGTAACGTGTGTGTGTGTGTGTGTGTGTGTGTGTGTGTGTGTGTGTACTCACCTAGTTGAGGTTGCAGGGGTCGATCCCAAGCTCCTGGCCCCGCCTCTTCACTGGTCGCCATTAGGTCACTCTCCCTGAACCATGAGCTTTATCGTACCTCTGCTTAAAGCTATGTATGGATCCTGCCTCCACTACATCTCTTCCCAAACTATTCCACTTCCTGACTACTCTGTGGCTGAAGAAATACTTCCTAACATCCCTGTGATTCACCTGTGTCTTCAGCTTCCAACTGTGTCCCCTTGTTGCTGTGTCCAGTCTATGGAACATCCTGTCTTTGTCCACCTTGTCAATTCCTCTCAGTATTTTGTAAGTCGTTATCATGTCCCTCCTATCTCTCCTGTCCTCCAGTGTCGTCAGGTTGATTTCTCTTAACCTCTCCCCGTAGGATATACCTCTTAGCTCTGGGACTAGTCTTGTGGCAAACCTTTGCAATTTCTCTAGTTTCTTTACATGCTTGGCTAGGTGTGGGTTCCAAACTGGTGCCGCATACTCCAATATGGGCCTAACGTACACGGTGTGCAGGGTCCTGAACGACTCCTTATTAAGATGTCGGAATGCTATTCTGAGGTTTGCCAGGCGCCCATATGCTGAAGCAGTTATTTGGTTGATGTGCGCTTCAGATGTGCCTGGTGTTATACTCACCCCAAGATCTTTTTCCTTGAGTGAGGTTTGTAGTTTCTGGCCCCCTAGATTGTACTCCGTCTGCGGTCTTCTTTGCCCTTCCCCAATCTTCATGACTTTGCACTTGGTGGGATTGAACTCCAGGAGCAAATTGCTGGACCAGGTCTGCAGCATGTCTAGATCCCTTTGTAGTTCTGCCTGGTCTTCGATCGAATGAATTCTTCTCATCAACTTCACATCATCTGCAAACAGGGACACCTCAGAGTTTATTCATTCTGTCATGTCGTTCACAAATACCAGAAACAGCACTGGTCCTAGGACTGACCCCTGTGGGACCCCGCTGGTCACAGGTGCCCACTCTGACACCTCGCCACGTACCATTACTCCCTGCTGTCTTCCTGACAAATATTCCCTGATCCATTGTAGTGCCTTCCCTGTTATCCCTGCTTGGTCCTCCAGTTTTTGCACTAATCTCTTGTGTGGTACTGTATCAAACGCCTTCTTGCAGTCCAAGAAAATGCAATCCACCCACCCCTCTCTCTCTAGTCTTACTGCTGTCACCTTGTCATAGAACTCCAGTAGGTTTGTGACACAGGATTTCCCATCCCTGAAACCATGTTGGGTGTTGTTGAGATCATTCCTTTCTAGGTGTTCCACCACTCTTCTCCTGACAATCTTCTCCATGACTTTGCATACTATACATGTCAGTGACACTGGTCTGTAGTTTAGTGCTTCATGTCTGTCTCTTTTTTTAAAGATTGGGACTACATTTGCTGTCTTCCATGCCTCAGGCAATCTCCCTGTTTCGATAGATGTATTGAATATTGTTGTTAAGGGTACACATAGCGCCTCTGCTCCCTCTCTCAGGACCCATGGAGAGATGTTATCTGGCCCCATTGCCTTTGAGGTATCTAGCTCACTCAGAAGCCTCTTCACTTCTTCCTTGGTTGTGTGTACCGTGTCCAGCACCTGGTGATGTGCCACACCTCTCTGTCCCTCTGGATCCCCTTCTGTCTCCTCTGTGAACACTTCTTTGAATCTCTTGTTGAGTTCTTCACATACTTCACGGTCATTTCTTGTTTTCTCTCCTCCTTCCTTCCTTAGCCTGATTACCTGGTCCTTGACTGTTGTTTTCCTCCTGATGTGGCTGTATAACAGCTTCGGGTCAGATTTGGCTTTCGCTGCTATGTCGTTTTCATATTGTCGTTGGGCCTCCCTTCTTATCTGTGCATATTCGTTTCTGGCTCTACGACTGCTCTCCTTATTCTCCTGGGTCCTTTGCCTTCTATATTTCTTCCATTCCCTAGCACACTTGGTTTTTGCCTCCTTGCACCTTTGGGTGAACCATGGGCTCTTCCTGGCTTTTTCATTATTCCTGTTTCCCTTGGGTACAAACCTCTCCTCAGCCTCCTTGCACATTGTTGCTACATATTCCATCATCTCATTAACTGGCTTCTCTGCCAGTCCTCTTTCCCACTGAACCTCGTTCAGGAAGTTCCTCATTCCCGTGTAGTCCCCTTTCCTGTAGTTTGTTTTCATTTGTTCTGGCCTTCCTGCTTCCCCCTCCACTTGTAGCTCTACTGTGTATTCGAAGCTCAAAACCACATGATCGCTGGCCCCAAGGGGTCTTTCATATGTGATGTCCTCAATATCTGCACTGCTCAAGGTGAATACTAAGTCCAGTCTTGCTGGTTCATCCTCTCCTCTCTCTCTTGTAGTGTCCCTTACGTGTTGGTACATGAAGTTTTCCAGTACCACCTCCATCATCTTAGCCCTCCATGTATCTTGACCACCATGTGGCTCCAAGTTCTCCAAGTCGATCTCCTTATTGTTAAAGTCACCCATGATCAGGAGCTTTGCCCTGCATGCATGAGCTCTTCTGGCCACTGCAGCCAGTGTGTCAACTACCGCTATATTGCTCTCGTCATACTCATGCCCTGGTCTCCTGCTGTTCTGTGGTGGGTTATACATCACTGCAATTACCACCTTGGGACCTCCAGAGTGAAGCGTTCCCGCTATGTAATCACTTTCTTCTCCGCTGTCTCCTCTCTCCAGCTCATCAAAATTCCATCGGTGTTTGATCAGCAGTGCCACTCCTCCACCCCCCCTGTTCCTTCTGTCTTTCCTCAGGATCTGGTATCCAGTTGGAAAGATGGCATCTGTTATCATACCTGTAAGCTTGGTTTCTGTGAGCGCTATGATGTCCGTTGATGTCTCTTTGACTCTTTCGTGCCACTCCTCCCACTTGTTTGTTATTCCATCAGCGTTTGTGTACCATACCTTCAGTTTCCTTTCCAATACTATGGTTTGGGGGGCCTGTGTGGGTGGGAGACCTGGTAGCATACTGTGGAATTCTATGGCTGGGGGTTGGGTGGAAGCTGTGGGTATGGATTGTAGTGTGTGTTGGGATGGTGTGATAGGTTGTGGGGTTCTGAGGATAGTTGTGTGTGTGCTTGCCCTTGCTTCTCTGTTCTGCTCTGACTGACCTCTGCTGGTTCCATCCTTGTTTCCTTTCCTAGCTCCTTTCGCTTTTTTATCCTCTCCCTCAGCTGCTGTCTCTCTGTGTTCTGTCTATGTCTAGGAACACCTTTTTGTACTCTTCCGAGTTTTTCAACCTTGGTTTCTCTTGGAGGATCCTGTTCCTCACTGTTTCTGTCTTGAGAATCAGCTTGATCGGTCGGTTTCTTCCCTTCAAGTACCCCCCTATTCTCTGAAAATTTACAATCTCGTCCATGTCTTCTCCCCCTATTTCTGTGATGATTTTCCCAATCTCCTTTCTTTCTTCCTGCCGTCCTTCAGTGTGTGTCCTTTCCTCTCCCGAAGCCCATGGATAAACACTGATTTTGCCCTTTCCTCCTCCCATTGCCTCTCTCTCTGTGACTCTGGTTCTTGTTTGTATATGGTCATTTTCTCCCTTGATTTTTTCCAGTGGCTCTTGGTAGCATGGTTGTGCCTCAGCACTCGACTTATCTCCCTCTCTATCTGCACCCACCTGCTCTTCCCTTTTACTCCCTGACCCTTCTTTGCAGGCTGATATGACCTTAGCAAAATTCATATCTCCTTCCTTCCTGTTCATCCTCTCAGCTTCATATTCTGTGTCTTCTCTGGTCACTGCCCCTGAGACTTGCTTCAGCCTGTTTACCTCAAATTCTAGGACCCTTACCCTGTCTACTGCAGTTTCGACTTGTGCCTCCCATTTCTTCGTCTCCTTCTCCAACCTCTTTTCCCATTTCGCAGAGAGCTCTTTCTCCATTTTTTCAGAAAGCTCTCCTAATTTTCTCTCCCATTCTTGCTCCATCCTTTTCAACTGCTCCTCCATCCATTCCTCCCTACCAGTATCATTGTCATCTGATCCCTGATTCCTACGAGTCCCAACCATTTGTGTGTGTGTGTGTGTGTGTGTGTGTGTGTGTGTGTGTGTGTGTGTGTGTGTGTGTGTGTGTGTGTGTGTGTGTGTGTGTGTGTGTGTACTCACCTAATTGTACTCACCTAATTGTGGTTGCAGGGGTCGAGACTCAGCTACTAGCCCCGCCTCTTCACTGAGCGCTACTAGGTCCTCTCTCTGCCTGCTACATGAGCTTTATCATACCTCGTCTTAAAGCTATGCATGTTTTTTGCCTCCACTACATCACTCGCCAGACTGTTCCACTTCCTGACCACTCTTATGACTGAAGAACTGCTTCCTAACATTCCTGTGACTCATCTGAGTCTTCAACTTCCAAGAGTGACCCCTTGTTTCTGTGTCCCCTCTCTGGAACATCTTGTGTGTGTGTGTGTGTGTGTGTGTGTGTGTGTGTGTGTGTGTGTGTGTGTGTGTGTGTGTGTGTGTGTGTGTGTGTGTGTGTATGCGTGTGTGTGTGTGTGTATATATGCGTGTGTGTGTGTGTGTGTGTATATATGCGTGTGTGTGTATATATGTGTGTGTGTGTATATATATATATGTGTGTGTGTGTGTGTGTGTGTGTGTGTGTGTGTGTGTGTGTGTGTGTGTGTGTGTGTGTGTGTGTGTGTGTATGTGTATGTATGTGTGTGTATGTGTGTATGTGTGTGTATGTGTGTGTATGTGTGTGTATGTGTGTGTATGTGTGTGTATGTGTGTGTATGTGTGTATGTGTGTGTATGTGTGTGTGTGTATGTGTGTGTATGTGTGTGTATGTGTGTGTGTGTGTGTGTGTGTGTGTGTGTGTGTGTGTGTGTGTGTGTGTGTGTGTGTGTGTGTGTGTGTGTGTGTGCTCACCTAGTTGTGGTTGCAGGGGTCGATTCACAGCTCCTGGCACAGCCTCTTCACTGGTCGCTACTAGGTCCTCTCTCTTCCTGCTACATGAGCTTCATCAGACCTCGTCTTAAAACTATGTATGGTTCCTGCCTCCACTAATCAGTTGTCACACTATTCCACTTTCTGACAACTCTGTGACTGAAGAAATACTTCCTAACATCCCTTTGACTCATCTGAGTCTTCACCTTGCAATTGTGACCCCGTGTTTCTGTGTCCCATCTCTGGAACATCCTGCCTCTGTCCACCTTGTCAATTCTTCGCAGTATTTTGTATGTCGTTATCATGTCTTCCCTAACCCTCCTGTCCTCCAGTGTCGTTTCTTCGTAGGACAATTCCCTTAGCTCTGGAACTAGTCTTGTTGCAAACGTTTGCACTTTCTCTAATTTCGTGACGTGCTTGACCAGGTGTGGGTTTCAAATTGAACGATTCCTTACTGAGGTATCGAAACGCTATTCTCAGGTTTGCCAGGCGCCCATATGCTGCAGCAGTTATCTGGTTAATGTGCGCCTCAGGAGATGTGCTCGGTATTATACTCACCCCCAGATCCTTTTCCTTGAGTGAGGTTTGCAGTCTTTGGCCACCTAGCCTATACTCTGCGGTCTTCTCTGCTCTTCCTCGATCTTCATTACTTTGCACTTGGCAGGGTTAAATTCGAGGAGCCAGTTGCTGGACCAGTCTTCCAGCTTGTCCAAGTCTCTTTGTAGCCCTGCCTGATCCTCATCAGATTTAACTTTCCTCATTATTTCACATCATCTGCAAACAGGGACACTTCTGAGTCTATCCCTTCCATCATATCATTCACATATACCACAAATAGCACTGGTCCTAAGACTGACCCCTGTGGAACCCCGCTCGTCACAGGTGCCCACTGTGATACCTCGTCACATACCATGACTCGTTGTTGCCTCCCTGTCAGGTTTTCTTTAATCCACTGCAGTGCCTTTCCTGATCCTCTAGCTTTTGCACTAATCTCTTGTGAGGAACCATGTCGAAGGCCTACTTGCAGTCCAAGAAGATGCAATCTACCCACCCCTCTCTCTCGTGTATTACTTCCATTACCTTGTCATAAAACTCCGGTAGGTTTGTGACACAAGATTTTCCTTCCCTGAATCCGTGCTGGTTGTCATTTATAACCTTGTTCCGTTCTAGGTGCCACCACTCTCCTCCTGACAATCTTCTCCATGACTTTGCATACTATATACGTCAGTGACACTGGTCTGTAGGTTAGTGCCTTGTGTCTGTTTTCTTTCTTAAAAATGGGGACTACATTTTCTGTCTTGCATACCTCAGGTAGTTGCCCAGTTTCAATCAATGTGTTAAAATTGTTGTTAGCAGCACACACAGCGTTTCTGCTCCCTCTCTAAGGACCCATGGAGAGATATTGTCTAGTCCCACTGCCCTTTGAGGTATCAAGTTCACTTAGCAGCTTCTTCACTTCCTCCTCGGTTGTGTGTATTTCATCCAGCACTTGTTGGCATATCCCTTGTTGGCGTACCTCCCTATTCTGACTTCCCGGAGTCCTTTCCGTCCCCAATGTAAATACTTCCTTAAATCTCATGTTGAGCTCCTCACATACTTCTTGGTCGTTTCTTGTGAGCTCCCCAACTTCCTTCCTCAGCTTGATTACCTCGTCCTTGACTGTTATCGTCCTCCTGATGTGGCTATACAATAGCTTCGGGTCAGACTTGACTTTCGATGCTTCGTCGTTTTTGTACTGTCGTTGGACCTCCTTCCTTTTATGTGTATACTCGTTTCTGGCTCTCCGACTAATCTCTCTTATTTTCCTGGGTTCTTTGTCTTCTGTACTTTTTTGTGTGTGTGTGTGTGTGAGAGAGAGAGAGAGAGAGAGAGAGAGAGAGAGAGAGAGAGAGAGAGAGAGAGAGAGAGAGAGAGAGAGAGAGAGAGAGAGAGAGAGAGAGAGAGTAATAGAGAGAGAGAGAGAGAGAGAGAGAGAGAGAGAGAGAGATCAAGTACTTGTACCTAGCGGAGCAGTAATGTTCTTGGTGTTATGTCTTCACTAATTCAATATATACTTATCTTTTTAATTTCTCTTAATTAATTCCACTGGTCTTCTAGTCTGTGAGGAAAAACTTTCTACTATCCCTTCCATCCCTGTACTATACCTGGAGAAGGTTTCGGGGGTCAACGCCCCTGTGGCCCGGTCTGAGACAAGGCCCCCCTCCACTTCTTTTTTCCTCTCAGTTTACAACTGAGGCTCCTTGTAATACCTGTTACTAGTATTAAGAAGTCTTCTTTGTTTAGTTTTCCATGACCTTTCATAACCTTGTATATGGTCATCATATATTTCTGCCAACATGGTCACCTTCACTATCAACAACCTCTCATAATCTCTCGCAGTCTTCAGTTCTGGTAACCGTTTTGATCCTTTTCTTTGGACTTTTCCTAACGTATCCACATGTTTTCAGAAGATGCCACTACACAAATACTGTATATTACCAATCTGGGCTAATATATGTTGCAAATTTAGGGTGATCCGTAGCTCAGTTGGTATAACACTCAGCTCACACACTGAGGTCCGTGGTTCGATCCCCGGCATGGATAGAAACAGTTGAGCGTTTCCTTAAGGCACCTGCTGTCCCCATTCACCTAACAGTAAATAGGTACCTGAGTGTCAGCCGACTGGTGTGGGTCGCGTCCTGGGGCCAAAATTAGCCTAAATGCCCGAAATGCTCTGCATAACAAGGAGCTTTCTATATAGTCAATGATGTCAGTTATGGTCTGTATAAGTTGTATCATATACTTGTAGAAATTATTATTATTACTATTATTATTATTATTATTATTATTATTATTATTATTATTATTATAACTAGTTTTTCTAAGATTTCTTCATCCATATAATTAAAAGTCATCTTACAGATGGCCAGTGTAACATGTTTGTTCCTCACAATTTCATTTACAAGATTTTCCGGCGTCATTTTTAATACAAACTGCAAAGTTTGGCACTTTCACTATTTTGTTACTTTATTGTGTTTTACAGGTAGCCTCATTTTACTTTCTACCATTTGCATTACCCTTCTTGGCATTTATCTTCATTCAGTCCCAGCCTCCACATACCACTCTACCTGCTCAATTTATCCGAGTCATCCTGTAGTGAGTGATTTACAGTCATTTTCAGTTTTCATTTTTACCCATGAGTTTGTCATCAACTACAAACACATTTATCACATTCATCCACTGTAATAGTTTGACTCACATTTCTCCTATATTTTGCAATTGCCAAATTATTTTCCAAAGCTTTCTTAAAAATCTAGATCAATACATCAGTCTATTAATTGTTTATTTGTACAATGTACATGACTGTCGTAAAGACTTAACATATTCCATATAAAATATAGGAATTGGCACACCAGAATCCTTAATGTTTACAAGTTAGCAAGTTTTGCTCTCTACATTTCTGTAATTTTATTTTTTAAATAATCTATTTTACAATAATACTCGTCAGCAAAACTTACCTTCTGTTTACAGTGTATTCCTCGTCTCATGTTTTTAAACACTGGCACTAGGTGTGCCATCTTCCATCTCCTGCCACTTTACTTTCTTGTAACGAAATCCTAAAGAAATTCCTAAGTTGAGAGCATAACCGTGGTGCAGAATCTTGCACAACCCTGGTCATATCTCGTCTCCTTCTATTGTTTTTACCTGTCAGCAACCACAAGTAATTTCTTGACGTTCTCTTTAGTTATTTCATTATACCCTAATTGCAGCTACCTCTTTTGATATTCAATTCTTGACATTTAAAAATATCTTTTCTTCTGGTTCTACTTCGATCTTATCACCTATATCTTTTTTAAGATTTCTTCCTGTCTTTTAGCCCGGAACTTAACCAGTTCATACAGTAGGTTAGGTATCGGGCTATTGTTGTAAAACGAAAGTCGCTGTAAAGTGAATCACTTTCCAATGCATATAAAAATCCAAAAACATGTTTACACTATCATATATTAAGTGAGCAATATAGCTAAGCCTAAAAAATGTATATACAGTACACACATTACTTACCTTAAAATATTTTCGTACTTAGTTTATAGTAAGTAGTGAATATATTTACTGTAGGAAGTCTAAATAAATGAAGAATGTGTATAATTGAAAACTGCTGTTTTAGCGAAACACTGTAAAGTGAAGCGCTGTAAAGCAGGGCCAGCCTGTATTTAATTCTGGCCTGCTCTTGAATCTCTGTTAATTTTCTTACACTGGTTTTCTGCAGTGTTTCTGATCACTATGATATGGCCTGGGATACACTGGAAGAAAAACAGAATGCAGCTGCAAAATACACAGACTTTGCAAAAGCGTTTGACAAATGCGATCACGGCGCACGAGCGCACAAAATACGTGCTGAAGGAATAACTGGGAAAGTGGGGAGATGGATCTTCAACTTCCTAACAAATCGAACACAAAGAGTAGTGGTCAACAGAGTTAAATCGGAGGCTGCCATAGTGAAGAGCTCTGTTCCACAAGGCACAGTACTCGCCCCCATCCTGTTCCTCATCCTCATATCAGACATAGACAGAGATGTAATCCACAGCACCGTGTCATCCTTTGCAGACGATACTAGGATCTGCATGAGAGTGTCATCTATTGAGGACACGGTTAACCTCCAAGAACATATAAACCAAGTTTTCCAATGGGCAACGGAAAACAATATG
>NC_091302.1:45097523-45147523 GCF_038502225.1 Cherax quadricarinatus | reverse complement strand
CTGTTGCTGCTGGAGGCCCGCTGCCTCACATATCCATCACAGCCTGGTTGATCTGGCACCTGGTGAAGATACTTGTCCAGTTTCCTCTTGAAGGCTTCTACACTTGTCCCAGCCGTGTTTCTAATATCTTCTGGTAAGATGTTGAATAGTCTGGGACTCCGGATGTTGATACAATGTTCCCTTATTGTCCCCACCGCACCCCTGCTCCTCACTGAGTTTATTTTACACTTCCTCCCATATCTCTCACTCCAGTATGTTGTTATGGCAGTGTGCAGATTTGGGGCCAAGCCCTCGAGTACCTTCCAGGTATATATTATCATGTATCTCTCTCTCCTCCGCTCCAATGAGTACATGTTCAAGACTTGCAGGCGTTTCCAGTAGTTTAGGTGCTTTACTGGCTCAATGTGAGCCGTAAACGATCTCTGTATTTGTTTCAGCTCAGATATTTCTTCTGAGCAATATTCTAAGTGAGGGAGCACTAGCGATTTGAAGAGTGTCACCACCGGCATTATTTCCCTTGTTTTGAAAGTTCTCAGTACCCACCCCGTCATCTTCCTGGCTGTCATCTTTGTCTTGTTATGGACTTTAAAAGAAAGGTCCGCTGACATAATTATTCCTAGGTCTTTTACGTGTTCCTTTCGCTCTATTTGGTGACCCTCTTGAGTTTTGTATATAGTGTTCCTTTTGAGTTCTTCATTCTTTCCATACCTAAGCAGCTGGAACTTATCACCACTGAACCTCATGTTCTCCACTGCCCACTGGAAAACCTTGTTTATGTCTTCCTGTACTTTTTCAGTGTCCTCTACCGTACTGACTTTCATGCTTATTTTAGTGTCATCTGCAAATGCTGATACAAAAGTGTGCCGGGTGTTTTTCTTTATGTCTGCTATGAGGATGAGGAACAGCGGAGGTGTCAGGACAGTGCCTTGGGGCACTGAGCTTTTGACCTCGCTGATGCTGGATCTTGCCCTGTTCACTACTACTTTTTGTGTTCTGTGTTAGGAAACCGAAAATCCATCTGCCTACCTTCCCCGTAATGCCCATGGCCTTCATTTTGTGCGCTATCACTCCATGATCGCATTTATCAAACGCCTTTGCAAAATCTGTGTAAATCACATCTGCGTTTTGGTCGTCTTCCAGTGCCTCCGTAATTCTGTCATAATGGTTCAGCAGCTGTGACAGACATGATCGTCCTGCTCTAAAACCATGCTGGTTCAGGTTATGTTGGTTGTGCTGGTCCATAAAATTTGTAATCTGCCGTCTCATCACTCTTTCGAAGATTTTTATGATGTGAGAAGTTAGGGCTACTGGTCTGTAATTTTTAGCTAGTGCTCTACTACCTCCCTTATGCAAAGGAGCTATGTCTGCACTCTTTAAGGCCTCCGGTATTTCACCTAGATCTAAGCTCTTTCTCCAAAGAATACTGAGGGCTCGTGCCAGTGGTACTTTGCACTTCTTTATAAATAGAGCATTCCATGAATCTGGTCCAGGTGCTGAGTGAGTGGGCATGTTTTCCATTTCTTTTTCGAAATCTATGGGATTTGTACTAATGTTAGTTAGTTGGTCTGTGCGGCCTTCTTCTGGAGTGAAAAATATTTCTGCATTATCTACCTTGCTGTCATTTAGTGGGTTGCTGAACACCGATTTCACTCATTTCCTGTTCAGCGTCAGTATACGAGTCTCCTCTCAGTAGTGGTCCAATTCTACAGGTAGTTCTTAGCTTGAATTTTGCGTAGGAATAGAAATATTTTGGGATTCTTGCAATATCCTGTATGGCCTTTTGTTCCCTTTGTACTTCTTCTGTGAGGTATGACATCCTAAGTTTTTGCTCTAATTCAGTGATCTCTCTGCTAAATCTATCCTTCCTCTGTTGTAGCATATTTGTGCTTTTAAGCAGTTCAGTAACCCGTTTTCTTCTGTACCATCTCTTACGCTCTCTCTCTATATCTGATCTTCTGGGTTTCCTCAATGGTACATGTTTCATACATACTTTGTATGCTTCTGTATTCAGCTTCTCAAGACACTGGTGAGCCCAGACAGACCCCTCCGTAGTAGACCCTTCCTAGCAGACCCTCCCTGGTAGGGTAGACCCTCCCTGACAGACCCCTCCCTAGTAGACGCTCCCTGGAAGACCCAACCTGGTAGACCCTCCCTGGTAGACCCTCCATGGTAGGTCCTGACAGACCCCTCCCTAGTAGACCCTCCCTTGTAGACCCATCCTGGAACACCCTCCCTTGTAGAGCCATCCTGGTAGACCCTCCCTGGTAGGGTAGACCCCCCTTCCTTGGTAGACAACCACTAGTCACACCTCTGTTTAGCCTTCCCCAGAACTACCTGTTTGATTTAATTATTGGTAATTACTTTACAAAGATACCTTCACTCTGAATGATGGTTAATTATTTGTGCTGAATACTGCTTTCAACTTCTCTATTACACAAACACTCTTTCCTTCGACAATTATCTATAACTAAAAACAAGCATATGCACACCATTATATATATATATATATATATATATATATATATATATATATATATATATATATATATATATGTATATATATATATATACATATAAGTCGTGTCGAATATGTAAAACTGGTCAATTAGCAAGAACTCATTTAAAATTAAGTCCTTTCTAAAATTTTCTCTTATACGTTTAAAGATATATTTTTTTCATTAATGTTTATGTAAAAAATTTTAATTTTGCATCAAAAGAATCTTAGAAAACTTACCTAACCTTATTATAACAAGAACAATTTATTTTAGCCTAACCCAACTAAATATATTTTAGATTTGTTTACAATAATTTAATACTAAACAAACACAGTGAAATATATTTTTTTCGTTAGGTTCAGAATGATTTTGGCGAAATTATTGCATACACGAATTTTCACTTGTCCTATATGGCAAAATGAGCGTTGCTATTTAAGCCAAGATCGCAAGTTCTGCCTATTCGGCACGACATATATATATATATATATATATATATATATATATATATATATATATATATATATATATATATATATATATATATATATATATATATATATATATATATAATACACAGGCTTCAGCACTGAGGCTTTTATACTGGAGGAAGTGAGAGAAGTGGTGAGATGTAGCAGTTGAAGACATCGTTACAGATGTGTGGGAAGCACTAGTGGAACTAGGTCATGCCCATAAGGTGGGCCACAGGTTAGTAACGTTTGTACAGGTGTTTCACATGTGTCTTATTCATCAACTTCTCGGTATTGTATACTTTTGATATAATAAATTTGAGTTAAGATATAAAAATCAGTGACTAAGATTTCATATTTTTCTGAAATATTGATGTTGCTCTCGCAGTTGCTTGCAATATAAATATATACAACACAGTTCAGAAAAAGGAGACTAGAATAATCTGATATAGGGAAAAGTACCAAGGTGGTAAAATAGGTGCTTAATGTTGACTTTTCACGTCGTTGTTCCTCCATACCACACACCCTCCCTTCATACATAAGTGGGGTTTATCATCAAGCCTCTGGCTGTCTTCGAGAGAGTTGGACAAATTCCTCAAGTCACTTCCTGATCAACTGGGCTGTAGAGCATAAGCTGGACTTGGTGCAGCCAGCACCTCCTGTCTTGCTGATGATATACCTTTGATGAGTTTCGAGAGTCTTGCTACTCTCGGAGCCCTGCCATGGGCCAGGCTGTGTCTGGAACCAAACCCGGACTCAAGTCTAGGTGAAGAAACTGTGTACATTAAGACACATGTGCAGCAGTTGAGTTATCTTTAACGATGAAACGTATCGCCTACACAGTAGGCTCCTTCAGTCAAATACAGCGGAAACAGTAGTAATGAAATAAAGATGTAATCACTCCATCAACCTTTGAGAAAAAGTATTCGAGGTGGTGAGTCCCTACAAAATGGAAGAATGTAGCAAATAATGTTATAGCTGAAACAATCCCCGGAGGTAGCGCAGATGAAAGGTCACACACACATGGGCTACTAAGTCTCTGCGAAAAACACACCTTAAGCCAGCAGATAGTGGCGCCAACAAGACTAGAAAACACACTTGACCTTATCTTCACAAATAATGAGGACCTGATAAGAGACATAAGAATATCAAAAACAACTAATTCCGATCACAATCTAATCGAAGTCCAGACGTACATGCATAGGGGTCCTGAACAGCAGAATGCATGTACCTGTGAAGGTGTCTTCACAAAATACAATTTCAACAACAAGAACATCAACTGGGACCAGGTAAACCATGTCCTAAACGAAACATGTTGGGAAGATGTCTTAAATGACATGGATCCAAACCAGTGCCTTCAAAGGATCAACTTCCTGGTAGCCGAAGCATGTTCTAGGCATATTCCCCTAAGAAAGAAGAAGAGCAGGAGTAAACTGGAGAGAAAAAGACGCTCCCTCTACAGAAGACGACGAAGAGTCACTGAGCTCCTCAGGAGTGCTAGAATATCTGATACACGAAAGGAGGCGCTGACCAGGGAAGTGGAAACTATCGAACTTAAGCTAAATGACTCTTACAGGAACCAGGAGAGGCAGGAGGAGCTTAAAGCTATTAGTGAAATTGAAAGAAATTCAAAATATTTCTTTTCATATGCCAAAAACAAGGCAAATACCACATCTAGTATCGGGCCCTTACTCAGACAGGATGGGACTTACACAGATGACAAGGAAATGAGTGAAATATTGAAATCCCAGTACGACTCTGTGTTTAGTGAACCACTAATCGGTCTGAGGATCGACGACCCAGATGATTTCTTCATGAATGAGCCTCAAAACTCCATAAATGTATGCCAGATTTCCGACATTACCCTAACTCCGATAGATTTCGAAAAAGCCATTGACAACATGCCTATGCACTCAGCCCCGGGCCCAGACTCGTGGAACTCTGTTTTCATTAAGAACTGCAAGAAACCCCTCTCGCGTGCCCTAAGTACACTATGGAGGAGGAGCTTGGACATGGGTGAAATTCCACAGTCACTTAAAACAACGGATATAGCCCAACTCCATAAAGGTGGCAGCAAAGCATTAGCTAAGAACTATAGACCAATAGCTCTGACGTCCCACATCATAAAAATCTTTGAAAGAGTGCTAAGAAGCAGGATTGCAAATCACCTGGATTCCCAAAATCTGCACAATCCAGGGCAACATGGGTTCAGGGCAGGTCGCTCCTGCCTCTCACAACTACTGGATCACTATGACATGGCCTTGGATGCACTGGAAGAAAATCAGAATGCAGATGTAATATACACAGACTTTGCAAAAGCATTTGACAAATGCGATCATGGCGTAATAGCCCATAAAATACGTGCTAAAGGAATAACTGGGAAAGTGGGGAGATGGATCTTCAACTTCCTAACAAATCGAACACAAAGAGTAGTGGTCAACAGAGTTAAATCGGAGGCTGCCATAGTGAAGAGCTCTGTTCCACAAGGCACAGTACTCGCCCCCATCTTATTCCTTATCCTCATATCAGACATAAACAGAGATATACACCACAGCACCGTATCATCCTTTGCGGATGATACTAGGATCTGCATGAGGCTGTCATCTGCTGAGGACGCGGTTAACCTCCAAGAAGATATAAACAAAGTTTTCCAGTGGGCAATGGTAAACAATATGATGTTCAATGAGGACAAATTCCAACTACTCCGTTATGGAAAACTGGAGGAGATAATAACTAGAACAGAGTATACTACTGACTCCGGCCATACAATAGAGCGGAAAAATAATGTAAGGGACCTGGGAGTAGTAATGTCTGAGGATCTCACTTTCAAGGATCACAACAGTGCCACGATCGCACGTGCAAAGAAAATGATAGGATGGATAATGAGAACTTTCAAAACGAGAGATGCCAAGCCCATGATGATCCTTTTCAAATCACTTGTTCTCTCTAGGCTGGAATACTGCTGTACATTAACATCTCCATTCAAAGCAGGTGAAATTGCAGATCTAGAGAGTGTACAGAGATCCTTTACTGCACGTATAAGTTCTGTCAAGCACCTTAACTACTGGGAACGCTTGGAAGCACTTGACTTGTACTCGTTGGAATGCAGGAGGGAGAGATATATCATAATCTACACTTGGAAAATCTTGGAAGGAATGGTCCCAAATCTGCACACAGAAATCACTCCCTACGAAAGTAAAAGACTGGGCAGGCGATGCAAAATGCCCCCAATAAAAAGTAGGGGCGCCATTGGTACACTAAGAGAAAACACCATAAGTGTCTGGGGCCCAAAACTGTTCAACAGCCTCCCATCAAGCATTAGGGGAATTGCCAATAAACTCCTGGCTGCCTTCAAGAGAGAGCTGGACAGATACCTAAAGTCAGTGCCGGATCAGCCGGGCTGTGGCTCGTACGTTGGACTGCGTGCGGCCAGCAGTAACAGCCTAGTTGATCAGGCCTGATCCATCGGGAGGCCTGGTCATGGACCGGGCCGCGGGGGCGTTGATCCCCGGAATAACCTCCAGGTAACCCTCAGCCTGAAGAAGAGTTCAGCTACATGGAGACGAGTCCACGACTGTTCCTCCATCTAAGTAATATTACACTCCAGGTCTTACATAGTCTAGTTAAAAGGGTTATGACGCATCAGTTTACCAGCAGCTCTGCAGTTACTCACACATTTACGTAACTCACTGATGGTATTTTCATGTCGTCCAAACTCTTAACAAAGCCATTAAATAAAGGAATATTAACTG
Organism: Cherax quadricarinatus; assembly: GCF_038502225.1. Lineage (NCBI taxonomy): Eukaryota > Metazoa > Arthropoda > Malacostraca > Decapoda > Parastacidae > Cherax > Cherax quadricarinatus. The sequence continues at coordinate 45,140,809 of NC_091302.1, read as the reverse complement.
ATATTATTTTCACAGGGACAATATTGCGAGTGCCGAATAGGTAAAATTGGTCAATTAGCAAGAATTCGTTTAAAATAAAGTCCTTTCTAAAATTTTCTCTTATACGTTTAAAGATATATTTTTTTCATTTATGTTAATGTAAAAATTAATAATTTTGTACCAAAAGAACCTTAGAAAACTTACCTAACCTTATTATAACAAGCGCAATTTAATTTAGCCTAATCTAACTATATATTTTTTAGATAAGCTTACAATAATTTAATAAAGAAACACAATGAAATATATTTTTTTAGGTTCAGAAAGATTTTTGCGAAATTATTGCATACACAATTTTTCGCTTGCCTTATTCGGCAAGAAGAGCGTTGCTATTTAAGCCAAAATTGCAAGCTTTAACTATTCGAGACGATACACACACACACACACACACACACACACACACACACACACACACACACACACACAATGACAATGACAGGATGTTCCAGAGACTGGACACAGCAACAAGGGGACACAGTTGGAAACTGAAGACACAGATGAATCAAAGGGATGTTAGGAAGTATTTCTTCAGCCACAGAGTAGTCAGGAAGTGGAATAGTTTGGGAAGCGATGTAGTGGAGGCAGGATCCATACATAGCTTTAAGCAGAGGTACGATAAAGCTCATGGTTCAGGGAGAGTGACCTAGTGGCGACCAGTGAAGAGGCGGGGCCAGGAGCTTGGACTCGACCCCTGCAACCTCAACTAGGTGAGTACAACTAGGTGAGTACACACACACACACACATATATATATATATATATATATATATATATATATATATAATGTATATATAGAATTACACAGAGAACATTTCAGAGATGTGACACAGCAACAAGGAATCACAGCTGGAAGTCGATAACTCAGGTGAGTCACAGGGATGTTACAAAGTACTTCTTCAGTCACAGAGTTGTCAAGAAGTGGAACAGTCTGGAGAGTGATGCAGTGGAAGCAGGATCCATACATAGTTTTAGGAAGAGGTATGATAAAGCTAATGGAGCAGGGAGAGAGTGGACCTAGTAGCGACCAGTGAAGAGGCGGGACCAGGAGCTATGAATCGACCCCTGCAATCACAATTAGGTGAGTACATACACACGTGCATTCACAACTGGTAACTAACTGATACGCACATAATGAATACATAGTAACAGTCACGACGTGGGGAGGGACAAGGTCACAAGGTCAGACAGTCACACACATTGGCACTATGGAGTACCAGGGGGGAGGGAGGGGGGAGGGAGGGGGGAGGGAGGGGGGAGGGAGGGGGGAGGGAGGGGGGAGGGGGGGAGGGGGAAGGGGCGGCAGGCCGATTTCGAAGGAGTGAGTCAGTTGTGCTGAGTAACTTCATGGAACACCAGTGTATATAAACAGTGACTCACACAGCGGCCACAACATGCAAGCCAGCATACACACACACACACACACACACACACACACACATGAATGGTGGCGAGGAGGTGCCCAGGAGTTAGAGCTCAGCCAGCATAAAGAGGCACTGGTACACCATGAAGAAGAAGAAATAGAGTGGAAGAAGAAAGGAAATACCAGAGGGAATAAATACTCTTAGCCAGTGAAGAAGAGGAGGAGGTTATAATTAAGACCGTAGAGTGCTTGAGACCTTCCACCTTATACACTAACAACACTGCAGCAGATGTTATAATTAAGACTGTCTCAGCTTGAAGTTTGGAGCTTACAAAGCTGCAACAAACACTACAACAATGGTATTCTGGCTTATATCTTCATGCTATACTATTAAGTATATTAGACTCTATCTCTACATTATTTTTGCCTCACTGGTGTCTAAGTAAACCAGGATGACAGCTAAAATAATTGTATCTGAGACACAAGATACGACTTATCGACTGTAGGTAACCTTAGTCTCCCTAGCATGATTTATCACAGATGTTTCCTTCCTACATTATTAGTGGCATAGTTTCTAGACACATCATCTAGGTACATCATAATTTACAACTGGAAAATCCTAGAGGGACTGGTCCCAAATCTGCACACAGAAATCACTCCCTATGAAAGCAAAAGATTCGGCAAATAGCGCAACATACCCCTAATGAAAAGCAAGGTTGCAAGAGTACACTGAGAGAAACACAATGTCAGGGGCCCAAGGCTGTTCATCACCCTCCCATCATACATAAGGGGGATTACCAATAGACTCCTATCTGTCTTCAAGAAGGAACTGGACAGATACCTAAAGTTAGAATCCAACCAGCCGGGCTGTGGTTCATACGTTGGACTAAGTCCGGGCGGCAGTACCAGACCCTGATCCACCGTAAGGCCTAGTCAAGGACCAGGCCGCGGGGACACTGACCCCCGGAACACCATCCAGTTAGGTAGGTAGACAGAGCAGTGAAGGATCATGTAGTAGTGAAGACACAGCAGTGAACAATCATACAGCAGTACACACACAGCAGTGAACAATCATACAGCAGTACACACACAGCAGTGAACAATCATACAGCAGTACAGACACAGTAGTAAAAGATTATACAGTAGTAATGACACAACAGTGAAGGATCATACAGTAGTACCAGACAGGCAGTGAACAATCATATAGTAGTACCAGACAGGCAGTGAACAATCACACAGTAGTACCAGACAGGCAGTGAACAATCACACAGTAGTACCAGACAGGCAGTGAACAATCATACAGTAGTACCAGACAGGCAGTGAACAATCACACAGTAGTACCAGACAGGCAGTGAGCAATCATACAGTAGTACCAGACAGGCAGTGAGCAATCATACAGTAGTACCAGACAGGCAGTGAACAATCATACAGTAGTACCAGACAGGCAGTGAGCAATCATACAGTAGTACCAGACAGGCAGTGAGCAATCATACAGTAGTACCAGACAGGCAGTGAACAATCATACAGTAGTACCAGACAGGCAGTGAGCAATCATACAGTAGTACCAGACAGGCAGTGAACAATCATACAGTAGTACCAGACAGGCAGTGAGCAATCATACAGTAGTACCAGACAGGCAGTGAACAATCATACAGTAGTACCAGACAGGCAGTGAGCAATCATACAGTAGTACCAGACAGGCAGTGAACAATCATACAGTAGTACCAGACAGGCAGTGAGCAATCATACAGTAGTACAGACAGGCAGTGAACAATCATACAGTAGTACAGACAGGCAGTGAGCAATCATACAGTAGTACAGACAGGCAGTGAGCAATCATACAGTAGTACAGACAGTAGTGAACAATCATACAGTAGTACCAGACAGGCAGTGAACAATCATACAGTAGTACAGACAGGCAGTGAGCAATCATACAGTAGTACAGACAGGCAGTGAGCAATCATACAGTAGTACAGACAGTAGTGAACAATCATACAGTAGTACAGACAGGCAGTGAACAATCATACAGTAGTACAGACAGTAGTGAACAATCATACAGTAGTACAGACAGGCAGTGAGCAATCATACAGTAGTACAGACAGGCAGTGAGCAATCATACAGTAGTACCAGACAGGCAGTGAACAATCATACAGTAGTACAGACAGGCAATGAGCAATCATACTGTAGTACAGACAGGCAGTGAGCAATCATACTGTAGTACAGACAGGCAGTGAGCAATCATACATTAGTACAGACAGGCAGTGAGCAATCATACAGTAGTACAGACAGGCAGTGAGCAATCATACAGTAGTACAGACAGGCAGTGAACAATCATACAGTAGTACAGACAGTAGTGAACAATCATACAGTAGTACAGACAGTAGTGAACAATCATACAGTAGTACAGACAGTAGTGAACAATCATACAGTAGTACAGACAGTAGTGAACAATCATACAGTAGTACAGACAGGCAGTGAGCAATCATACAGTAGTACAGACAGGCAGTGAGCAATCATACAGTAGTACAGACAGGCAGTGAGCAATCATACAGTAGTACCAGACAGGCAGTGAACAATCATACAGTAGTACAGACAGGCAGTGAGCAATCATACTGTAGTACAGACAGGCAGTGAGCAATCATACTGTAGTACAGACAGGCAGTGAGCAATCATACATTAGTACAGACAGGCAGTGAGCAATCATACAGTAGTACAGACAGGCAGTGAGCAATCATACAGTAGTACAGACAGGCAGTGAACAATCATACAGTAGTACAGACAGGCAGTGAGCAATCATACAGTAGTACAGACAGGCAGTGAGCAATCATACAGTAGTACCAGACAGGCAGTGAGCAATCATACAGTAGTACAGACAGGCAGTGAGCAATCATACAGTAGTACAGACAGGCAGTGAGCAATCATACAGTAGTACAGACAGGCAGTGAGCAATCATACAGTAGTACAGACAGGCAGTGAGCAATCATACAGTAGTACAGACAGGCAGTGAGCAATCATACAGTAGTACAGACAGGCAGTGAGCAATCATACAGTAGTACAGACAGGCAGTGAGCAATCATACAGTAGTACCAGACAGGCAGTGAGCAATCATACAGTAGTACCAGACAGGCAGTGAGCAATCATACAGTAGTACCAGACAGGCAGTGAGCAATCATACAGTAGTACAGACAGGCAGTGAGCAATCATACAGTAGTACCAGACAGGCAGTGAACAATCATACAGTAGTACAGACAGTAGTGAACAATCATACAGTAGTACAGACAGGCAGTGAGCAATCATACAGTAGTACAGACAGGCAGTGAGCAATCATACAGTAGTACAGACAGGCAGTGAGCAATCATACAGTAGTACCAGACAGGCAGTGAGCAATCATACAGTAGTACAGACAGGCAGTGAGCAATCATACAGTAGTACCAGACAGGCAGTGAGCAATCATACAGTAGTACAGACAGGCAGTGAGCAATCATACAGTAGTACAGACAGGCAGTGAGCAATCATACAGTAGTACAGACAGGCAGTGAGCAATCATACAGTAGTACAGACAGGCAGTGAGCAATCATACAGTAGTACAGACAGGCAGTGAGCAATCATACAGTAGTACAGACAGGCAGTGAGCAATCATACAGTAGTACAGACAGGCAGTGAGCAATCATACAGTAGTACAGACAGGCAGTGAGCAATCATACAGTAGTACAGACAGGCAGTGAGCAATCATACAGTAGTACAGACAGGCAGTGAGCAATCATACAGTAGTACCAGACAGGCAGTGAACAATCATACAGTAGTACAGACAGGCAGTGAGCAATCATACAGTAGTACAGACAGGCAGTGAGCAATCATACAGTAGTACAGACAGTAGTGAAGGATCATACAGTAGTACAGACAGTAGTGAAGGATCATACAGTAGTACAGACAGTAGTGAAGGATCATACAGTAGTACAGACAGTAGTGAAGGATCATACAGTAGTACAGACAGTAGTGAAGGATCATACAGTAGTACAGACAGTAGTGAAGGATCATACAGTAGTACAGACAATAGTGAAGGGTCATACAGTAGTACAGACAATAGTGAAGGGTCATACAGTAGTACAGACAGTAGTCAAGAATCATACAGTACAAAGTCTCTTTAAAAGTACAGATGTCGGGATGGGAAGGAAAAAGCAAAAGGCTTATTAAATTCACGAGAAAGTGCTAAACCCACAGGGATCATACAAGGGCTGGCAACATCGGAGGTAAAAATGCGAGGGAGACTAACTCCAATACAATGGATGAAGAGCTTCGAGGTACCTTCACTGCCCCTCACTCTCATTACCGAAAGGAGGAACACTTCAGCAGGCCTACTGGCCCATGGAAGGCAGGTCCTTCTCAAACCCACTAACAAAATACCTGCATAACCCATTTTCAATGCTACCCAAGGAATAAGTTTTGATAATCCTATTAACTCAGAAGACAGAAACACACCGCAGGAAGATATATACAAAGTCTTCCAGTTCGAAACAGGCGAGGAGATGGAATAAAGAGGAAACTAGCCTAAGAGAGGAGAGACTGTGACTGGCATGAGAGAGGTTTTCTGAGAAGGGTGAAGCAATGGCAGGTACAACACCACACTACACGATCCAACACTGTATGTATCAAATGTTGAGACACACTGGCTAACACACGGATACACAGAGCACTTCAACCCATTATTCAGACAACGTTTCGCTCGAGGAGTTTGTATTATGACTTGACACAACTCAGAGCAACACCTTGCCTTAATACATATTAATGTAATAATGTATTAATGTATTATACATGTGTATCATTCATCATCTTATGACTATATTAATGTAAAGACACATATACACCTGTATTTTCTTGTACTTTACCTGTGATACATCCGAGAACACACCACTAATACAACAACCCAGTACACAGCCAAACACAACACTCACACAACACAACACTTACACAACACACAACACAACCCAGCACAAGGACATACACAACACTCACACAACATACAACACAACCCAGCACAAGGACATACACAACACTCACACAACATACAACACAACCCAGCACAAGGACATACACAACACTCACACAACATACAACACAACCCAGCACAAGGACATACACAACACTCACACAACACAACCCAGTACAAGGTCATACACAACACTCACACAACACAACCCAGCACAAGGACATACACAACACTCACACAACACAACCCAGTACAAGGTCATACACAACACTCACACAACACACAACACAACCCAGCACAAGGTCATACACAACACTCACACAACACAACCCAGCACAAGGTCATACACAACACTCACACAACACAACCCAGTACAAGGTCATACACAACACTCACACAACACAACCCAGCACAAGGTCATACACAACACTCACACAACACAACCCAGTACAAGGTCATACACAACACTCACACAACACACAACACAACCCAGTACAAGGTCATACACAACACTCACACAACACAACCCAGCACAAGGTCATACACAACACTCACACAACACAACCCAGCACAAGGACATACACAACACTCACACAACACAACCCAGCACAAGGTCATACACAACACTCACACAACACAACCCAGCACAAGGTCATACACAACACTCACACAACACAACCCAGCACAAGGTCATACACAACACTCACACAACACAACCCAGCACAAGGTCATACACAACACTCACACAACACAACCCAGCACAAGGTCATACACAACACTCACACAACACAACCCAGTACAAGGTCATACACAACACTCACACAACACAACCCAGCACAAGGTCATACACAACACTCACACAACACAACCCAGCACAAGGTCATACACAACACTCACACAACACAACCCAGTACAAGGACATACACAACACTCACACAACACTCACACAACACAACCCAGTACAAGGTCATACACAACACTCACACAACACAACCCAGTACAAGGTCATACACAACACTCACACAACACAACCCAGCACAAGGACATACACAACACTCACACAACACACAACACAACCCAGCACAAGGACATACACAACACTCACACAACACACAACACAACCCAGTACAAGGTCATACACAACACTCACACAACACAACCCAGCACAAGGTCATACACAACACTCACACAACACAACCCAGCACAAGGTCATACACAACACTCACACAACACACAACACAACCCAGCACAAGGACATACACAACACTCACACAACACACAACACAACCCAGCACAAGGACATACACAACACTCACACAACACACAACACAACCCAGCACAAGGACATACACAACACTCACACAACACAACCCAGCACAAGGTCATACACAACACTCACACAACACAACCCAGCACAAGGTCATACACAACACTCACACAACACAACCCAGCACAAGGACATACACAACACTCACACAACACAACCCAGCACAAGGTCATACACAACACTCACACAACACAACCCAGCACAAGGTCATACACAACACTCACACAACACAACCCAGCACAAGGTCATACACAACACTCACACAACACAACCCAGCACAAGGTCATACACAACACTCACACAACACAACCCAGTACAAGGTCATACACAACACTCACACAACATACAACACAACCCAGCACAAGGTCATACACAACACTCACACAACACAACCCAGCACAAGGACATACACAACACTCACACAACACAACCCAGCACAAGGTCATACACAACACTCACACAACACAACCCAGCACAAGGTCATACACAACACTCACACAACACAACCCAGCACAAGGTCATACACAACACTCACACAACACAACCCAGCACAAGGACATACACAACACTCACACAACACTCACACAACACTCACACAACACAACCCAGCACAAGGTCATACACAACACTCACACAACACAACCCAGCACAAGGTCATACACAACACTCACACAACACAACCCAGCACAAGGTCATACACAACACTCACACAACACAACCCAGCACAAGGTCATACACAACACTCACACAACACAACCCAGTACAAGGTCATACACAACACTCACACAACACTCACACAACACAACCCAGCACAAGGACATACACAACACTCACACAACACAACCCAGCACAAGGTCATACACAACACTCACACAACACAACCCAGCACAAGGTCATACACAACACTCACACAACACAACCCAGCACAAGGACATACACAACACTCACACAACACACAACACAACCCAGCACAAGGTCATACACAACACTCACACAACACAACCCAGCACAAGGTCATACACAACACTCACACAACACTCACACAACACAACCCAGCACAAGGTCATACACAACACTCACACAACACAACCCAGTACAAGGACATACACAACACTCACACAACACAACCCAGCACAAGGTCATACACAACACTCACACAACACAACCCAGCACAAGGACATACACAACACTCACACAACACAACCCAGCACAAGGACATACACAACACTCACACAACACAACCCAGCACAAGGACATACACAACACAACCCAGCACAAGGTCATACACAACACTCACACAACACAACCCAGCACAAGGTCATACACAACACTCACACAACACAACCCAGCACAAGGTCATACACAACACTCACACAACACACAACACAACCCAGCACAAGGACATACACAACACTCACACAACACAACCCAGCACAAGGTCATACACAACACTCACACAACACAACCCAGTACAAGGACATACACAACACTCACACAACACAACCCAGCACAAGGTCATACACAACACTCACACAACACAACCCAGCACAAGGTCATACACAACACTCACACAACACACAACACAACCCAGCACAAGGTCATACACAACACTCACACAACACAACCCAGTACAAGGACATACACAACACTCACACAACACAACCCAGCACAAGGACATACACAACACTCACACAACACAACCCAGCACAAGGACATACACAACACTCACACAACACAACCCAGCACAAGGTCATACACAACACTCATACAACACAACCCAGCACAAGGTCATACACAACACTCACACAACACAACCCAGCACAAGGTCATACACAACACTCACACAACACAACCCAGCACAAGGACATACACAACACTCACACAACACAACCCAGCACAAGGTCATACACAACACTCACACAACACAACCCAGCACAAGGACATACACAACACTCACACAACACAACCCAGCACAAGGTCATACACAACACTCACACAACACAACCCAGCACAAGGTCATACACAACACTCACACAACACAACCCAGCACAAGGTCATACACAACACTCACAACAACACACAACCCAGCACAAGGTCATACACAACACTCACACAACACAACCCAGCACAAGGTCATACACAACACTCACACAACACAACCCAGCACAAGGACATACACAACACTCACACAACACAACCCAGCACAAGGACATACACAACACTCACACAACACAACCCAGCACAAGGTCATACACAACACTCACACAACACAACCCAGCACAAGGTCATACACAACACTCACACAACACAACCCAGCACAAGGTCATACACAACACTCATACAACACAACCCAGCACAAGGTCATACACAACACTCATACAACACAACCCAGCACAAGGTCATACACAACACTCATACAACACAACCCAGCACAAGGTCATACACAACACTCATACAACACAACCCAGCACAAGGTCATACACAACACTCACACAACATACAACACAACCCAGCACAAGGTCATACACAACACTCACACAACACAACCCAGCACAAGGTCATACACAACACTCACACAACACAACCCAGCACAAGGTCATACACAACACTCACACAACACAACCCAGCACAAGGTCATACACAACACTCACACAACACTCACACAACACAACCCAGCACAAGGTCATACACAACACTCACACAACACAACCCAGCACAAGGTCATACACAACACTCACACAACACAACCCAGCACAAGGTCATACACAACACTCACACAACACAACCCAGCACAAGGTCATACACAACACTCACACAACACAACCCAGCACAAGGTCATACACAACACTCACACAACACAACCCAGCACAAGGTCATACACAACACTCACACAACACAACCCAGCACAAGGTCATACACAACACTCACACAACACAACCCAGCACAAGGTCATACACAACACTCACACAACACAACCCAGCACAAGGTCATACACAACACTCACACAACACAACCCAGCACAAGGTCCTACACAACACTCACACAACACAACAACACCACAACAGCACAAGGTCATACACAACACTCACACAACACAACCCAGCACAAGGTCATACACAACACTCACACAACACAACCCAGCACAAGGTCATACACAACACTCACACAACACAACCCAGCACAAGGTCATACACAACACTCACACAACACAACCCAGCACAAGGTCATACACAACACTCACACAACACAACCCAGCACAAGGTCATACACAACACTCACACAACACAACCAAGCACAACGTCAACCCAGCACAAGGTCATACACAACACTCACACAACACAACCCAGCACAAGTTCATACACAACACTCACACAACACAACCCAGCACAAGGTCATACACAACACTCACACAACACAACCCAGCACAAGGTCATACACAACACTCACACAACACAACCCAGCACAAGGTCATACACAACACTCACACAACACAACCCAGCACAAGGTCATACACAACACTCACACAACACAACCCAGCACAAGGTCATACACAACACTCACACAACACAACCCAGCACAAGGTCATACACAACACTCACACAACACAACCCAGCACAAGGTCATACACAACACTCACACAACACAACCCAGCACAAGGTCATACACAACACTCACACAACACAACCCAGTACAAGGTCATACACAACACTCACACAACACAACCCAGCACAAGGTCATACACAACACTCACACAACACAACCCAGCACAAGGTCATACACAACACTCACACAACACAACCCAGCACAAGGTCATACACAACACTCACACAACACAACCCAGCACAAGGTCATACACAACACTCACACAACACAACCCAGCACAAGGTCATACACAACACTCACACAACACTCACACAACACAACCCAGCACAAGGTCATACACAACACTCACACAACACAACCCAGCACAAGGTCATACACAACACTCACACAACACAACCCAGCACAAGGTCATACACAACACTCACACAACACAACCCAGCACAAGGTCATACACAACACTCACACAACACAACCCAGCACAAGGTCATACACAACACTCACACAACACAACCCAGCACAAGGTCATACACAACACTCACACAACACAACCCAGCACAAGGTCATACACAACACTCACACAACACAACCCAGCACAAGGTCATACACAACACTCACACAACACAACCCAGCACAAGGTCATACACAACACTCACACAACACAACCCAGCACAAGGTCATACACAACACTCACACAACACAACCCAGCACAAGGTCATACACAACACTCACACAACACAACCCAGCACAAGGTCATACACAACACTCACACAACACAACCCAGCACAAGGTCATACACAACACTCACACAACACACAACACAACCCAGCACAAGGTCATACACAACACTCACACAACACAACCCAGCACAAGGTCATACACAACACTCACACAACACAACCCAGCACAAGGACATACACAACACTCACACAACACAACCCAGCACAAGGTCATACACAACACTCACACAACACAACCCAGCACAAGGTCATACACAACACTCACACAACACAACCCAGCACAAGGTCACACAACACTACACAACACTCACACAACACAACCCAGCACAAGGTCATACACAACACTCACACAACACAACCCAGCACAAGGTCATACACAACACTCACACAACACACACACAACACAACAGCACAAGGTCATACACAACACTCACACAACACAACCCAGCACAAGGTCATACACAACACTCACACAACACAACCCAGCACAAGGACATACACAACACTCACACAACACAACCCAGCACAAGGTCATACACAACACTCACACAACACAACCCAGCACAAGGTCATACACAACACTCACACAACACAACCCAGCACAAGGACATACACAACACTCACACAACACAACCCAGCACAAGGTCATACACAACACTCACACAACACAACCCAGCACAAGGACATACACAACACTCACACAACACAACAAGGTCATACACAGCACACAACAACACAACCCAGCACAAGGTCATACACAACACAAGGACATACACAACACTCACACAACACAACCCAGCACAAGGACATACACAACACTCACACAACACAACCCAGTACAAGGTCATACACAACACTCACACAACACAACACAACACAACCCAGCACAAGGACATACACAACACTCACACAACACAACACCAGTACAAGGTCATACACAACACTCACACAACACAACCCAGAACAAGGACATACACAACACTCACACAACACAACCCAGCACAAGGTCATACACAACACTCACACAACACAACCCAGCACAAGGTCATACACAACACTCACACAACACAACCCAGCACAAGGTCACAACACTCACGCAACACCACACACTCACACAACACAACCCAGCACACGGTCATACACAACACTCACACAACACAACCCAGCACAAGGTCATACACAACACTCACACAACACAACCCAGCACAAGGTCATACACAACACTCACACAACACAACCCAGCACAAGGTCATACACAACACTCACACAACACACACACCCCAGCACAAGGTCATACACAACACTCACACAACACAACCCAGTACAAGGTCATACACAACACTCACACAACACAACCCAGCACAAGGTCATACACAACACTCACACAACACAACCCAGCACAAGGACATACACAACACTCACACAACACAACCCAGCACAAGGTCATACACAACACTCACACAACACAACCCAGCACAAGGTCATACACAACACTCACACAACACAACAAGGTCCAGCACAAGGTCATACACAACACTCACACAACACAACCCAGCACAAGGTCATACACAACACTCACACAACACAACCCAGCACAAGGTCATACACAACACTCACACAACACAACCCAGCACAAGGTCATACACAACACTCACACAACACAACCCAGCACAAGGACATACACAACACTCACACAACACAACCCAGCACAAGGTCATACACAACACTCACACAACACAACCCAGCACAAGGACATACACAACACTCACACAACACAACCCAGCACAAGGTCATACACAACACTCACACAACACAACCCAGCACAAGGTCATACACAACACTCACACAACACAACCCAGCACAAGGTCATACACAACACTCACACAACACAACCCAGCACAAGGTCATACACAACACTCACACAACACAACCCAGCACAAGGTCATACACAACACTCACACAACACAACCCAGCACAAGGTCATACACAACACTCACACAACACAACCCAGCACAAGGTCATACACAACACTCACACAACACAACCCAGCACAAGGTCATACACAACACTCACACAACACAACCCAGCACAAGGTCATACACAACACTCACACAACACAACCCAGCACAAGGTCATACACAACACTCACACAACACAACCCAGCACAAGGTCATACACAACACTCACACAACACAACACCAGCACAAGGTCATACACAACACTCACACAACACAACCCAGCACAAGGACATACACAACACTCACACAACACAACCCAGCACAAGGTCATACACAACACTCACACAACACAACCCAGTACAAGGTCATACACAACACTCACACAACACAACCCAGCACAAGGACATACACAACACTCACACAACACAACCCAGCACAAGGACATACACAACACTCACACAACACAACCCAGCACAAGGACATACACAACACTCACACAACACAACCCAGCACAAGGTCATACACAACACTCACACAACACAACCCAGCACAAGGTCATACACAACACTCACACAACACACAACACAACCCAGCACAAGGACATACACAACACTCACACAACACAACCCAGCACAAGGTCATACACAACACTCACACAACACAACCCAGCACAAGGACATACACAACACTCACACAACACAACCCAGCACAAGGTCATACACAACACTCACACAACACAACCCAGCACAAGGACATACACAACACTCACACAACACAACCCAGCACAAGGACATACACAACACTCACACAACACAACCCAGCACAAGGACATACACAACACTCACACAACACAACCCAGCACAAGGTCATACACAACACTCACACAACACAACCCAGCACAAGGTCATACACAACACTCACACAACACAACCCAGCACAAGGTCATACACAACACTCACACAACACAACCCAGCACAAGGTCATACACAACACTCACACAACACAACCCAGCACAAGGACATACACAACACTCACACAACACAACCCAGCACAAGGTCATACACAACACTCACACAACACAACCCAGCACAAGGACATACACAACACTCACACAACACAACCCAGCACAAGGTCATACACAACACTCACACAACACAACCCAGCACAAGGTCATACACAACACTCACACAACACAACCCAGCACAAGGTCATACACAACACTCACACAACACAACCCAGCACAAGGTCATACACAACACTCACACAACACAACCCAGCACAAGGTCATACACAACACTCACACAACACAACACCAGCACAAGGTCATACACAACACTCACACAACACAACCCAGCACAAGGTCATACACAACACTCACACAACACAACCCAGCACAAGGTCATACACAACACTCACACAACACAACCCAGCACAAGGTCATACACAACACTCACACAACACAACCCAGCACAAGGTCATACACAACACTCACACAACACAACCCAGCACAAGGTCATACACAACACTCACACAACACAACCCAGCACAAGGTCATACACAACACTCACACAACACAACCCAGCACAAGGTCATACACAACACTCACACAACACAACCCAGCACAAGGTCATACACAACACTCACACAACACAACCCAGCACAAGGTCATACACAACACTCACACAACACAACCCAGCACAAGGTCATACACAACACTCACACAACACAACCCAGCACAAGGTCATACACAACACTCACACAACACAACCCAGCACAAGGTCATACACAACACTCACACAACACAACCCAGCACAAGGTCATACACAACACTCACACAACACAACCCAGCACAAGGTCATACACAACACTCACACAACACAACCCAGCACAAGGTCATACACAACACTCACACAACACAACCCAGCACAAGGACATACACAACACTCACACAACACAACCCAGCACAAGGTCATACACAACACTCACACAACACAACCCAGCACAAGGTCATACACAACACTCACACAACACAACCCAGCACAAGGACATACACAACACTCACACAACACAACCCAGCACAAGGTCATACACAACACTCACACAACACAACCCAGCACAAGGTCATACACAACACTCACACAACACAACCCAGCACAAGGTCATACACAACACTCACACAACACAACCCAGCACAAGGTCATACACAACACTCACACAACACAACCCAGCACAAGGTCATACACAACACTCACACAACACAACCCAGCACAAGGTCATACACAACACTCACACAACACAACCCAGCACAAGGTCATACACAACACTCACACAACACAACCCAGCACAAGGTCATACACAACACTCACACAACACAACCCAGCACAAGGTCATACACAACACTCACACAACACAACCCAGCACAAGGTCATACACAACACTCACACAACACAACCCAGCACAAGGTCATACACAACACTCACACAACACAACCCAGCACAAGGACATACACAACACTCACACAACACAACCCAGCACAAGGTCATACACAACACTCACACAACACAACCCAGCACAAGGTCATACACAACACTCACACAACACAACCCAGCACAAGGACATACACAACACTCACACAACACAACCCAGCACAAGGTCATACACAACACTCACACAACACACAACACAACCCAGTACAAGGTCATACACAACACTCACACAACACAACAAGGTCATACAGCACAAGGTCATACACAATACTCACACAACACAACCCAGCACAAGGTCATACACAACACTCACACAACACAACCCAGCACAAGGTCATACACAACACTCACACAACACAACCCAGCACAAGGTCATACACAACACTCACACAACACAACCCAGCACAAGGTCATACACAACACTCACACAACACAACCCAGCACAAGGACATACACAACACTCACACAACACAACCCAGCACAAGGACATACACAACACTCACACAACACAACCCAGCACAAGGTCATACACAACACTCACACAACACAACCCAGCACAAGGACATACACAACACAACCCAGCACAAGGTCATACACAACACTCACACAACACTCACACAACACAACCCAGCACAAGGACATACACAACACTCACACAACACAACCCAGCACAAGGTCATACACAACACTCACACAACACAACCCAGCACAAGGACATACACAACACTCACACAACACAACCCAGCACAAGGACATACACAACACTCACACAACACAACCCAGCACAAGGACATACACAACACTCACACAACACACAACACAACCCAGCACAAGGACATACACAACACTCACACAACACAACCCAGCACAAGGACATACACAACACTCACACAACACAACCCAGCACAAGGACATACACAACACTCACACAACACAACCCAGCACAAGGACATACACAACACTCACACAACACAACCCAGCACAAGGTCATACACAACACTCACACAACACAACCCAGCACAAGGACATACACAACACTCACACAACACAACCCAGCACAAGGTCATACACAACACTCACACAACACAACCCAGCACAAGGTCATACACAACACTCACACAACACAACCCAGCACAAGGACATACACAACACTCACACAACACTCACACAACACAACCCAGCACAAGGACATACACAACACTCACACAACACAACCCAGCACAAGGTCATACACAACACTCACACAACACAACCCAGCACAAGGACATACACAACACTCACACAACACAACCCAGCACAAGGTCATACACAACACTCACACAACACAACCCAGCACAAGGACATACACAACACTCACACAACACAACCCAGCACAAGGTCATACACAACACTCACACAACACAACCCAGCACAAGGACATACACAACACTCACACAACACAACCCAGCACAAGGACATACACAACACTCACACAACACAACCCAGTACAAGGACATACACAACACTCACACAACACAACCCAGTACAAGGACATACACAACACTCACACAACACAACCCAGCACAAGGACATACACAACACTCACACAACACAACCCAGCACAAGGACATACACAACACTCACACAACACAACCCAGCACAAGGACATACACAACACTCACACAACACAACCCAGCACAAGGTCATACACAACACTCACACAACACACAACACAACCCAGCACAAGGACATACACAACACTCACACAACACAACCCAGCACAAGGACATACACAACACTCACACAACACAACCCAGCACAAGGACATACACAACACTCACACAACACAACCCAGCACAAGGACATACACAACACTCACACAACACAACCCAGCACAAGGACATACACAACACTCACACAACACAACCCAGCACAAGGACATACACAACACTCACACAACACAACCCAGCACAAGGACATACACAACACTCACACAACACAACCCAGCACAAGGTCATACACAACACTCACACAACACAACCCAGCACAAGGTCATACACAACACTCACACAACACTCACACAACACAACCCAGCACAAGGACATACACAACACTCACACAACACAACCCAGCACAAGGACATACACAACACTCACACAACACAACCCAGCACAAGGTCATACACAACACTCACACAACACAACCCAGCACAAGGACATACACAACACTCACACAACACAACCCAGCACAAGGACATACACAACACTCACACAACACAACCCAGCACAAGGACATACACAACACTCACACAACACAACCCAGCACAAGGACATACACAACACTCACACAACACAACCCAGTACAAGGTCATACACAACACTCACACAACACTCACACAACACTCACACAACACTCACACAACACAACCCAGTACAAGGTCATACACAACACTCACACAACACTCACACAACACTCACACAACACTCACACAACACAACCCAGCACATTAACAAAACCGTCCCACACAAAATCTACCATTTTTTCCGGACACAATAATTCAAATTTGGAAGCAGCGTCACTGAGGCCAGAAAAATGCATCATTTAAAGAGCATAAAGGTAGTGGAGGACAAACAGTGTATCAGAGGCAGCTATCACTCACAGGAAGACATCAATCAACCACTACAACCATCATCAATTCACATCTTCAGGATGAAAAAAATGAACGGTTTACACAGATCTACTAATTAGTCAAGCCTGTGTGTGTGTGTGTGTGTGTGTGTGTAATATCCTGTAATGTGAATATGTGAAATAATAATAATGTGTAATAATAATGTATAGTGTAATATAATGTAATAATGTAATGTGTGTAATAATAATAATAATAATGTATGTGTGTGTAATGTGTAATGTAATGTGTAATAATAATAGTGTAATAATATGTATATGTAACAATAATAGTATGTAGTAGTATGTGATGCTAATAATAATATAATATATGTGTAATAATAATATGTATGCAATATGAAATGTATGTATGTAATGTATAATAACTAATATGAATATGTATAACTAATGTAATATAATAATATAATATGTATGTGTAATATGTAAATATAATAGTATAATATGTAATAATATATATGTGTATGTATAATGTAATAATATGTATATATGAAATATGTATGTATGTATATAATAATAATAGTAATATATGTATATATGTATAATAATATATATGTATAATATGTCTATATATGTATAACTGTAATATGTAATAATATAATAATATGTATAATAATAATATAATAATATATGTAATATATGTATATATATATATATAATATATGTAATATAGTATATGTAATATAATAATATAATGTATATGTATATAATATGTATGTATATAATATATGTATAATATATGTATATATATATATATGTATATATATAATATATATGTGTATATATATATAATATATATATGTGTGTGTGTGTGTGTGTGTGTGTGTGTGTGAGTGTGTGTGTGCGTGTGTGTGTGTTACTGTACTCACCTAGTTGAGGTTTCAGGGGTCGAGTCCAAGCTCCTGGCCCCCGCCTCTTCACTGGTCGCTACTAGGTCACTCTCCCTGAACCGTGAGCTTTATCATACCTCTGCTTAAAGCTATGTATGGATTCTGCCTCAACTACATCGCTTCCCAAACTATTCCACTTCCTGACTACTCTGTGGCTGAAGTAATAATTCCTAACATCCCTGTGATTCATCTGTGTCTTCAACTTCCAACTGTGTCCCCTTGTTGCTGTGCCCCATCTCTGGAACATCCTGTCTTTGTCCACTTTGTCAATTCCTCTCAGTATTTTGTATGTCGTTATCATGTCCCCCCTATCTCTCCTGTCCTCCAGTGTCGTCACGTTGATTTCCCTTAACCTCTCCTCCTAGGACATACCTCTTAGCTCTGGGACTAGTCTTGTTGCAAACCTTTGCACTTTCTCTAGTTTACGTGCTTTGCTAGGTGTGGGTTCCAAACTGGTGCCGCATACTCCAATATGGGCCTAACGTACACGGTGTACAGGGTCCTGAACGATTCCTTATTAAGATGTCGGAATGCTGTTCTGAGGTTTGCTAGGCGCCCATATGCTGCAGCAGTTATTTGGTTGATGTGCGCTTCAGAAGATGTGCCTGGTGTTATACTCACCCCAAGATCTTTTTCCTTGAGCGAGGTTTGTAGTCTCTGGCCCCCTAGACTGTACTCCGTCTGCGGTCTTCTTTGCCCTTCCCCAATCTTCATGACTTTGCACTTGGTGGGGTTGAACTCCAAGTGCCAATTGCTGGACCAGGTCTGCAGCCTGTCCAGATCCCTTTGTAGTTCTGCCCGTTCTTCCATCGAATGAATTCTTCTCATCAACTTCACGTCATGTGCAAACAGGGACACCTCAGAGTCTATTCCTTCCGTCATGTCGTTCACAAATACCAGAAACAGCACTGGTCCTAGGACTGACCCCTGTGGGACCCCGCTGGTCACAGGTGCCCACTGTGTGTGTGTGTGTGTGTGTGTGTGTGTGTGTGTGTGTGTGTGTGTGTGTGTGTGTGTGTGCGTGTGTGCGTTTGTGTGTGTGTGTGCGTGCGTCCTGGCTGTATTTAAGAGAGAGCCGGACACATTGAAGATATTTCTTGATCAACCGGGCTGTGCGTTGTTCGTTGGACTGCGTGCGGCTAGCACCAACAGCCTGGTTATCCAAACAAGCACCAGGCAAGCCTGGCCTAGATTTGTCATGATCACCAGCAACAGGAGCCTGGTTGACCATACCTTACACCTTTAATTAGTTCCAAGCTAGCCTGGTCAACCAGGCTGTTGCTGTTGGAGGCCGCTGGCCCACATATCCACCACAGCCTGGTTGATCTGGCACCTGGTGAAGATACTTGTCCAGTTTCCACTTGTTCCAGCAGTGTTTCTGATATCTTCTGGTAAGACGTTGAATAATCTGGGACCCCGGATGTTGATACAATGTTCTTTTACTGGTCCCCTCCACCATGAGAGGGATTGGAGAGGGAGGGGAGAGGGAAGGAATGAGGGAGGGGTATGGAGGGAGGGACTGGAGGGAGGAGGAAAGAGAGCGGAGGAAGGAGGGCGGAGAAAGGGGGAATGAGGCAGGGGGTGAAAAGTAAGAGAGGTGGGGAGGAGGGAGGAGGGGGATTTGATGGAGTGGAGGGGGAGGGGGGTGGGGAAGGAGGGAGGGGAGGGTCAAGACAGAGGTGTGGCCACGAACATTGACCTTTAATGATCACCTGAAGAAAGCTGAACCAGGTGAGAGGGGGGAGAGGGGAGGGGGGAGGGAAGAGCTGGGGAGGAGAGGGGAAGGGGAAGGAAGAGCTGGGGAGAGGGGAGGGGGAGAGAAGAGCTGGGGAGGAGAGGGGAGGGGGGCGGGAAGAGCTGGGGAGGAGAGGGGAGGAGGAGGGAAGAGCTGGGGAGAGGGGAGGGGAAGGGAAGAGCTGGGGAGGAGAGGGGAGGGGGAGGGAAGAGCTGGGAAGGAGAGGGGAGGGGGCGGGAAGAGCTGGGGAGGAGAGGGGAGGGGGAGGGAGCTGGGGAGGGGGAGGGGGAGGGAAGAGCTGAGGAGAGGGGAGGGGGAGGGAAGAGCTGGGAAGGAGAGGGGAGGGGGAGGGAAGAGCTGGGGAGGAGAGGGGAGGGGAGGGAAGAGCTGGGGAGGAGAGGGGAGGGGGACGGAAGAGCTGGGGAGGCGAGGGGAGGGGAAGGGAAGAGCTGGGGAGGAGAGGGGGAGGGAAGAGCTGGGAAGGAGAGGGGGAGGGAAGAGCTGGGAAGGAGAGGGGGAGGGAAGAGCTGGGGAGGGGAGGGGAGGGGGAAAGAAGAGCTGGGGAGGAGAGGGGAGGAGGAGGGAAGAGCTGGGGAGGAGAGGGGAGGGGGAGGGAAGAGCTGGGGTGGAGAGGGGAGGGTGAGGGAAGAGCTGGGGATGAGAGGGGAGGGGGAAGGAAGAGCTGGGGAGGAGAGAGGAGGGAAGAGCTGGGGAGGAGAGGGGAGGGGAGGGAAGAGCTGGGGAAGAGAGGGGAGGGAAGAGCTGGGAAGGAGAGGGGAGGGGAGGGGAGGGAAGAGCTGGGAAGGAGAGGGGACGGGAGGGAAGAGCTGGGAAGGAGAGGGGAGGGGAAGGAAGAGCTGGGAAGGAGAGGGGAGGGAAGAGCTGGAGAGGGGAGGGGAATGAAGAGCTGGGGAGGGGAGGGGAGGGAAGAGCTGGGGAGGAGAGGGGAGGGAGAGGGAAGAGCTGGGGAGGGGAGGGAAGAGCTGGGGAGGGGAGGGAAGAGCTGGGGAGGAGAGGGGAGGGAAGGGAAGAGCTGGGGAAGAGAGGGGAGGGGGAGGGAAGAGCTGGGGAGGAGAGGGAAGAGCTGGGGAGAGGGGAGGGGAGAGAAGAGCTGGGGAGGAGAGGGGAGGGAGAGGGGAGAGCTGGGGAGGAGAGGGGAGGGAAGAGCTGGGGAGGAGAGGGGAGGGGGGAGGGAAGAGCTGGGGAGGAGAGGGGAGGGGGAAGGAAGAGCTGGGGAGGAGAGGGGAGGGAAGAGCTGGGGAGGAGAGGGGAGGGGAGGGAAGAGCTGGGGAGGAGAGGGGAGGGAAGAGCTGGGAAGGAGAGGGTAGGGGAGGGAAGAGCTGGGAAGGAGAGGGGAGGGGAGGGAAGAGCTGGGAAGGAGAGGGGAGGGAAGAGCTGGAGAGGGGAGGGGAATGAAGAGCTGGGGAGGGGAGAGAAGAGCTGGGGAGGAGAGGGGAGGGGGAGGGAAGAGCTGGGGAGGGGACGGAAGAGCTGGGGAGGAGAGGGGAGGGGAGGGAAGAGCTGGGGAGGGGAGGGGAGGAAAGAGCTGGGGAGGAGAGGGGAGGGGGGGAGGGAAGAGCTGGGGAGGAGAAGGGAGGGGGAGGGAATAGCCGGGGAGGGGAGGAAAGAGCTGGGGAGGGGAGGGGGAGGGAAGAGCTGGGGAGGAGAGGGGAGGGAAGAGCTGGGGAGGAGAGGGGGAGGGAAGAGCTGGGGAGGAGAGGGGAGGGGGAGGGAAGAGTTGGGGAGGAGAGGGGAGGGGGAGGAAAGAGCTTGGGAGAGGGGAGGGGAGGAAAGAGCTGGGGAGGAGAGGGGAGGGGGAGGGAAGAGCTGGGGAGGAGAGGGGAGGGGAGGGAAGAGCCGGGGAGGAGAGGGGAGGGGAGGGAAGAGCTGGGGAGGAGAGGGGAGGGGAGGGAAGAGCTGGGGAGGAGAGGGGAGGGGGAGGGAAGAGCTGGGGAGGAGAGGGGAGGGGGAGGGAAGAGCTTGGGAGAGGGGAGGGGGAGGGAAGAGCTGGGGAGGAGAGGGGAGGGGGAGGGAAGAGCTGGGTAGGAGAGGGGGGGGGAGGGGAGAGCTGGGGAGGAGAGTGGAGGGAAAAGCTGGGGGAGGAGAGGGGAGGGGAGGGAAGAGCTGGGGAGAGGGGAGGGGAGGGAAGAGCTGGGGAGGAGAGGGGAGGAAAGAGCTGGGGAGGAGAGGGAAGGGGGAGGGAAGAGCTGGGGAGGGGAGGAAAGAGCTGGGGAGGAGAGGGGAGGGAAGAGCTGGGGAGGGGAGGGGAGGGGGAGGGAAGAGCCGGGGAGGAGAGGGGAGGGGAGGTAAGAGCTGGGGAGGAGAGGGGAGGGGGAGGGAAGAGCTGGGAAGGAGAGGGGAGGGGAGGGAAGAGCTGGGGAGGAGAGGGGAGGGGGAGGGAAGAGCTGGGGAGGAGAGGGGAGGGGGAGGGAAGAGCTGGGGAGGGAGGAGAGGGGGGAGGGGGGGAGGGAAGAGCTGGGGAGGAGAGGGGAGGGGGAGGGAAGAGCTGGGGAGGAGAGGGGAGGGGGAGGGAAGAGCTGGGGAGGAGAGGGGAGGGGGAGGGAAGAGGTGGGGAGGAGAGGGGAGGGGAGGGAAGAGCCGGGAAGGAGAGGGGAGGGGAGGGGAGGGAAGAGCCGGGAAGGAGAGGGGAGGGGTGGGAAGAGCTGTGGAGGAGAGGGGAGGGGCGAAATACTAAAAATCAGATGGTTGAGGATGTATGGAGTGATGGAGAAAGGGGAAAGCAACAGAAGAGGGGAAAGGGGGGAAAAGAATGGAGGAGGAGATGGGGCAAGGAGGTGATGGAGGAGGGGGGGAGGGTGTGAGAGCTCTGACCTTGACACATCTGAGGGAAGGGGCAGAGGGGAGGGGGTAATTAGATATCGACCCTCCACCAGCTCACGCATCACACCTCCCTCCCTCCCCTCCCGACAGAGGGAAGCAACGTGGAAGGGGGGGGGGTGAGTGGTGACCAAAGAGCACACAAGACACGCACACAACCTTACAAGGACCCATGTACACACGTGTGTATGTGTTAACATACACACGCTGCTCCCTCTCTCTTTCTCTCTCTCTCTCCCTCCTTTTTTTTCACACGAGGTTTGACAAGGCTAGGTTAAGGATCCCTCCTTTTTTTTCACACGAGGTTTGACAAGGCTAGGTTAAGGATCCCTAGCTTTATTGACAAGCTATTTAGAGGTTAAGGTTTCTTAACTTTACTGACAAGCTAAGAGCTGTTACCTACATCAACTCATTTGAAAGCATTTTTATTGTTATCTACCTGGAGTCTACCTGGAGGGCATTCCGGGGATCAACGCCCCCGCGGCCCGGTCCATGACCAGACCTCCCGGTGGATCAGGGCCTGATCAACGAGGCTGTTACTGCTGGCCGCAAGCAATCCAACGTATGAACCACAGCCCGGCTGATCCGGTACCGTCTTTAGGTATCTGTCCAGCTCCCTCTTGAAGACAACCAGGGGTCTTCCCGTAATGCCCCTTATTGCTGGTGGGAGGCTGTTGAACAGTCTTGGGCCTCGGACACTTATTGTGTTTTCTCTTAGTATACCAGTGACGCCCCTACTTTTCACTGGGGGTATGTTACATCGCCTGCCAAGTCTTTTGCTTACGTATGGAGTGATTTCTGTGTGCATATTAGGGACCAGTCCCTCCAGAATCTTCCAGGTGTAGATTATGATATATCTCTCTCGCCTGCGCTACAGTGAGTACAAATTAATTGCTTCCAGGCGCTTCCAGTAGTTAAGGAACGTCTCGCTCACAGCAGCTTCCAGAAATACGATAAACTGACAAATAACCCGCACACGGGAGGAAGAAACTTATGATGACGTTTGGGTCCGACTTGGAGTATTAACTAGTGACAAGGAAGACTGAAGGGAAGGGAACCAGTATATATACGAGAGGGGGGCGGGGGAACGAGAGCAGATAGATGTATAAGTAGTAGTAATAGTAGTAGTAGTAGTGTAGTGGTAGTAGTAGTAGAAGCAGCAGCAGTAGTAACAGTATTAAGGAGTCCCGTAGCTCGATAGCTAGCGCACTCACCTCACAAGCTGAGGTCCGGGGTTCGAATCTCCTCCGGTACGGCTGAAAAATATTAGGGACGTGTTTCCATAAGACACCTGCTGTCCCTGTTCACCCATCAGTTTAACATGGGTACCTGGGTGTTAGTCGACTGGTGTGGGTCGCATCCTGGGACAAAACTGACCTAATTTGCCCGAAATGGTCATCATAACAAGGGGTTTTCTATATAGTAGTATGTCATTGATGTCAGCTAGGACTGTATACCTTGTACATGTACTTGTAGTAAATAAAGATTATTATTATTATTAGTGGTGGAAGCACTCTAAGGACAATAGAAAAAAGAAGACAACAGAGCAACGCAGGAGAACTAATGACCCACGATGGTGTTACCAAAAACACGGGATAAAAATTCATAGGACAAAACCCGCCTAGACAGAAGAAAAGAAACCCAAAGAAAATACAGGAAAGAAATAGAGGTAAGGAGAGGAGGAGGATACAAAGATTCATATTAGGAAAGTTCTGTATGAATGATAGTTTAAGAAGACGGCGACAGTGATGGCTAGAGAAGAAGGGTCGACAGTTTTGGAACAGGACCAGTCAATATGACGACTGTAAATATGATAATGGTATACAATACCGACAGGTTAAGTAAGACACATGTGCAACAGTTGGGTATCTTAAAGATACCTAACTGTTGCACACGTGTCTTATCAAGATGACGGTGATCTCTAACCTAACAGAAGAGAGCAGTGTTAGTGTCGGTAAATCTAACACATATCTTTTGTGTTCTTTAAACCTGTCAAACAGAGAGCGGCCAGTTACTTCAAAGTACTGGAGAGGACAAGAGCAGCAGGAAATATAGTAGACTCCGGAAGCATCAATAGCAGGAGAACGATTAACTCCTTCACAAAAATACAATAACTGCTTCCAGAAATACAATATCTGTTTCCAGAAATACAATAACTGCCTCTATTGTTTCCAGAAATACAATAACTGCATCCAGAAATACAATATCTGTTTCTATTGTTTCCAGAAATACAATAACTGCCTCTATAAATACAATAATTGTTTCCGAGAAAATAGCGTATGAGAAACACGTTGCTGTTATGAGAATCAGAAAAATTATAGTAGTGAGGTGTAGCATGAGTGACTTAGTGTGTGTGTGTGTGTGTGTGTGTGTGTGTGTGTGTGTGTGTGTGTGTGTGTGTGTGTGTGTGTGTGAGAGAGAGAGACACACTGAGGGTGTACCTGTATGTATGTAGCTTGTCAGTGAGACACACTGAGGACCAGCAGCACCTGTATGTATGTAGCTTGTCAGGGAGGAACATAACAGCAGCAACAACATCACCAGCAGTAGCAAGACCAGCAGCAACAGCAGTAGCAACAACATCAACATCATCATCATCATCATCATCATCATCATCATCATCAGCAGCAGCAGCAGCAGCAGCAGCAGCAGCAGCAACAGCAGTAGCAACAACATCAACATCATCATCATCATCAGCAGCAGCAGCAGCAGCAGCAGCAGCAGCAGCAGAGGACAGGGAGAGGGTAAGTGTTAAGGTTATTAAGGATATCTATTTTATAATTCCGATATCATATTTATTTAGTCTAGATAGACAGTATTACAAATGTTATGTGTAATTTGTTGTCTTCCCCGTACAGTACTCTCTCTCTCACACTCTCTCCGTAGATTGTTAGTG
This sequence comes from Cherax quadricarinatus, assembly GCF_038502225.1. Taxonomy (NCBI): domain Eukaryota; kingdom Metazoa; phylum Arthropoda; class Malacostraca; order Decapoda; family Parastacidae; genus Cherax; species Cherax quadricarinatus. Next base: position 45,113,296 of record NC_091302.1, on the reverse strand, counting down.
TAGTGAGTGTAGCCAGGTGTAGTACACTAGTATCCCTCTAGAGAATACACTGTTAGTGTAGCCAGGTGTAGTACACTAGTATCCCTCTAGAGAATACACTGTTAGTGTAGCCAGGTGTAGTACACTAGTATCCCTCTAGATAATAAACTATTACTGTAGTACACTAGTATCCCTCTAGATAATAAACTATTACTGTAGTGAATGTAGCTAGGTGTAGTACACACCACTATCCCTCTAGATAATACACTGTTATTGTAGTGAGTGTAGCCAGGTGTAGTACACACCAGTATGGCACATTAGCCACCACTTTAAACTTCACCTAAGACACTTGGTCACTCTGGTGGCCTTGGATACAATGTTTTTTGTGTCTTCTCTAAAGGTTACTCAGTCCGACATTAATATTTTTTTTACCTGTTTACTGGCTTCTGTGGCCAGTTCTATCTGCGACTTATATCCCGTACTTGTTCTGGCTTCCTTCACCTGTACTTGCTCTACCTCCCTTCAACTGTACTTGTCCTTGGTTCCTTTAACCGTACTTGTCCTTGATTCCTTTCACTGTATTTGTCCTTGGTTGCGTCAACTGTACTTGTCCTTGTTTCCTTTAACTGTACTTGTTTTCACTTCTTTCAATCTGGCATGTGCTCTCCACTGTAGGTTAAAACAAGATGTGGATGCATGCGGCAGTTCGCCTGTTTTTTTTTTTTGCCCCCCCCCCAAAAAAAAAAAATCCTTCAAGGGCTGTTGTTTTCATGAGTTGTCCGTGTTTTCATGTTGTCATATTTTCATGTTGTCATGTTTACGTGTTTTTCATGTTGTCATGTTTACGTGTTTTTCATGTTGTCATGTTTACGTGTTTTTCATGTTGTCATGTTTACGTGTTTTTCATGTTGTCATGTTTACGTGTTTTTCATGTTGTCATGTTGTCATGTTTACGTGTTTTTTCATGTTGTCATGTTTACGTGTTTTTTCATGTTGTCATGTTTACGTGTTTTTTCATGTTGTCATGTTTACGTGTTTTTCATGTTGTCATGTTTACGTGTTTTCATCATCATGTTTGTTGACTTCCTTCAGTTGAACTTGTGGTAATTGGTTTCCAACGTCCCTCTTGTGACATCCTTCCGTGTTAACTTCAAGGTCATGATGTGGAGAAGTCTGTGTACAGGAACAGCACATCTCTGGTGTCTACAATGACTGACTCTAAGAAGAGCTTGTATAAGACATGACTTTAGAAAGTTCTACTGGATACAACACAAGTGCACTGCCGTCAGTAAAGAACACAAGATAAACAATTACACACATGTGCAACATCTGCGTATCTTTATTTATAGACATTTCGGCAACCAGTGGCTTTATCAATACAAGGACATAATGTAAAGAATTATATACAAAAGATGAGGTAATCAGTCCCTCAGCCTCGGTGTTGAAGAGCACCGTAGTCTTGAAGCAACTGATGTGTCTAATTCTTCATATTTTTGGTATTGTATACCATTTATGTACAAAGATTACAAGACGAATATCAGTTCCAGTGGATATAACTTGCTGATAATGTGTGTACACTGTTGTACAGTCACTGATAAAGTTCTATGCGGAGCGAAACATTGTCAGGCTAGAAGACTGCTTTGTATCTTCGTACTCGTCTCCCTGACCAGTACAAAGACGTCATCTCTGACTTGGACAATATCCCGTACAAACCCGCATGGAGTTAAATCACCCTAAACTACTGCTAAGATTCTAACCCCTCAAGTGTGTGTGTGTGTGTGTGTGTGTGTGTGTGTGTGTGTGTGTGTGTGTGTGTGTGTGTGTGTGTGTGTGTGTGTGTGTGTGTGTGTGTGTGTGTATGTGTGTGTGTGTGTGTGTACTCACCTAATTCTGGTTGTAGGGGTCGAGACTCAGCTCCTGGCCCCGCCTCTTCACTGATCGCTACTAGGTCCTCTCACTCTCTCTCTATGCTTCCTGAGCTTTGTCATACCTCGTCTTAAAGCTATGTATGGTTCCTGCCTCCACTATGTCACTTAGAACATAAGAAAGAAGGAACACTGCAACAGGCCTATTGACCCATGCGGAGCAAGTCCATGTCCCCCCCGGGTAGGCCCAATGACCCACCCACCCCGGATTAGCCCAATGACCCACCCAGTCTGGTCACCACCACTCAAGGAGCACGGCACCAGACCCAGCAGCACAAGCTAGTCAGGTCCAACTCACACCCACCCATGTATTTATCTAACCTATTTATAAAACTACACAACGTTTTATCCTGAATAACTGTACTTGGGAGTTTGTTCCACTCATCCACAACTCTATTACCAAACCAGTGCTTTCCTATATCCTTTCTGAATCTGAATTTTTCCAACTTGAAACCACTGCTGCGAGTCCTGTCTTGGCTGGAAATTTTCAGCACGCTATTTACATCCCCTTTATTTATTCCTGCTTTCCATTTATACATCTCAATCATATCCCCCCTAATTCTACGCCTTTCGAGAGAGTGCAGATTCAGGGGCCTCACAGTATCCTCATAAAGAAGATTTCTGATACATGGGATCATCTTTGTCATCCTCCTTTGTACGTTTTCCAGAGCATTTATATCCATTCTGTAATTCGGTGACCAGAACTGAGCAGCATAGTCTAAATGAGGCCTATCCAAGGATATATAGAGTTGAAGAACAACCTGAGGACTTCTATTATTTATACTTCTAGATATGAAGCCAAGAATTCTGTTAGCTTTATTGCGAACACTAATGCACTGTTGTCTTGGTTTTAGATTACTGCTAAACAGAACTCCTAAATCCTTTTCGCAATCAGTAGTATTAAGATCTACATTATTTAGTTTATATGTGACATGGTTATTTAACTGTCCAACATTTAGAACTTTGCATTTGTCAATATTAAACTGCATCTGCCACTTCTCCGACCATTGCATCAGTCTATTCAAATCATCCTGGAGGGCTCTAGTGTCTTCATTAGAATGAATTGGACGGCCTATTTTGGTGTCATCAGCAAATTTGCTTATGTCGCTATTTATTCCCTCATCTATGTCGTTTATGTAAATTTTGAACAACAACGGGCCCATCCCCTCCCTCTGAGGAACACCGCTTGTGACGTGCCCCCATTCTGATTTCTACCCATACCACGGGCGGGATTTGAACCCGCGGTCAGAGAGTCTCAAAACTCCAGACCGTCGCGTTAGCCACTGGGTCAGCTAGCCACAATAAGATTCGTCCAACTAGGTATATTTCTACACCATAGGAAGGTTAGCATAGGCACCACTGTGACGGTCTGGAGTTTTGAGACTCTCTGACCGCGGGTTCAAATCCCGCCCGTGGTATGGTTTGTTTGCAATCGTGTCATTACGACTTCGTGAGTAATGTTGACGCCAGTGAGGGGACTTGAGCTAGAGTTCGTCACGGCCACGCTAGCTGGAGATTCGTCTGTAAAAACTTGCATTTGTGGTCACAGTGGTGCCTATGCTAACCTTCCTATGGTGTAGAAATATACCTAGTTGGACGAATCTTATTGTGGCTAGCTGGTCTAGTGGCTAACACGACGGTCTGGAGTTTTGAGACTCTCTGACCGCGGGTTCAAATCCCGCCCGTGGTTTGGTTTGTTTGCAATCGTGTCATTACGATTTCGTGAGCCTGATTTCTCCCCATTTATGTAAACTCTCTGCTGCCTATTTGTCAGCCATGCCTCTACCCAGGAAAAAATTTTTCCTCCCATTCCGTGTGCCTTAAGTTTCCTCCTCAATAGTCTCTGATGTGGAACTCTATCAAAAGCCTTACTGAAGTCCATATACACAATATCATATTCATTACCATGATCTACCTCCTCAAACACCTTAGTGAAAAAAGTTAGTAAATTCGTAAGACAGGAACGCCCTTTTGTAAAGCCGTGTTGAGATTCATTAATCAATCTGTGCCTGTCAAGATGGCTACGAATTGCTTCTGCAATTATTGATTCCATAAATTTTCCCACTATGGAGGTAAGGCTTATTGGTCTATGGTTCGAAGCCAAGGACCTGTCACCTGCCTTGTAAATAGGTATTACATTTGCCACTTTCCACTTACCAGGCACTATGCCAGTTTGTAGTGATATGTTAAAAAGATTAGCCAAAGGTATGCAAAGTTCCTCTTTACATTCCTTTAACACCCTTGCAAACAGTTCATCAGGGCCTGGGGATTTGTTAGGTTTTAGTGTCTTTATTTGTCTGAGGACCATGTCTCTAGTTACCGCAATCGTGCAGAGTTTATTATCATCCTGTTCTACGTAATCTAATATTTCATGAATATCACTAGTATTTTCCTGGGTGAAAACTGAGAGGAAGTAGGTATTGAGAATTTCACACATATCCTTATCACTGTCAGTCATCTGACCAGAGTTACTCTTAAGTGGGCCAATCTTGTCCCTAATCTTACTTCTGTATACCTGAAAGAACCCTTTTGGGTTAATCTTTAAATCCCTTGCGACCTTAGCCTCATAATCCCTTTTTGCTTTTCTTATTCCTTTCTTTATTTCTTTCTTTAATTGAATATATTGATTTCTTAACTGCCCATCCTCTCTTTTGATACGCCTATATATGCCTCTCTTTTGACCAGTGAGATGTTTTAATCTATTGTTCATCCATTCGGGATCATTTTTGTTAGATCTAATTTCCCTACTCGGAACAAAAGTTGTCTGGGCAGCTAGAACTATGCTCTGAAAAACGTCATATTGGCAACCAAGATCACCTACCTGACCCATAGTCAGGACATCCCAATTTAGCCCACCCAGGTAATTTTTCAGTTCCATGAAGTCAGTCAAGCGAAAATCTGGGTCACAGATTTGATTGCAGTTATCTGGGTAATTCCATGATATATTAAAACTAAGTAATTTGTGATCACTTTCCCCAAGCTCATCATTAACCTCAAGATTATTAATTAGTGAATCTATGTTGGCAAGAACCAAGTCAAGCAGATTGTTTCCTCTAGTTGGTTCTGTCACAACCTGTTCTAAAAAGCAATCCTGAACCGTATCAAGAAAGTCACTAGACTCAAGATTTCCTGTCATGTTGTTCCAATCAATTTGTCTAAAGTTAAAATCTCCCATTATCACAACATTTTCATATCTAGATGCCTTATGAATTTCGTCCCATAACAGCTTACTGTACTCCCTATCAATGTTTGGGGGCCTATAAATCACATCCAAAATTAATTTGTCACATCCCTAGAGAAACTGTAGCCAGATTCTGCGTTCGATGTTTCTAATCTTATATCATGTCTAAGACAGCAATTTAAATTTTCTCTGACATACATCGCCACTCCACCACCCTTCCTGTTGACCCTATCAGTGTGGAATAGTTTATAACCCTGTATGTTGCATTCAGAAGGAATTTCTCTATCTTTCAGGTTGAACCAGATCTCTGTTATACCAATAATATCTATATTACCTTGCTAGGCTATTCCACTTCCTGACGACTCTATGACTGAAGAAATACTTCCTAACATCCCTGTGATTCGTCTGAGTCTTCAGCTTCCAATTGTGACCCCTTGTTTCTGTGTCCCCTCTCTGGAACATCCTTTCTCTGTCCACCTTATTTATTCCACACAGTATCTTGTATGTCGTTGTCATGTCTCCCCTGACCCTTGTCCTCCTGTGTCGTCAGTCCGATTTCCCTCAACCTTTCATCGTAGGACATTCCCCTGAGCTCTGGAACTAGCCTTGTTGCAAACCTTTGCACTTTCTCTAACTTCTTGACGTGCTTGACCAGGTGTGGGTTCCGAACTGGTGCTGCATACTCCAGTATGGGCCTGACGTACACAGTGTACAGTGTCTTGAACGATTCCTTATTAAGGTATCGGAACGTTATTCTCAGGCTTGCCAGGCACACATATGCTGCAGCAGTTATCTGGTTGATGTGTGCCTCCGGAGACGTGCTCGGTGTTATGGTCACCCCAAGATCTTTCTCCTTGAGTAAGGTTTGCAGTCTTTGTCCAACTAGCCTATACTCTGTCTGCGGTGTTTTTTACCTTTTCCCAATCTTCATGACTTTGCATTTGGCAGGGTTGAATTCGAGAAGCCAGTTTCTGGAGCACGTGACCAGCCTGTCCAGGTCTCTTTGTAGTCCTGCCTGATCCTCATCCAATTTAATTCTTCTTATCAACTTCACACCATCTGCGAACAGGGACACTTCAGAGTCTATCCCTTCCATTATGTCATTCACATACCCCTGTGGGACCCCGCTCGTCACAGGCGCCCACTGTGATACCTCTTCACGTACCACGACTCGTTGCCTCCCTGCCAGGTATTCTCTGATCCACTGCAGTGCCCTCCCTATTATACGCGCCTGATCCTCCAACTTCTGCATTAATCTCTTGTGAGGAACTGTGTCGAAGGCCTTCCTGCAGTCCAGGAAAATGCAATCCAACCACCCCTCTCTCTCGTGTCTTACTTCTGTTACCTTGTTATAAAACTCCAGAAGGTTTGTGACACAGGATTTGCCTTCCATGAATCCATGCTGGCTGTCATTTATAATCTTGTTCCATTCCAGGTGCTCCACCACTCTCCTCCTGATAATCTTCTCCATGACTTTGCATACTATACACGTCAGAGACACTGATCTGTGTGTGTGTGTGTGTGTGTGTGTGCATGTGTGTTAATAACTGAGATCACTGACCCTGTGGTCCACTCTGAAAAAAAAATGAGCTTAATTCTAAAGTAAAACGTGAACTGAATTTACATACAATACTGCAAGATGTTCATGAAATAGAAGATGACGACCAGCAAACCTGCCAGAGTGCAAAATATTTAACGACATTCTGCTACACTCTTATATGATACAACGTTAGTACCTCCTTTTATGACGGTTGTCTACTAGCCTATTTATTGCCTTGCTCTTCACTGTATTTATGAGTTGTGTCATTTGGTGACATAATAAGAAATGGTTTACAAACCCGACAAGCTGATAAACGAGATATTTGTACAACATTTGGGTATCTTTATTCTGGAAAAATTTCGCCACACAGTGGCTTCTTCAGTCCAGTGCAGAGAAAGGTGGACGATGAGGAGGAAGAGTAGTTTGAAGTAATCAGTCCCTCAGCCTGGAGTCGATGAGTTCAGTCCATCAGTCAAGATTGATGGACTAAACACATCGACTCCAGGCTGAGGGACTGATTACCTAAACTCCTCCTCCTCATCTTTCACCCTTCTCTGCATTGGACTGAAGAAGTCACTGCGTGGAGAAACGTTTTCAGAATAAAGATTCCCAAATGTTACACAAGTGCCTCGTTTATCAACTTGGTGACATCAACAAGGAAAAGTGCAAGTATGAGTACCAACAGCACCTACCTCACCAAGAACCTCTCACACAGTGACCACAATCACGCTCACCTGCAATGAGAAAGAATATAACATAAGACATCTTCTGTATATAGTCCTACTGTCTTCAAGTTATGTCCTTGTATTTGTATTGATAAAGCCACTGGTTGGCGAAACGTCTACAATAAAGATACCCAGTTGTTGCACATGTGTCTTAATTTCATCAACATAAGAAAGGAGGAACACTACAGAAGGCCTACTGGCCCAAACTAGGCAAGTTCTTCTCAAACTCAAACCCACTAACAAAAATATATACCCTACCCATTTTCAATGCTACCCATGGAATAACCTTTGTGTTTGATCCAGGTTGGTGATTCAGCACCAACTTTCCACCTGAAGGTTTTCAAGTTTCTTCTAGGTCTGCCTGACCATCTGACCAAACTGACTATTGTTGTAAGCAGTTTGATTATCCAAAGGAATGTATAGGTACACTCAGCCTACACTCAAATCAACTAGAAATATTTCCTAAGTGAGGTTTACCAGGGAGAGAGATGTCTTTTTCCCTCACAACCACCTCACAACACACACACACAGTGGGTGCAGACGTGGGGGCACAAGGCTCCGAGAACCTTAGTGTTTTTAAGGCATGCAGTAACTGCTAGCAGTAATCAGTGGTAGTGACAACGTCAGTGAACAATCCTACGAGTGATAACTAAAGTTGTTAGTTAAAAAAAAGTCGAGAGGAAGCCTGAAATCTTTAATATTTCAAAGTGTCAAACCGTTAGTGGCCAGTAGGCACTGTTGCCACATAGATTCAAATATACAAAGATCAAAGTGAGTGTGGAAGCGGGTGTTCAAGAATTACCAGCGTTTGGATAACAAGTGAAATGTGGGGCACCATACAGTGAGAGGGAAAACGTTAATAAGCAAAAGGAGAAAGGAAAATAAAACATAATAAGGGAAAGTGGCAGAGTAGGCCTGCTGAAGCAGTGACGTCACAACAAGTGGCGCGCCATTATTCATATAAAGTGAAGTGTATATAACGCGAAGTGTATACTATCATAAGTGAAAAGTGAAATCACGTGAGGAACGCGGGATGTATGAGCATATATGGTTATAAACATCACAGGTGAAGGATCTCCAAAATAGTGATAGAAGGCCTATGTACGACGACTACATCATCAGCATCTGGCAACCTGTCACCGCACCACTGCCAACGCAAGTATTGCTCATCTATTGTGGTTGCAAGTTGTCAGATTCTGGTCTCTGCATCACTGTTAGATACTGGTCACTCACTCCTGCAAGCTATTACCAGAATTACGGTAGAAATAGCATAGATAAGGTGAGGACAGTGTTGACGAGAGTGTGAAGTGTAGAGCAGACTAGCGAGGGGTAACGTAGTATTACTACGGGTAGTTATTAGCAGTATGAATACATAGGAAGCTAGGAAGTCCTCTCTCAATGTGAGCAAGGAATAGGATAATAACCAGCAGTAACTGATACTTAAATCCAGAAAGGGCAATAAGTGGAGAGAGTAGCATTACTAGGAAAGACAACTGGGACTAAATTTGAGCCTACATGACAGAGAGGCATAACAGAGCTTTCAACCACAACCCCTCCCCTACCCCCCTAACCATCTCTCCCTCACTCACATACACACACACACACAAGGGTAGACACTTATAGAAGCTTTAGACCCTAGTACCAATTTCTGCCAAACACATGAACACACACACATACGCACACATACACACCTCTACTAGGCAAACACACACACACACACACACACATACACACACCCTTACTAGGCGAGTACATATACACACACACGCACATACACAGACACAGACACACACAGACACACACACACACACACACACATATACACACAAGCACACACACACACACATACACACAAGCACACACACACACACAAACACAAACGTAAGGACCCCGTTATCAAGCGGTCACTCTACCCTCAGCCTTCTCTTCCCCTCCGCTCCCCTTCTAATCCCATCACACACACACACACACACACCTCCCCCACTTCTAAGGGTCACTCATCCTTCTCTCCCCCTCCCCCCTTAATCCCATCCCTCTCTCTCCCACACATGCACACACACATACACAAGCACACATACACAAGCATGTATACACTTGACACAAACACATACTCCCCCTTCCCCTAACCACCTCTCCCCCTCCCCCTATTCACCTACCCCTCCCCCAAACCATCTAACCCCTCCCCCAAACCATCTAACCCCCTCCCCCCAACCACCTCTCCCCCTCCAATAACCATCCTCCCTCTCCCCATAACCATCCATCCCCACTCCCCCTAACCATCTATTGCCCTCCCCCTAACCATCTCTCCCCCTCCCTTCTGTGGTGCAATGGGGCAACCTAGAACTAGGATGAGAACAAAGGGCCCGAAGGACGAATCTGGGAGGGAGGACTGGGAGGCAGAGCTCAAAAAAAGGGAGGAAGACTGGGGAAGGAGGCTAGATGAGCTTGCAAGGAAGATGGAGGAGAGGTTAGCAGCAGAATGCAGAAGGTGGGAACAACATGCCACAGTAGCAGAAGCCAAGATACAGAGATTAGAAGAGGAGCTGAAAAATCTGAAACAGCCTAGAGACAGATAATACAGAAGTAGCATCAGCAATGTTTACATCAGACACAGACAAAGGGTCTGAAGGGAGTATGGAAGCAAAACTGTATGCAGAGGTCCTGTCAAACCCACATGGGGCTAAAACAAAGACAGTGAGCACACTAGGACAGAATGAGAGGTTGGAAGACATTGAAGGAACTAGGACATGTGCAGGGGCCTTACCAGACACTTGTGGGGGCCAGGAACATGTGAGCAGGAAGGACAAACCAATGAGCATAGGGGCCACAGCTAGGGAAGGGACTGAAGGAAGGAACACTCCACGGGAAGGAACTACAACACCTCAGAGGATGCAATGGGAGTCACAGTGGGAGGTGGAAAGGGAGAGATCAGTTTTTGTCTATGGGCTAGACGAAGCTGAAGGGGAAACTTATGATGAAAGAAAGCAGGAGGAGAAAAAAGCGATTGGAGGTATCATGAAGGTAATAGGCGAGGGAGACATGACCCAGGTGGCAAATTTTTGGAGAATCGGGTGGTTCACAAAGAGAAGGAACCGGCCTCTCAAAGTAATTTTCAAGGCAGAATCAACTTGAACCATGATCTTGCAGGAGAAAGCACGGCTGAGAGGCAAACAGGAGTTCATGAATGTGTACCTGGATCGAGACAGAACACAGGAGGAAAGGATGATACTGAAAGAGTGCAAAAACGAAAGGAGGAATATATGTGTGTGTGTGTGTGTGTGTGTGTGTGTGTGTGTGTGTGTGTGTGTGTGTGTGTGTGTGTCGTGCCGAATAGGTAAAACTGGTCAATTAGCAAGAACTCATTTAAAATTTGGTCCTTTCTAAAAATATTCTCTTATACGTTTAAATATATATGTTTTCATTAATGTTAATGTAAAAATTAATAATTTTGTACCAAAACAACCTTAGAAAACTTACCAAACCTTGTTATAACAAGCACAGTTTAATTTAGCCTAATCCAACTAAACATATTTTATATACGTTTCCAATAATTTAATAATAAGCAAACAAAAGAAAATATATTTTTTTCATTAGGTTCAGAATGATTTTTGCGAAATTATTGAATACACAAATTTTCGTTTGCCTTATTCGGCAAAAAGAGCTTTGCTATTTAAGCCAAAATCGCAAGTTATACCTATTCGGCGCGACATATATATATATATATATATATATATATATATATATATATATATATATATATATATATATATATATATATATATATATATATCGTGCCGAATATGTAAAACTGGTCAATTAGCAAGAACTCATTTAAAATTAAGTCCTTTCTAAAATTTTCTCTTATACGTTTAAAGATATATTTTTTTTCATTAATGTTAATGTAAAAAATTTTAATTTTGCTCCAAAAGAATCTTAGAAAACTTACCAAACCTTATTATAAAAAGAACAATTTATTTTAGCCTAACCCGACTAAATATATTTTAGATTTGTTTACGATAATTTAACACTGAACAAACACAGTGAAATATATTTCGTTAGGTTCAGAATGATTTTGGCGAAATTATTGCATACACAAATTTTCACTTGTCCCATATGGCAAGATGAGCGTTGCTATTTAAGCCAAGATGGCAAGTTCTGCCTATTCGGCACGACATATATATATATATATATATATATATATATATATATATATATATATATATATATATATATATATATATATATATATATATATATATATATATATACATACACACACATTTAATTTACCAGCACTAACTAGTGCTGGTAAATTCAGGATAAACAATGAGGATATCTTAGAGCACCTCAACAATGAGGATATCTTAGAGCACCTCAACAATGAGGATATCTTAGAGCACCTCAACAATGAACATAAGAAAGGAGGAACACTGCAGCAGGCCTGTTGGCCCATACTAGGCAGGTCCTTTACAATTCATCCCACTAACAAACATTTGACCAACCCAATTTTCAATGCTACCCAAGAAATAAGCTCTGATGTGCAAGTCCCACTCAAATCCAACCCCTCCCACTCATGTACTTATCCAACCTAAATTTGAAACTACCCAAAGTCCTAGCCTCAATAACCCAACTAGGTAGACTGTTCCACTCATCTACTACCCTATTTCCAAACCAATACTTTCCTATGTCCTTTCTAAATCTAAACTTACCTAATTTAAATCCATTACTGCGGGTTCTCTCTTGGAGAGATATCCTCAAGACCTTGTTAATACCCCCTTTATTAATACCTATCTTCCACTTATACACTTCGATCAGGTCTCCCCTCATTCTTCGTCTAACAAGTGAATGTAACTTAAGAGTCTTCAATCTTTCTTCATAAGGAAGATTTCTAATGCTATGTATTAATTTAGTCATCCTTCGCTGAATGTTTTCTAACGAATTTATGTCCATTCTGTAATATGGAGACAAGAATTGAGCTGCATAATCCATGTGAGGCCTTACTAATGATGTATAAAGCTGCAGAATGACCTCTGGACTTCTGTTGCTTACACTTCTTGATATAAATCCCAGTGATCTATTTGCCTTATTACGTACGCTTAGGCATTGCTGTCTTGGTTTAAGGTTGCTGCTTACCATAACCCCCAAGTCCTTTTCGCAATCTGTATGGCTAAGTTCTACATTATTTAACTTATACGTGCTAGGGTTATGGACACTCCCGAGCTTCAGAACCTTGCATTTGTCTACATTGAACTGCATCTGCCACTTTTCTGACCAAGAGTAGAGTTTGTCTAAATCCTCCTGAAGTTCCCTAACATCTACGTTCGAATCAATTATCCTACCTATCTTCGTGTCATCGGCGAATTTGCTCATATCACTAGTAATTCCTTCATCAAGATCATTGATATATATTATAAACAACAACGGGCCCAAGACTGATCCCTGTGGAACGCCACTTGTTACTGATCCCCACTCGGATTTAACCCCATTTATGGACACTCTCTGCTTCAAATGGACACCTCAACAATGAGGATATTTTAGAGCACCTCAACAATGAGGATATCTTAGAGCACCTCAACAATGAGGATATCTTAGAGCACCTCAACAATGAGAATAACTTAGAGCACCTCAACAATGAGGATATTAGTGACACTTGACCGTAGGCTGGCAGCTGCTACAGCAAGAGCGAGGCAGTGTATCTTAGAGCACCTCAACATGGAAGATATCTTCAAGCACCTCAGAGTAGATGAAGAATTTACTCAGTTGCAGGTAGCTCAATCCACCAGTCTTAGTCCCTGGCAACTATATTCCACCAGTCTTAACCCTGGCAACTGGATTCCACCAATCTTAGTCCTTGGCAACTGGATTCCACCAATCTTAGTCCCTGGCAACTGGATTCCACCAATCTTAGTCCCTGGCAACTAGATTCCACCAGTCTTAGTCCCTGGCAACTGGATTCCACCAGTCTTAGTCCCTGGCAACTGGATTCCACCAATCTTAGTCCCTGGCAACTGGATTCCACCAGTCTTAGTCCCTGGCAATTGGATTCCACCAGTCTTAATCCCTGGCAACTAGACACTCAAATGCGTAATGGTAAAGGTCGTGAACTCCCTCCTTTTCCACAGAACTTACATATGGACCAGGCAGGCAGAGTTATGAGGTTCACCTTTGACAACTGCATTCACCTGTCACAAGTGACGGTACTACAACCTGATACTGGCAGTTACTCTCTCACATATTCTTAAGAACGCTTCAGCCTGCTCATGTCCGCAACATACTAATGGATGAGACTATACTAACAGCAAAGATCAAAAATAGGAAAGAAAAATAACAGGTTAAGACAAACTAACAGGTAGAACAACAAACTAACAGCTGAGATAACATATTAACGGAAAAGATAACAGAAAAAATTGTATAAGCAACAATGTGTCATATGTGTGGTTGATAACACGTGTTGGGTATAAGTCAGCTATGTGGACACAGTGTGGGTGACGGCGCGTGCTGGGTACACAGGTTTTTGGACAGTATCCACCATCCGTGACAGCCAGCTAGCTAAACCCGCTCACACACATATATAGCTGGAGATATGTGCGGGTATGTGCTGGTACTGTGGTGGTGGTGTGAGGGGAAGTGTGGTGTAGGAGCCAGGTGACACAATACACCGTGACAGGATATACACACACACACACACACACACACACACCTACTACTAAATATAACATCAACTACCTCACTCTTCCTCTCACCAAAATAAACCACTATCCTAAAGTTACCTTACGCACCTGATGCTTCCATCAAACACTCGCACATTGTTAATCACTCTGGTATAAGCCCATAACATCTTGCTGGATCGTTTCAATTTAGGACAAACACTACTAGAAACACCATCTTGCCTGTTGAGTTCAGAACATAAAAAAAACATAAGAAGGAGCACTGTAGCAGGCCTACTGGCCCATGCTAGGCAAGTCCTAGTCACCTAATCACTTACTGAAATATTGTAGCATACAGTGTGAGAGCACTGTGATCACGGCTGAGACTGAACACTTTTCATCATGAATGACTGAACACCTACCATCATGAATGAGAACCTGAACACCTACCATCACGACCGAGAGACTGATCACCTATCATCATAGCTAAGGTAATGATTACCTTCCATTATGACTAAGAGAGCGAACACCTTCAATCAACTCTTCAAGGCTCAGGGACTGAACACCTTCTACCAAGGGTTAGGGACGGAACACCTACCAAGGCTTAGGGACTGAACACCTACCAAGGCTTAGGGATTGAACACCTTCTATCAAGGCTTAGGGACTGAACACCTACCAAGGCTTAGGAACTGAACACCTACCAAGGCTTAGGAACTGAACACCTACCAAGGCTTAGGAACTGAACACCTACCAAGGCTTAGGAACTGAACACCTACCAAGGCTTAGGGACTGAACACCTACCAAGGCTTTGGGACTTAACACCTACCAAGGCTTTGGGACTTAACACCTACCAAGGCTTAGGGACTGAACACCTACCAAGGCTTAGGGATTGAACACCTTATATCAAGGCTTAGGGACTGAACACCTACCAAGGCTTAGGAACTGAACACCTACCAAGGCTTAGGGACTGAACACCTACCAAGGCTTAGGGACTGAACACCTACCAAGGCTTTGGGACTGAACACCTACCAAGGCTTTGGGACTTAACACCTACCAAGGCTTTGGGACTTAACATCTACCAAGGGTAAGGGGCTGAACACCTATCAATTTTCCAAGGAGACTGAACACTTCTAATTTTGTAAGCCTAAGTGACTGAGCACTTATCAGGTTTTCAAGGCTAAGGAACTGAACATTCTATCAACTCTAAAAGTCTCACACAATTCTCAGGAGAAATACAGGAAAAAACCATCAGGGAAATTAAAAGTCTCCCAAAATAAAGGTATAACCCGTACTAATTCTTTAATGTGTAAAATGAGGAGATTTAGAAAGATACATAAGCAAACACTAGGACATATTAGAAAACGTTTCGGTCCTGGGTTCTGATCACTTCTAACATGGTATAAACCTTGGTAATAAATACCGACAAGTTGGTTTAGAAAGACACGTAAGCAAACACTATAACATATTTATTAGAAAACGTTTCGGTCCTGGGACCTTGATCACTTCTAACATACAGAGGTAGAAAGACATTATATATATATAGGCGGAGAGTGAGATGTGACGCACGTGACCTGAGGAATGTCATAAGAACATAAGAATGGAGGAACACTGTAGAAGGCCTACTGGCCCATGCGAGGCAGGTCCTTATCAAAACAACCTCTACCTATGATGAGGACTGGTAGACGATGAAATCATGTGACTCCTGTGTTGTTGGGTTGGTGCTGCTTAAGTATCATGTATGCCAATGTTTTTGAAATTTTGTAGTTTCCAGTATTG
>NC_091302.1:45082523-45095023 GCF_038502225.1 Cherax quadricarinatus | reverse complement strand
CCACAGTTTCTGGTCCCCTCGTCTTTATCACTGCTAACAAACATTACTGATTTTACTTGTGAGTAATTATACATACTCTTTAAAAGACGCCAGGTGTTTACCTCCTCTTCGGTTAGTTTGCTCCACTTACTCGTCACTACGAGACAGAAAAGTACTTCCTAACGTTTCTGAGATCCATCTGACATTTTCTAATGCGTTGTGTGAGCCGTCCAAGTTGCACATATTCCTAACAGTAAAATTAGATTAAATATAAATGACTGCAATTGTATGAACAACAGAATAACACACATCTCAGGTGAAACAAGTTACTTGTTTACAGGCGACTCAAAAAACGAGAGGACCATTTATTAACCAGTACATTTAAGAGAGAAGCTTTAAAAAAGGAATAAGGAAAGCCGAAAGAGAATAGCTTAAGGTTGCGAGTGCATCAAGGACCAATCTAAACGGTTTCTTTCAGATACATAGGAATAAGGTCACTTAAATGTAACTCAGGTCAACGTACTGTCTGTGACACAGAGATCTGTACCATTTTTAAACACTTATTTCCAAGAGGATACAAATGAAATCTCCGAGTTTAAAGTCGCTAGTGACATGCTCCTCAGACATCTTCATACGAGTGAAGAAAAAAAAGTCACCCGGTCATTACGAGCTGTTTTCAAGGGTCCCCCAGGAATGTGAGGAGGAACTTAGCAAATCATCAGTTAAGTCTCTTCAACAGAACACTACAAACGGGTACATTGGTACACTAAGAGAAAACGCAATAAGTGTCCGGGGGCCTAAGACTGTTCAACAGCCTCCCACCAGCAATAAGGGGCATTACCAGTAGATCCCTGGTTGTCTTCAAGAGGTTGAACAGATACCTAAAGACGGTGCCGGATCAGCCGGGCTGGTTCGTACGTTGGATTGCGTACGGCCAACAGTAACAGCCTCGTTAATTAGGCCCTGATCCACCGGGAGGCCTGGTCATGGACCGGTCCGCGGGGGCGTTGATCCCCGGAATACCCTCCAGGTAGACGGGTATCGTGACGGATAAATGGAAAACGGCAGATGTGATACACACATCAATCGGCATAATCTAAGTTGTGGGTAAGTTGATGGAATAAATAACTGCTGATGCAATTCGAAGCGATCCTGAAAGATATAATTTGATCAGCGCATCTCAGCACGGTATTAGAAAGGGGCGTTCTTGTCTTACGAATTACTAACATTTAAACACACACACACACACACACACACACACATACTATAGTATTCGAGGTGGCAGACCATGATAAAGTATACGATACTGTATATTTGGACAACAGTAAGGCCTTTCATTAGGTTCCACAGTGCACTAATTAAGAAAGCACCGGCATTTAGAAGAGAAGAAATCGTCTCCCAGGACTAGTCACGTCTGGCAAAAAACCAGCAGAAGAAGAAACTGGAAAAGAGGACCCATTACAAATGAAATCCCACAGGGGTCAGTGCTAGGAACCTAGCTGTTTACAGTCAACATAAAGGATATAGATGAGGGAATAAATAGCGACAAAAGTAAGACTGCCGATGGCACTAAAATAAGCCGTCAGATAATTTCTGACGAGAACACCAGAAGACTACAGGATGTCGTGGATTGGTTGATGTTATGGTCGGAGTAGTGCCAGATGCAGTTCAATGCAGACAAGTGTAAGGTTATAACCCTAGGAAAAAAAATCTATGGTACTTATATGTTAAATAATGTAGATCCTAGTCAAACTGAATGTGAGAAAGATCTAGGAGTTCTGGTTAGCAGATTTTTTAAAGCCAAGACAACAGTACGTAAGTGTTTGCAATAAAACCAATAGAATTCCTAGCTTCATATCAACAGGTATAAACAACAGAAGTTCAACCTCACATAACTTAGATTAGACCTTATTTAGATTATGTTGCTGAGTTCTGATCTTTATATTACAAGATGGAATTAAATGCATTTGACGAAGATGGCAGTATTAAAAACCTTTCCTACGAAGACAGGCCGATGGCAATGAATTTACTCTCTGGAAATACGTAGAATCAGGGAAGATATGACTAAAATGTACAAATGGAAAACAACAATAAAGGGAATATAAATAAGGTGCTGAAAATATTTAACCATAATTGAAAAAGTTGGATAAATTTAGGGTTAAAAAGAATAGTGGTTTTGGCAACAGACTTATAGATAAGTATAACAAACTCTCAGGTAACGTCACTGAGGCAAGAACTTTTGCCAGCAGTCTAATACTTGTGTAGTATATACTGTGATAACTCAATTTTATAGGCAGGCTCCTTGGCCAAGCCTTAAGTCACGTGACCCCCGCTTGTACCCAGCACGTAGGCCGTGACTGATAGGCCTCTCCCTCATTCTCCACTAGACCTAGGGGACGGGCAGACGGACAGGCGAGGCTCACCGACGTATTTTAACAAATCGCCTACATAACAGTACAATGTTGCATTTCTGGCTAACACCAACCCAAGACTTTGAGTAGCTTTAAATATAGGTTGGGTGGGTATACGAGTGAGTGTGAGCTGAACCGGTCTAGCATGGGTCATCATGGCTATACTGCAGTGTGGAAAAAGACACTTATGTACAGCTCAGAACATTTATTAAAGGAAACGTTAGGAGTAAAGAAGTCACTCGTGGCGAAACGTTTCCTTTAATAAATGTCCTAAACTATACGTAAGTGTCTTTCCACTATACTGCAGTGTTCCGTCATGCTTATGTCTTTATCTGCATCTTTAGCGGCTGTCTCTACTCCATGGTTTCTTCTGTACTTCAAATAGCTTCCATAATCACTACATCTGCTCTCTCTCAGATCATGTTTTCTTCCTGGTTATATTTTCTTATAGTTCGTCACTCCTCACTTCCGGTACTAGTCTCGCTGCCAACCTTCGGAACCTGTCTTGTTTTTGTATGCGTGATTGATATTGTGCTGGCTTTGTGCCCCATACTCCAAGATGAGCCAAAACAACTTAAATTGTTATACCTTACCTTTGAAGAATTTCGAGAGTATATCTACTCTCTGAGCCCGGCCATGGGCCAGGCTCGTCTGGTGCTTGCCTGGTCAACCAGGCTGTTGCTGCTGGAGGCCCGCTGCCCCACATATCCATCACAGCCTGGTTGATGCGCAAAATTAATCTTTGTTAAGATTCCTGAAAACAATTTATAGACCAGTTTTGCATACAGTACCGTTGAACTTATAACATTAATGTGTACCTCTGATATGTGTTAGTTACCATATTGTCCTAGGCACATGTCGATTAGACACTAGGCCTGTTGTATATGTGCGTGTGGGGAGGTGCTGGGTGTGTGCGCGCGTGCGTGCGTGCATGCGTGTTACCAGCAGATGTTTCTCGTATATTGTCTGCACGTCACACCTCCCTGCTTGTGTTCCAAGTATTGTCTTCTCACTTTCCTCTTCTGATCTCATTACTCTGCTCTTATCAAGACTGAATTCTAGTCGTAGTTACGTTACTGGCGCAACACCTCACAGTCATGACTCTTAGATTACAATATTTCCTTCTTAGGCTTGCCCGACTCGGTGCCAGATAGCTATTTTTTTTAATCAACTTATTCTTGGTTAAATAAACGTTTCGGAAGATTCATGTAACCCAACATACAAAAATACATATAATTTTACAGGAAGCATTAAGACAATGACGTTAATAATCACGGAAGAGCGATAATAAAATGAGACTAGGTTGCATGACCAGTCTTGCTGCTTGTTAGATATCTTGAAGCTTCTCCACAGTCTTACCACCTGTTATATTTCTAATTAATTTTACATCAGCAGCAGTGATGTGTATTTTCTCTGGCAGATCCATTATGTAATAAATATATCAGGAGCAACGATCATACTGCACTTGGTCAGCCATGTACACTCTACTACCACCTTTACTATCACTCCAATACCTCCTTCCTTACTATCACGCTGCTACATTCTGTTCGCCAGGTATTTCTGTAACCAACTGAACACCTTTCCTGCTATTCGTGCCACCTCTTGCCCCTCTGTGTATCAGCCTCTGGTGTGTTACTATGTCAAATACTTTATAATTTAGAAAGATATTAGCTAAACATCGCTGTCTTTCCTGCTATGTTTACGTAACTTGTCTTTAAACACTAGGAGACTCCTAGGACACTAAATGTCATATCTCAGTTTGTCTTCTTTGTTTCTTGTGTCAGTTTGTTTTCTGCGTAACTTTAATATTCACGAGCTTGTTATCTCTTCTAGAATCTTAGCTAGTATGCTTGTCAGCACAACTACTTTGGAGATCACTGATTTCTATCTGTCTCCTGTTGTATGATGGTTCACAACTGTAGTTTTCCACTTGTCCAGTTTTTATTGAAACGTTGCAAGTACTCACTAATATAGACATTACTCACGAAATCGTAATGACATTTATACGTGACTTCCTAGTGAAGTCATGATTGGAGCATGGCACTCAGTGAAGCTTAGCTGCACAGTACAAAATTCTGATTGTGTATGAGAGGAGAAGGGAAGAGGGAGGAGGAGAAGTGGAGGGGGGGGGGAGAAGGATGGGGGAGGAAGCGAAGGGGTGGGGAAGGGGAGGAGAAGAGGGATTGGGGGAGGGGGAATGGGAATGGGAGGAGGAACGAAGACGAGGAAGCACAGTGAGTGGGCTGAGGTGCGAGCACTCTCCAGGTGGATATACAGAATAATCGCATCCCTGTAATAAGGTCCCGAAAAAAATTCTCTTCTGATTTGTGTAAGATACAAAACTTGATCAGACATGACCACAGTGTGCAACACACACACACACACACACATATAACAGGCCTAGTGTCTAATCGACATGTGCCTAAGACAAAATGGTAACTAACACACACACACTCCAGCTGCTAACTGTTAACCGTACATATTTCCCCTTAGAACCCTTATAGACGTTAGTCTGGTGTTTATACTCCTATTTATATTTACTGGCGGTCAAGGAATTCAATTATAAGGCTCTTCAATTTATAATGTTAAAATACAAATTGTCGTAAGCGGAAACATATGCGAATTTCTGATTACTTGATATTAAATGTACGTTATTACAAAAAATTATCTTTTTTTCAGGTAGAGAACTACTGAAAAAAAAAACTGAGGGTGAACAAGAACCTGGAAGTAAAGTTACATGTGCTCATCGGGAGGAAACAAACTGCACTACTTTGATCTGAAAAAGTACACTGTCAGAGCGAAAACACTAACACAAGAGTTACCACAGGTCTACCTGGAGGGCATTCCGGTGATCAACGCCCCCGCGGCCCGGTCCACGACCAGGCCTCCCGGTGGATCAGGGCCTGATCAACGAGGCTGTTACTGCTGGCCGCACGCAATCCAACGTACGAACCACAGCCCGGCTGATCCGGTACCGTCTTTAGGTATCTGTCCAGCTCCCTCTTGAAGACAACCAGGGGTCTTCCCGTAATGCCCCTTATTGCTGGTGGGAGGCTGTTGAACAGTCTTGGGCCCCGGACACTTATTGTGTTTTCTCTTAGTGTACCAGTGACGCCCCTACTTTTCACTGGGGGTATGTTGCATCGCCTGCCAAGTCTTTTGCTTTCGTATGGAGTGATTTCTGTGTGCATATTAGGGACCAGTCCCTCCAGAATCTTCCAGGTGTAGATTATATATCTCTCTCGCCTGCGCTCTAGTGAGTACAAGTCAAGTGCTTCCAGGCGCTCCCATTAGTTAAGGTGTTTGATGGAACTTATACGTGCAGTAAAGGTTCTCTGTTAATTCTCTAGTTCTGCAATTTCACCTGCCTTGAATGGGGATGTTAATGTACAGCAGTATTCCAACCTAGACAGAATAAGTGATTTAAAAAGGATCATCATTGGCTTAGCATCTCTTGTCTTGAATGTTCTCAGTATCCATCCTATCAGTTTCCTAGCAGATGCGAGAGTGGCATTGTTGTGGTCCTTGAAGGTGAGGTCTTTGGACATTACCACTCCCAGGTCCTTCACATTACTTTTCCGTTCTATTGTGTGATTGGAGTTTGTAGTATACTCAGGTGTGGGAAGCAGCTCACATTAACGATGATGTGGTTACCAAAAGGCATAATTATGTGGCAGATGATGACGGGTTTATGTATCATGAGACTAAACCAATCCTCCCAAACTTAAACTTGGAAAAAAGCTCCTTAATAGGACAGCTTAAATGCGAGATAAAAAAAAAAGTAGGCAAGCATGAAGATTTTGTTAGCAGGGAAATTGGCACTCAAGAGTGTGCAACGGACAAGTGTAATAGTTGCAGCAACAACACACACAGCAAGAGGCATTGTTGAGCATACCCAGCACTCGGGCCTAATGCCCAAAGCTGGGCATTAGCCCTGTGGGGGGGGGGGATGGGGCTAGGCCTGGGGACAGCTGGTCCCAGAAGACGAGGAGGTACTTGTACCTTCTCCCATGGCAGACATTGGTCTGAGACACTCCCTCGACAGGTAGCCAAGGCCGGGCTACCTCTTAGAAAAGGTCCGGCCCGGGCTATTATACCGGCGAATCTACAACAGAACAGAAACTGCCACTACTCGACCATCATGTAACACAAGATCAACACTTCCACTAGGAGCGCCTCTCACTAAAGTTATGTCATCAACAGACGTAACATATATAATATTTGGATAACAATGTCATAATGTAGATAAATGGTTCAGAGAACCGACAAGTACAACATGTACAACACTTCGGTGTTTTTACTGAGGAAACGTTTCGCCACACAGTGGCTTCATCAGTCCATACAGATGAGAATGGTGAGAAACAGGATCAGTCTGAGGTAATCAGTCCCTAAGCCTTGAGTCGATATAATCAGTGCATCAATCTTTTGAAGATGGTTGGACTAATTATATCGATTATCTTGAAAATATTAATGGACTATCTTGAAAATATTAATGGACTATCTTGAAAATATTAATGGACTATCTTGAAAATATTAATGGACTATCTTGAAAATATTAATGGACTATCTTGAAAATATTAATGGACTATCTTGAAAATATTAATGGACTATCTTGAAAATATTAATGGACTATCTTGAAAATATTAATGGACTATCTTGAAAATATTAATGGACTATCTTGAAAATATTAATGGACTATCTTGAAAATATTCATGGACTATCTTGAAAATATTAATGGACTATCTTGAAAATATTAATGGACTATCTTGAAAATATTAATGGACTATCTTGAAAATATTAATGGACTATCTTGAAAAGATTGATGTACTGATTACATCCAATCAAGGCTGAGGGACTGATTACATCAAACTCCTCCTGTTCCTCACCATTCTCGTTTGCTCGTTTGTATGGACTGATGACACCACTGTGTGGCGAAATGTTTCCTCAGTATAGATACCCAAGTGTTGCATATGTGTCTAATTTATCAACGCCATTATAGTGGTGTGCGGGAAAGGTTTCAAAGAAGCGAATCAGAAAGAATTAGTAAGTTTTTTTTATACATTTCAATTATATATTTTCAAGATGACGGTTACACACGTGTTGCAAATGTGGAATCAGATCAGATACACTGTGGTAGTGACATATATACCCGGAAACATGTTTGGACGAATATTTTAAGTTGCATGAATATGTAAATGAAATCCAAAAGACCTGATTGGCATAAGTTGGCAGTCGGTTGTGCCAGTAGGTGACTTGGACCTAACATGGCCAGTAGGCTTTCTGCAGTGCTTCTTCCTTCTTATGTTAAAAACTATTTCAGCTAAAGGTTATGTCTCTGAAAGAGGTAATGAAATTACTGACACAAAGCTGATACAAAGATATGGTTTTACACTGCAAGAAATCCGTGAATTTATAAATCAAACTGGGTAGAGAAGCCATAATTAGAAACAATGAAGTTAAACTTAAACCACAAAACCATTATGCGAGGAACCTATGCTGCTTTTATTCTCAGAAAACAAAAGATTTTTTTGATTTTCCTCTTGGAAATCTGGTGATTGATGAAGTAGTTTCACTCTTATCTTACACACAATACTACATTGTTACAAGAATTTTGATGTAAAATAAAGTCTTTACAAAATTATGTAGCACTTTTTTTATTATAATGTCATCAACCTGTGCGGTTTTTTAATTCTACCAACATTATTACAAGGAAACAGTATTCTCAAGAGGACACGACGAAAGCCTAGATAACATTATCAAGAGGCATGTCATAAGGAAAGGCAGTGAAACAGTACCAGATACTTAAGACTGGGCCTGAGCCATAACAATTCATGGTGCACCTCCAGACGATATCATCAGCTATTGCCAAATTAATCTAACGACTCAAGAGGCAAGTTGCAGATCTTCAGGAAAGATTCAAAGCACGATGAAAGGATAATGAACACCACCAATAGCTCAACGTTCATCATGTTTGCTGTAACTGCTGTTGGTTAAGTTCTAGATCCGTATATTGTTTAGAAAGGTGAAAGAAAGGTTTCATGTAACAGGTAGGCTAATAGGCGCACTGTACAACCGCATAAACTGTATGGTTTGATTCAGATGTATATGTGGATTAGTTTGAAAGAACAACTCTTCGGTACTGTCGCGCAATGCCTGCTGACGAAGCTAAAGTACTTATAGGCGATAATCTGCCTTCCCACATCAGCTACACAGTTGCAGATCTGTGCAAGCAGTACATCAGAATAGTTTCTCTTTCACCCAACTCAACGTACTTTCTGCAGCCCTTCCATGTCTCGGTGTATGGCCTTCTTAAACCTGACTGGAGATACAGACTGCCTGGAAGGTAGGTTAAGGAAAGCATGCAGCATGTTCCCCCCCAAAAAATAATCACTACGAAGATTACTTCTGACTCTCTTGTAACAAATGGATAAGTGGGAGCCTTTGGAGAAATCTGGATTCAGAGCTTGCGACATATACCTTTTCGACCCTGAACGTGTCCTGGAGAAAATGAGAAAAGAACCAGAAGGTCAAGTAGGATCTGGATGTTTGTTTAGCTCCATTCTTCTGGATTACCCAAGAGAGAAAAGGGAAACCAGCGTGGGGCAAAGAGGTTCTCGTGGCAAGGCAATTAAGATACAGCAGGAAGAAGCATCAGTCTTGCAGATCTATTAGTACAAGAAAGTGGTACCATGAGCAGCAAGACCCAGCTCCTCAGCACGAGATACAAGGCCAAAGACCGGTGCCCGAAGAACTGTATCTTCCATGGCAATTCCAGCAGCTCGTCAGACTTGGATGACCTTGTCGAAATGATGAGCTGAGGTCTCAGACCTAACAGTAGAAGAAACTGCATTAAAGAGTATAGAACAGTGTCCTTGCTAAATTTGAGTCATAAAACACTAAGCACTACGTTGGTAAGCTCACGGAAAAGGTTGAAATACCTGGGAACTGGACAATTTCTTATATTAGAAATACAGAGATCCCTAAGGGCGTAGACGCTTCTCAAACTCGGGTATTTAAAGTTCCAGAGGTTTTCGATTTACATGATACTGACGAACATAATGTAAATTCTTAAGAAGCTGAAAGTGAAGGACATTTATAAAGAAAACATTGCCATTTAAAACAAACATTTTAAGGCCTTGTTATCCGGTAGAAGGAGAGAGAAGAGACATGATCATGTTTATATTTGTAGCAAAGCTGTAGTATCGGTATAAATGTTTTTTTATTAATAATGAAATATAAATGTTAATATGTAGTACTAATGCTTATAGTGTCCAAGCAGTTAGTTTTTTTTTATAATGCTTTATATAAACTACGACCATTATTATCCCCTCTAGAAAATATGTTGCAGACTAAGGTGATGTCTGCTCAAGTTGTGTTTCTCTAACACGTCTACTAGACTCAGTTAGAGGCTTTCTTATCTAAATGTATCAGAAGATTTTTTTACAGGACTTCAATAACAAGGTTTGTACTAGCTGAGAATATTTGACTCGAGTTAGGTAGATATGACCTGGGAAGACACCGCAGAGCTGTGAGTTGGGTAAAAGTCATATCACTACCCATGCTCTGCCCACCACCCTGCCTGACCACCACGCTGCCTCCACCACCTTGCCTCAACCACGCTGCCTCCCCACCACCATACCCCCTCCACCGTGCCTCACTCTTCCTCCCTACCACCTTGTAAGATAAAGTATACGCTAGCAGCACATTCAGGATGTATCCAATTTGGTTGATTAAAAACAAAAAACTCTACCAGCTGCCTGTGTCTTCTCCACAATGTCTTCTATAATCACCAGTGTCTCCCAGCGCCACACGAGCCTGGCCCATGGCCGGGCTCCGGGAGTAGAAAGACTCTCGAAACTCATCAAAGGTATATCAAAGGTAAAGGTGTATCTTCCCCACCATGCCTCTCATAATCATCAGTGCCTAGCCCCACTACCTGCTCTACCTCCTTACTGCCTCCCCCACTACCTGCTCTACCTCCTTACTGCCTTCCCCACTACCTGCTCTACCTCCTTACTGCCTCCCCCACTACCTGCTCTACCTCCTTACTGCCTCCCCCACTACCTGCTCTACCTCCTTACTGCCTCCCCCACTACCTGCTCTACCTGGCAGCAAAGCATTAGCTAAGAACTATAGACCAATAGCTCTGACGTCCCACATCATAAAAATCTTTGAAAGAGTGCTAAGAAGCAGGATTGCAAATCACCTGGATTCCCAAAATCTGCACAATCCAGGGCAACATGGGTTCAGGGCAGGTCGCTCCTGCCTCTCACGACTACTGGATCACTATGACATGGCCTTGGATGCACTGGAAGAAAATCAGAATGCAGATGTAATATACACAGACTTTGCAAAAGCATTTGACAAATGCGATCATGGCGTAATAGCCCATAAAATACGTGCTAAAGGAATAACTGGGAAAGTGGGGAGATGATCTTCAACTTCCTAACAAATCGAACACAAAGAGTAGTGGTCAACAGAGTTAAATCGGAGGCTGCCATAGTGAAGAGCTCTGTTCCACAAGGCACAGTACTCGCCCTCATCCTATTCCTCATCCTCACATCAGACATAGACAGAGATATACATCACAGCACCGTACCATCCTTTGCGGATGATACTAGGATCTGCATGAGGCTGTCATCTGCTGAGGACGCGGTTAACCTCCAAGAAGATATAAACAAAGTTTTCCAGTGGGCAACGGTAAACAATATGATGTTCAATGAGGACAAATTCCAACTACTCCGTTATGGAAAACTGGAGGAGATAATAACTAGAACAGAGTATACTACTGACTCCGGCCATACAATAGAGCGGAAAAATAATGTAAGGGACCTGGGAGTAGTAATGTCTGAGGATCTCACTTTCAAGGATCACAACAGTGCCACGATCGCACGTGCAAAGAAAATGATAGGATGGATAATGAGAACGTTCAAAACGAGAGATGCCAAGCCAATGATGATCCTTTTCAAATCACTTGTTCTCTCTAGGCTGGAATACTGCTGTACATTAACATCTCCATTCAAAGCAGGTGAAATCGCAGATCTAGAGAGTGTACAGAGATCCTTTACTGCATGTATAAGTTCTGTCAAGCACCTTAACTACTGGGAACGCTTGGAAGCACTTGACTTGTACTCGTTGGAACGCAGGAGGGAGAGATATATCATAATCTACACTTGGTAAATCTTGGAAGGAATGGTCCCAAATCTGCACACAGAAATCACTCCCTACGAAAGTAAAAGACTGGGCAGGCGATGCAAAATGCCCCCAATAAAAAGTAGGGGCGCCATTGGTACACTAAGGGAAAACACCATAAGTGTCCGGGGCCCAAAACTGTTCAACAGCCTCCCATCAAGCATTAGGGGAATTGCCAATAAGCCCCTGACTGCCTTCAAGAGAGAGCTGGACAGATACCTAAGGTCAGTGCCGGATCAGCCGGGCTGTGGCTCGTACGTTGGACTGCGTGCGGCCAGCAGTAACAGCCTAGTTGATCAGGCCCTGATCCATCGGGAGGCCTGGTCATGGACCGGGCCGCGGGGGCGTTGATCCCCGGAATAACCTCCAGGTAACCTTCTTACTGCCTCCCCCACTACCTGCTCTACCTCCTTACTGCCTCCCCCACTACCTGCTCTACCTCCTTACTGCCTCCCCCACTACCTGCTCTACCTCCTTACTGCCTCCCCACTCCCTGCGCTACCGCCTTACTGCCTCCCCCCACTACCTGCTCTACCTCCTTACTGCCTCCCCCACTACCTGCTCTACCTCCTTACTGCCTCCCCCACTACCTGCTCTACCTCCTTACTGCCTCCCCCACTACCTGCTCTACCTCCTTACTGCCTCCCCCACTGCCTGCTCTAATTCCTTACTGCCTCCCCCACTACCCTATCTTCCCTATCACCCTCTCACTACTTTACCTCCCCCACTACCTGTGCCTCCCCCTCCACCTCCCACTTATTTCCTGGAGGAACAGAAGCAACATTGATGCCTGAACCCTGGCCTCCTCCCCGGCACCCAGGCACCTCCCCGGCACCCAGGCACCTCCCCGGCACCCTGGCCACCTCCCCGGCACCCTGGCCTCCTCCCCGGCACCCGGGCCTCCTCCTCCTCCCCGGC
>NC_091302.1:45070023-45077523 GCF_038502225.1 Cherax quadricarinatus | reverse complement strand
GTCAGTGACCTGTGACGTCAATATAACTGTCAGTGACCTGTGGCGTCAACATAACCAGGTCAGTGACCTGTGACGTCAATATAACTGTCAGTGACCTGTGGCGTCAACATAACCAGGTCAGTGACCTGTGACGTCAATATAACTGTTAGTGACCTGTGGTGTCAACATAACCAGGTCAGTGACCTGTGACGTCAATATAACTGTCAGTGACCTGTGGCGTCAACATAACCAGGTCAGTGACCTGTGACGTCAATATAACTAAGTCAGTGACCTGTGGCGTCAACATAACCAGGTCAGTGACCTGTGACGTCAATATAACTGTCAGTGACCTGTGGCGCCAACAACCAGGTCAGTGACCTGTGACGTCAATATAACTAAGTCAGTGACCTGTGGCGTCAACATAACTAGGTCATTGATCTCCTGTGAAGTCAACATAACTCAGTGACCTGTGATGTCAACATAACTAGGCCAGTAATCTGTGACGTCAACATAACTAGGCCAGTAATGTGACGTCAAGATAACTTGGTCAGTGACTCGTGACGTCAACATACCTAGGTCAGTAACCTGTGACGCCAACATAACTAGGCTAATGACATGTGACGTCAACATAACTAGGTCAGTGACCTGTGACGTCAATATAACTAGGTCAGTAACATGTGACGTCAAGATAACTATGTAAGAGACTTGTGACGTCAACATAACTAGGTCAGTGACTTGTGACATTAAGATAACTAGGTCACTAACCTCTGACGTCAACGTAACTAGGTCAGTGACCTGTGACATCAAAATAAATAGGTCAGTGACCTGTAACGTCAACATAACTAGGTCAGTGACCTGTGACGTCATGATAACTAGGTCAATGATCTCCTGTGGAGTCAACATAACTAAGTGACCTGTGACATCAACATAACTAGGTCAGTGACCTCTTGTAACGTCAACATAGCTCAGTGACTTGTGACGTCAGCATAACTAGGTCAGTGATCTGTGACGTCACTATAACTCAGTGACCTCATGTGACGTCAAATAACTAGGTCAGTGACCTCAACACAACTCTGTGACCTGTGACGTCAACATAACTAGGTCAATGACCTGTGACGTCAATATAACTAGGTCAGTGACCTGTGACGTCAACATAATTAGGTCAGTGACCTGTGACGTCAACATAACCAGGTCAGTGACCTGTGACGTCAAGATAACTAGGTCAATGACCTGTGACGTCAACATAACTAGGCCAGTAACCTGTAACGTCAACATAACTAGATCAATGACCTGTGACGTCAACATAACTAGGTTAGTGACCTGTGACGTCAACATAACTAGGTTAGTGACCTGTGACGCCAACATAACTAGGTCAATGACCTGTGACGTCAATATAACTAGGTCAATGACCTGTGTCAACATTACTAAGTGACCTGTGAAGTCAACATAACTAGGTTAGTGACCTGTGACATCAACATAACTAGGTCAGTGACCTGTGACGTCAAGATAACTAGATCAATGACCTGTGACGTCAACATAACTAGGTTAGTGACCTGTAACGTCAAGATAACTAGGTCAATGACCTGTGACGTCAACATTACTAGGTCAGTGACCTGTGACGTCAACAAAACTAGGTTAGTGACCTGTGACGTCAAGATAACTAGGTCAATGACCTGTGAGTCAGCATAACTAGGTCAGTGACCTGTTACGTCAACATAACTAGGTCAGTGACCTGTGACGTCAACGTAACTAGGTCAATGACCTGTGACGTCAACATAACCAGGTCAGTGACCTGTGACGTCAACATAACTAGGTCAATGACCTGTGACGTCAATATAACTAGGTCAGTGACCTGTGACGTCAACATAACTAAGTGACCTGTGAAGTCAACATAACTAGGTTAGTGACCTGTGACGTCAACATAACTAGGCTAGTGACCTGTGACGTCAACATAACTAGGTCAGTGACCTGTGACGTCAACATAACTAGGTTAGTGACCTGTGACGTCAAGATAACTAAGTCAATGACCTGTGACGTCAACATAACTAGGTCAGTGACCTGTGACGTCAACATAACTAGGTTAGTGACCTTGACGTCAACATAACTAGGTCAATGACCTGTGACGTCAATATAACTAGGTCAGTGACCTGTGACGTCAACGTAACTAGGTTAGTGACCTGTGGCTTCAGTATAAATAGGTCAGTGACCTGTGACGTCAACATAACTAAGTGACCTGTGAAGTCAACATAACTAGGTCAGTGACCTGTGACGTCAACATAACTAGGTCAGTGACCTGTGACGTCAACATAACTAGGTTAGTGACCTGTGACGTCAAGATAACTAGGTCAATGACCTGTGACGTCAACATAACTAGGTTAGTGACCTTGACGTCAACATAACCAGGTCAATGACCTGTGATGTCAACATAACTAGGTTAGTGACATGTGACGTCAACATAACTAGGTCAATCACCTGTGATATCAACATAACTAGGTTAGTGACCTGTGACGTCAACATAACTAGATCAATCACCTGTGATGTCAACATAACTAGGTTAGTGACCTGTGGCGCTAACTTAACTAGGTCAGTGACCCAATATACATGTGTTAATGTGGTGAAGGATGACGGGGGTCATCGCCCCCGTCACCCCCTCCTAAAGTCTTTACTGGAACAAAGTTAT
Source organism: Cherax quadricarinatus (assembly GCF_038502225.1). Taxonomy (NCBI): domain Eukaryota; kingdom Metazoa; phylum Arthropoda; class Malacostraca; order Decapoda; family Parastacidae; genus Cherax; species Cherax quadricarinatus. The sequence continues at coordinate 45,074,864 of NC_091302.1, read as the reverse complement.
TATAACAGTCTTCTTGTGATACTACATGTGTTTACCTGGAGTTTACCTGTAGAGAGTTCCGGGGGTCAACGCCCCCGCGGCCCGGTCTGTGACCAGGCCTCCTGGTGGATCAGAGCCTGATCAACCAGGCTGTTACTGCTGGCTGCACGCAAACCAACGTACGAGTCACAGCCCGGCTGGTCAGGAACTGACTTTAGGTGCTTGTCCAGTGCCAGCTTGAAGACTGCCAGGGGTCTGTTGGTAATCCCCCTTATGTATGCTGGGAGGCAGTTGAACAGTCTCGGGCCCCTGACACTTATTGTATGGTCTCTTAACGTGCTAGTGACACCCCTGCTTTTCATTGGGGCGATGTTGCATCGTCTGCCAAGTCTTTTGCTTTCGTTGTGAGTGATTTTCGTGTGCAAGTTCGGTACTAGTCCCTCTAGGATTTTCCAGGTGTATATAATCATGTATCTCTCCCGCCTGCGTTCCAGGGAATACAGGTTCAGGAACATCAAGCGCTCCCAGTAATTGAGGTGTTTTATCTCCGGTGTTTTATTCCAGCCTAGATAGAACAAGTGACCTGAAGAGTGTCATCATGGGCTTGGCATCCCTCGTTTTGAAGGTTCTCATTATCCATCCTGTCATTTTTCTAGCAGATGCAATCGATACAATGTTATGGTCCTTGAAGGTGAGATCCTCCGACATGATCACTCCCAGGTCTTTGACGTTGGTGTTTCGCTCTATTTTGTGGCCAGAATTTGTTTTGTACTCTGATGAAGATTTAATTTCCTCGTGTTTACCATATCTGAGTAATTGAAATTTCTCATCGTTGAACTTCATATTGTTTTCTGCAGCCCACTGAAAGATTTGGTTGATGTCCGCCTGGAGCCTTGCAGTGTCTGCAATGGAAGACACTGTCATGCAGATTCGGGTGTCATCTGCAAAGGAAGACACGGTGCTGTGGCTGACATCCTTGTCTATGTCAGATATGAGGATGAGGAACAAGATGGGAGCGAGTACTGTGCCTTGTGGAACAGAGCTTTTCACAGTAGCTGCCTCGGACTTTACTCTGTTGACTACTACTCTCTGTGTTCTGTTAGTGAGGAAATTATAGATCCATCGACCGACTTTTCCTGTTATTCCTTTAGCATGCATTTTGTGCGCTATTACGCCATGGTCACACTTGTCGAAGGCTTTTGCAAAGTCTGTATATATTACATCTGCATTCTTTTTGTCTTCTAGTGCATCTAGGACCTTGTAGTGATCCAATAGTTGAGACAGACAGGAGCGACCTGTTCTAAACCCATGTTTCCCTGGGTTGTGTAACTGATGGGTTTCTAGATGGGTGGTGATCTTGCTTCTTAGGACTCTTTCAAAGATTTTTATGATATGGGATGTTAGTGCTATCGGTCTGTAGTTCTTTGCTGTTGCTTTACTGTCCCCTTTGTGGAGTGGGGCTATGTCTGTTGTTTTTAGTAACTGTGGGACGACCCCCGGGTCCATGCTCCTTCTCCATAGGATGGTAAAGGCTCGTGATAAGGGCTTCTTGCAGTTCTTGATGAACACGGGGTTCCATGAGTCTGGCCCTGGGGCAGAGTGCATGGGCATGTCATTTATCGCCTGTTCGAAGTCATTTGGCGTCAGGATAACATCAGATAGGCTTGTGTTAACCAAATTCTGTGGCTCTCTCATAAAAAATTCATTTTGATCTTCGACTCTCAGTCTGGTTAGTGGCTTGCTAAAAACTGAGTCATATTGGGACTTGAGTAGCTCACTCATTTCCTTGCTGTCATCTGTGTAGGACCCATCTTGTTTAAGTAAGGGCCCAATACTGGACGTTGTTCTCGACTTTGATTTGGCATAGGAGAAGAAATACTTTGGGTTTCTTTCGATTTCATTTATGGCTTTTAGTTCTTCCCGCGATTCCTGACTCCTATAAGATTCCTTTAGCTTAAGTTCGATGTTTGCTATTTCTCTGACCAGTGTCTCCCTATGCATTTCAGATAGATTGACCTCTTTTAGCCGCTCTGTTATTCTTTTCCGTCGCCTGTAAAGAGAGCGCATGTCTCTTTCTATTTTACATCTACTCCTCCTTTTTCTTAGAGGAATAAGTCTTGTGCATACATCGAGTGCCACCAAGTTAATCTGTTCTAGGCATAAGTTGGGGTCTGTGTTGCTTAGTATATCTTCCCAGCTTATATCGGTTAGGACTTGGTTTACTTGGTCCCACTTTATGTTTTTGTTATTGAAGTTGAATTTGGTGAATGCTCCCTCGTGACTAATCTCATTTCGTCGTCACAACAGTCTTGAGATACTACATGTATCTCAATAGTCTTGTGATGCTACATGTGTCACAACAGTCTTGTGATACTACATGTGTCACAACAGTCTTGTGATACTACATGTATCTCAATAGTCTTGTGATGCTACATGTGTCACAACAGTCTTGTGATACTACATGTGTCACAACAGTCTTGTGATACTACATGTATCTCAATAGTCTTGTGATGCTACATGTGTCACAACAGTCTTGTGATACTACATGTGTCACAACAGTCTTGTGATACTACATGTATCTCAATAGTCTTGTGATGCTACATGTGTCACAACAGTCTTGTGATACTACATGTGTCACAACAGTCTTGTGATACTACATGTGTCACAACAGTCTTGTGATACTACATGTGTCACAACAGTCTTGTGATACTACATGTATCTCAATAGTCTTGTGATGCTACATGTGTCACAACAGTCTTGTGATACTACATGTATCTCAATAGTCTTGTGATGCTACATGTGTCACAACAGTCTTGTGATACTACATGTGTCACAACAGTCTTGTGATACTACATGTATCTCAATAGTCTTGTGATGCTACATGTGTCACAACAGTCTTGTGATGCTACATGTGTCACAACAGTCTTGTGATACTACATGTGTCACAACAGTCTTGTGATGCTACATGTGTCACAACAGTCTTGTGATACTACATGTGTCACAACAGTCTTGTGATGCTACATGTATCACAATAGTCTTGTGATGCTACATGTATCACAACAGTCTTGTGATACTACATGTGTCACAACAGTCTTGTGATGCTACATGTATCACAATAGTCTTGTGATGCTACATGTATCACAATAGTCTTGTGATGGTACATGTGTCACAACAGTCTTGTGATACTACATGTGTCACAACAGTCTTGTGATACTACATGTGTCACAATAGTCTTGTGATACTACATGTGTCACAATAGTCTTGTGATACTACATGTGTCACAACAGTCTTGTGATACTACATGTCTCACAATAGTCTTGTGATACTACATGTGTCACAATAGTCTTGTGATACTACATGTGTCACAATAGTCTTGTGATACTACATGTGTCACAACAGTCTTGTGATACTACATGTGTCATAATTGTCTTGTGATACTACATGTGACACAATAGTCTTGTGATACTACATAAGAACATAAGAACGAAGGAACACTGCAGAAGGCCTACTGGCCCATGTGAGGCAGGTCCAAGTCTCCTACCGGCTTAAGCCAATGCACCCAACCTAGTCAGGTCATTAGGTAAGACACATATGCAACAGTTAGGTATCTTTATTATGAAACGTTTCTCCTACACAGTAGGCTTCTTCAGTCAAGTACAGAAAAGTTGATAGAAGCAGAAGATACATGAAGACGATGTAATCAGTCCATCACCCTTAAAGTTTTCATGAATCTTCTGCTTCTATCAACTTTTCTGTACTTGACTGAAGAAGCCTACTGTGTAGGCGAAACGTTTCATAATAAAGATACCTAACTGTTGCATATGTGTCTTACCTAACAACCTGTCGGTATTTTATACCATTTTAATGTTCAATCTGTCAGACACTGCAACACAAGGGTATCTTGGTACAGACCTGCAATCAACTTCGACAACTTCCACTAGTGAGAGCGGCTGGATTTGAGAGGGACCTGACCTCTCAACATCTGAGTTCTTACCTCTCCTAGTGGCCTACGTCTCACCTCTTGGCGCTATAAAAAGCTCCATCCTGTCACTTCTTCTCCATATTGTTTCATACTATGGAACAATGCTCTTCTCCAGACTGAGGGACTGACCACCTCAAAACTTTAAGGGTGATGGACTGATTACATCGTCTTCATGTATCTTCTGCTTCTATCAACTTTTCTGTACTTGACTGAAGAAGCCTACTGTGTAGGCGAAACGTTTCATAATAAAGATACCTAACTGTTGCATATGTGTCTTATCTAACAACCTGTCGGTATTTTATACCATTTTAATGTTCAACTAGTCAGGTCAGGTCAGGTCACATTGACTTAAGGGAGGAACACGGCAACCGACCTGGTAGCACAAGCTAATCAGGTCCAACTCACACCCACCCACATCCACTCATGTATTTATCCAACCTATTTTTAAAGCTACACAACGTTCTGGCCTCTATAACTGTACTTGGGAGTTTGTTCCACTCATCCACAACTCTATTACCAAACCAGTACTTTCCTATATCCTTCCTGAATCTGAATTTTTCCAACTTAAAACCATTGCTGCGAGTCCTGTCTAGGCTAGATATTTTCAGCACACTATTTACATCCCCTTTATTTATTCCTGTCTTCCATTTATACACCTCAATCATATCCCCCCTAATTCTACGTCTTTCTAGAGAGTGAAGATTCAGGACCCTTAGTCTATCCTCACAGGGAAGGTTTCTGATACATGGGATCAACTTTGTCATCTGCTGCACCTCTCCTGCCGTACGGTTTATAAGCTGCTTCTCCGGTCGTATGCCGTATTCTATTCAAGATTGATGGACTGACCACATCGACTCAAGGTTGAGGGACTGATTACTTC
>NC_091302.1:45052523-45067523 GCF_038502225.1 Cherax quadricarinatus | reverse complement strand
ATATCCTTGATGTTTAAACTATTTGTTCACTTAAGTTCAGGTATGTGATATTATGTTGATCTCGCCTGAGATGTTTTGCAACATTTGTTGAGTACTTTTGTGGTCCTCGTTATGGTTTTATAAACATGTACATACAAGCACACACATGCGTGCGCACGCACACATACACATTTTTTACCTCACAAGAGAGTAGGATAAAAACTTGGGAAGGCAGAACTAAGAGGGGATGTGGTACATTTAATCAAAGAGCACCTTAAAGGAAGGAAAGACAGAGTGATTGATGTAGCTGGAAAAGTGTAACAAGGTGGGTTGTCTGCACAGATCCGTATTAGCACCATTACTGCTTCTGCTGTATGTGAATGACATATCTACCAGAAGTAATAGTCAGGTGTATCCCTGTCTGCATATGATGTAAAATAAATGAGGAGAATGCAAACTGACGAGGACAAGGAAAGTCTACAGAGAGCTGGAAAAATTGCATGACTGGTCAGATAAGGGGCTACTGTAGTTCAACCTCAGTAAATACAAGGTTATTAAAACGGGAAAAGGCAAGAAGACCAGAAACCGAGTATAGATTCGGGGAACAAAGACTACAAACCTCACTTAAGGAGAAAGACTTAGGGGTGAGCAAAAAGTCGAGTATTTCACTTGAGACAAACATCAACTTACTAATCTCCACACCAAATGCTTGTCTGGAAAAGTGAAGAATTTTCATAAAATAAAATCTGAAGATAACTGGCAATTCGACTCAGTTTATATCACAGATCAGATGAAGGAGGAATGAAACAGAAAGATGTAAAAACACCAGGGTAAAATAGGTCCAGAAAATACCCCAAAACTCAATAAAATCAGTGTACGAGAGGACACCCCGATATAGTGGATATTACAGAAATAGACCTCTTAGGAATAATAACATATGCAATATTCCCAGAAGGGTACCTAAGGGTAAGAAAATGATAACAAGGGAGGCGGAGGACTGATGGTCAGAAGCCACTACAGATTTGGGGAACTTGTAAACCTGAAATGATGATTTCAATGATTATATGGTAGGTAATGTTGTCTAAAGAAGCAAAACAGTGGCAGTGATAATCATATAATCCACCTCCCCATAACATTAGGAGGCCAAGGAAGAAAATGCAGGCAGGCAGGCAGGCAGGCAGGCAGGAAGGCAGGCAGGCAGGTAGGCAGGCAGGTAGGCAGGCAGGCAGGCAGGCAGGCAGGCAGGTAGGTAGGCAGGCAAGCAGGTAGGCAGGCAGGTAGGAAGGCAGGTAAGTAGGTAGGTAGGCAGGCAGGCAGGCAGGCAGGCAGGCAGGCAGGCAGGCAGGTAGGTAGGTAGGTAGGCAGGCAGGCAGGCAGGCAGGTAGGTAGGTAGGTAGGTAGGTAGGCAGGCAGGCAGGCAGGCAGGCAGGCAGGCAGGCAGGCAGGCAGGTAGGTAGGCAGGCAGGCAGGCAGGCAGGCAGGCAGGCAGGCAGGCAGGTAGGTAGGCAGGGAGGCAGGTAGGTAGGTAGGCAGGCAGGCAGGCAGGTAGGTAGGTAGGCAGGCAGGCAGGCAGGCAGGTAGGTAGGTAGGCAGGCAGGCAGGCAGGCAGGCAGGCAGGCAGGCAGGTAGGCAGGCAGGTAGGTAGGCAGGCAGGCAGGTAGGTAGGTAGGCAGGCAGGCAGGCAGGCAGGCAGGCAGGCAGGCAGGCAGGCAGGCAGGCAGGCAGGCAGGCAGGTAGGCAGGCAGGCAGACAGGCAGGCAGGCAGGCAGGTAGGTAGGCAGGCAGGCAGGCAGGCAGGTAGGCAGGCAGGCAGGCAGGCAGGCAGGCAGGCAGGCAGGTAGGCAGGCAGGCAGGCAGGCAGGCAGGCAGGCAGGCAGGCAGGCAGGCAGGTAGGCAGGCAGGCAGGCAGGTAGGCAGGCAGGCAGGCAGGCAGGCAGGCAGGCAGGCAGGCAGGAAGGCAGGTAGGCAGGCAGGCAGGCAGGCAGGCAGGCAGGCAGGCAGGCAGGCAGGCAGGCAGGCAGGCAGGAAGGCAGGCAGGAAGGTAGGTAGGCAGGCAGGCAGGCAGGCAGGCAGGCAGGCAGGCAGACAGGCAGGCAGGCAGGCAGGCAGGCAGGCAGGCAGGAAGGAAGGAAGGAAGGAAGGCAGGCAGGCAGGCAGGTAGGTAGGCAGGTAGGTAGGCAGGCAGGTAGGCAGGCAGGCAGGTAGGCAGGCAGGCAGGAAGGAAGGAAGGAAGGAAGGCAGGCAGGCAGGCAGGCAGGCAGGCAGGCAGGCAGGCAGGCAGGCAGGCAGGCAGGAATCAATATTGGGTAACCTTGCAGGGAGGGAGGCTCGGCGGTCCCGTGATGTGCAAGTTCTTCCTTCCCACTTGCCCCCTCCGTCCCTCCCTCCATCCTTGAACCCACCCCTCCCCTACCCTCCCACCTCCCGTGTTCACACCCTCTTCCCTTCACCAACGTGTCCAGATCACCAACCCCAGGTGGTGCTACCACAACTCAATGCAAATGATCTAAATACACATATTTTCACTCACAGTGCACCAAATACACATCACGAACAATATATTATTATTTATTATTATTAACACACTGGCCGATTCCCACCAAGGCAGGGTGGCCCGAAAAAGAAAAACTTTCACCATCATTCACTCCATCACTGTCTTGCCAGAAGGGTGCTTTACACTACAGTTTTTAAACTGCAACATTAACATATATATATGTATATATATATATATATATATATATATATATATATATATATATATATATATATATATATATATATATATATATATATATATATATATATATATATGTCGTGCCGAATAGGTAAAACTTGAGATTTTGGCTTAAACAGCAACGCTCTTCTTGCTGAATAAATTATTATTATTATTATAATCAAAAAAGAAGCGCTAAGCCACAAGGACTGTACAGCTTGCTGAATAAAGCAAAAATTTGTGTATGCAATAATTTCGCCAAAATCATTCTGAACCTAACGAAAAAAATATATTTCATTGTGTTTGTTTAGTATTAAATTATTGTAAACTTATATACAATATATTTAGTTGGATTAGGCTAAATTAAATTGCGCTTGTTAAAATAAGGCTATGTAAGCTTTCTAAGGTTCTTTTGGTACAAAATTATTAATTTTTACATTAACATAAATGAAAAATATATATCTTTAAACGTATAAGAGAAAATTTTAGAAAGAACTAAATTTTAAATGAGTTGTTGCTAACTGACCAGTTTTACCTACACACACACACACACACACACACACACACACACACACACACACACACACACACACACACACACACACACACACACACATACATATATATACATATATACACACACGCATGCATGCAAAACAACCACGGAGGGAGTTGAATGATAGCAATCAACACATCATCAGCAGCTTGGACTATTGTAGAAAAGAGGAGGAGGTCCCAAAAAATACGATCACAGGAAGCACCTTAGCTGGATTATATTAATAAACTCAGTAGTAAAGATACGTCAAGTTTAATATACATATTCAATAAAACTACAAAAAAATCTTAAGAAACACAAGAGACACTTTCCAATATCTATTAAAAAAAACACTGACAACATTTGATCCCGGTTAAAGGAAGATTAACATCTCTCTCCACTTAAAGTTAGAACTTAAGTAACTTAAAGGAATGAGAACAAGCTTGGAGAGGTGTGTACTGAGAATACCTGATAAGTCGGGTTGAGATTATTCAGGAGACAGGGTCAAGCAGCAATGGTTGGATTGATCAGGTTATGGTGAGGGATGGTTGCTCTGCTGGCGGCTTGTGTGCAGGTAGTGTGAGAGACGCACCAACCTGCCTCACATCATCATCAAACATTAACTTGCACACACACCCACGTGACCACCATCACAATATGTCTTCACCAGAATGAGATTCACATGCGCGCGCACAGACGCGCACAGACACACAGACACACACACAGACACACACACACATACACACACACACACACACACACACACACACACAGGGCCAGGAGCTGTGACTCGACCCCTGCAACCACAAATAGGTGAGTACACACACACACACACACACACACACACACACACACACACACACACACACACACACATACACACACACACACATAGGCTAGGTGGCCAAAGACTGCAAACCTCACTCAAGGAGAAAGATCTTGGGGTGAGTATAACACCGAGCATGTCTCCTGAAGCACACATCAATCAGATAACTGCTGCAGCATATGGGGGCCTGGCAAACCTGAGAACAGCATTCCGATACCTTAGTAAGGAATCGTTCAAGACACTGTACACCGTGTATGTCAGGCCCATACTGGAGTAAGCAGCACCTGTATGGAACCCGCACTTGATAAAGCACGTCAAGAAACTAGAGAAAGTACAAAGGTTTGCGACAAGGTTAGTTCCAGAGCTAAGGGGAATGTCCTATGAAGAAAGATTAAGGGAAATCGGCCTGACGACACTGGAGGACAGGAGGGTCAGGAGAGACATGATAACGACATATAAAATACTGCGTGGAATAGACAAGGTGGACAAGACAGGATGTTCCAGGGAGGGGACACAGAAACAAGAGGCCACAATTGGAAGTTGAAGACACAAATGGGTCAGAGAGATATTAGGAAGTATTTCTTCAGTCATAGAGTTGTCAGGCAGTGGAATAGCCTAGAAAATCACGTAGTGGAGGCAGGAACCATACACAGTTTTAAGACGAGGTTTGATAAAGCTCATGGAGCGGGGAGAGAGAGGGCCCAGTAGCAACCGGTGAAGAGGCGGGGCCAGGAGCTAAGACTCGACCCCTGCAACCACAAATAGGCGAGTACAAATAGGTGAGTACACACATCAACACACACACACACACACACACACACACACACACACACACACACACATACAACAGGCCTAGTGTCTAATCGACATGTGCCTAGGACAAAATGGTAACTAACACACACACACACAGGGAGATACAGTGGGAGAAGGAAAGGGAGAGGTCAGTTTTTGTCTACGCGCTCCAAGGGTAAACCTACGATGAAAGAAAACAGGAGGAGGAAAAAACGATTGAAGGTATCATGAAAACAATAGGCGGGGGCGACATGACCCAGGTGACAAATTTTCAGAGAATTGGGTGGTTTGCAAGTGGAAGGATATGGCCTGTCAAAGTAATTTTCAAGGAAGAATCAGATCGAACCAGGGTCCTGCGGGAGAAAGCACGACTGAGAGACAAACCGGAGTACCGGAGAGTATACCTCAATCGCGACAGAACACAAGAAGAAAGGATGATACTGAAAGAGAGGGTACAAAGATGCAAGGAGGAACGAGAGGCAATGATGAAGATGAGCAGGACCCAGACCCAGGAGGAAGGGCAAACACACCCCCACTCCCGCAGAAGGACTTCAACCGCAACAACCCCAACGCAACTGAACAATCTAAACCAAAACCCACACACTGTTCCCTCTGCCACCAACCCCCACATCACAAACCTCACCCCTACAGCTGCCTATGGGCACTCTGACTCCACCCTCTCATCACAAACTGCACCCACACCACAACCCCCATAGGCCCCCACCAGGGCTCCCACTCCCCCAACCCCAATATTCTCCCAGGGCCACAGAGATAGAAAAGAAGCTGAAGGTTTGGTACACGAATGCAGACGGAATAACGAATAAATATGAGGAGTGGCACGAAAGAATCAATGAGAAATCCCCAGACATCATAGCAGTCACAGAAACGAAACTCAGTGAGACAATAACAGATGCAATCTTCTCACCGGGATATCAGATCCTGAGGAAAGATAGGAGCAGAGGGGGAGGAGGGATTGCACTGTTTATAAAAAACCGATGGGGATTTGAGGAAATGGAAGGAATGGACATGATTGGAGAAAGGGATTACATAGGTGCAATTCAGTCTGGGGAACATAAAGTAGTCATTGGATTGATGTATAACCCACCACAGCACTGAAGGAGGCCACGAGAGGAGCACGAAGAAAACAACAGAGCGATGGTGGACACACTGGCTGAGGTGGCAAGAAAAGTTCACTCGAGCAGAGCAAAGTTACTGGTTATGGGCAATTTCAACCACAGGGAGATCGACTGGGGGAACCTGGAGACACATGGGGGTCCCAAAACTTTGAGAACCAAGAAGATGGATGTGGTATGGGAAAACCTCATGCATCAACATGTCAGGGACACTACCAGAGAGAGAGGGGAGGATGAACCAGCAAGACTGGACCTTGTGTTCACCCTGAGCAGTTCAGACATTGAGGACATCACTTACGAGAGACCTCTTGGAGCTAGCGTTCACGTGGTTCTGAGTTTTGAATATATAGTAGAGTTACAAGTGGAGAGGGTAACAGGAATTGGATGGAAAAAGCCAAACTATAAAAGGGGAGACTACACAGGTATGAGGAACTTCCTGCAGGAGGTACAGTGGGACAGGGAACTTGTAGGAAAGTCAGTAAACGAGATGATGGAATATGTAACAACAACAACAGCAAGGAGGCAGAGGAAAGGTTTGTTCCCAAGGGCAATAGAAATAATGGGAAGACCAAAGCGAGTCCTTGGTTTACCCGAAGGTGGAGGGTGGAAAAATCTAAGTGCACCAGAGAATGGAAAAGGTACAGGAGGCAAAGGACCCAGGAAAATAAAGAGATTAGTTGAAGAGCCAGAAACGAGTATGTACAGTAAGGAGTATGCACAGGTAAGGAGGGAAGCCAGCTACAGTATGAAAACGACATAGCATCGAAAGTCAAATCTGACCCGAAACTGCTGTATAACCACATTAGGAGGAAGACAACAGTCAAAGACCAGGTGATCAGGCTGAGGAAAGAAGGTGGGGAACACACAAGAAACGATCAAGAAGTATGTGAGGATCTCAACATGAGGATTAAGGAAGTATTTACAGTGGAGACAGGAAGGCCTCTGGGAGGACAGAACAGAGGGGCACACCAGCCAGGAATATACCAACAAGTGTTGGATGACACACGTACAACTGAGGGACACTGATACCTCAAAGGCAATGGGACTGGACATCTCCCCTTGGGTCCTTAGAAAGAGAGCAGAAATGATGTGTGTGCCACTAACCATAATCTTAACACATCCCTGGAAACTGGGCAACTGGTTGAGGTATGGAAGATGGCAAATGTAGTTCCCATTTAAAAAAAAAGAGAAAAAAGGCACTAAACTATAGACCAGCGTCACTGACGTGTATAGTATGTAAAGTCATGGAGAAGATTATCAGGAGGAGAGTGGTGGAGCACCTGGAACGGAACAAGAGTATAAATGCCAACCAGCATGGATTTATGGAAGGCAAATCCTGTGTCACAAAACTTCTGGAGTTTTATGATAAAGTAACAGAAGTAAGACACGAGAGAGAGGGGTGGGTTGATTGCATCTTCCTGGACTGCAAGAAGGCCTTCGACACAGTTCCTCACAAGAGATTAGTGCAGAAGCTAGAGGATCAGGCACGTATAACAGGAAGGGCACTGCAATAGATCGGAGAATACCCAACAGGGAGGCAACAACGAGTCATGGTACGTGATGAGGTATCAGTGGGCACCTGTGATGAGAGGGGTCCCACAGGGGTCGGTCCTAGAACCAGTGCTATTCTTGGTATATGTGTATATGTGAATGATGGAAGGGTTAGACTCAAAAGTGTCCCTGTTCGCAGATGATGTGAAGTTAATGAGGAGAATTAAATCAGATGAGGATCAGGCAGGACTTCAAAGAGACCTGGACAGGCTCAACACCTGGTCCAGCAACTGGCTTCTCGAATTTAACCCCGCCAATTGCAAAGTCACGAAGATCAGGGAGGGGCAAAGAAGACCGCAGACAGAGTATAGGCTAGGTGGCCAAAGATTGCAAACCTCGCTCAAGGAGAAAGATCTTGGAGAAAGATCTGCTGCAGCATATGGGTGCCTGGCAAACCTGAGAACAGCATTCCGATACCTTAGTAAGGAATCGTTCAAGACACTGTACACCGTGTACGTCAGGCCCATACTGGAATATGCAGCACCTGTTTGGAACCCACACCTGATCAAGCACGTCAAGAAATTAGAGAAATTGCTAAGGTTTGCAACAAGGTTAGTTCCAGAGCTAAGGGGAATGTCCTATGAAGAAAGGTTAAGGGAAATCTGTCTGACGACAATGGAGGACAGGAGGGTTAGGGTAGACATGATAACGATATACAAAATACTGCGTGGAATAGAAAAGGTGGACAGAGACAGGATGCTCCAGAAATGGGACACAGAAACAAGGGGTCACAATTGGAAGTTGAAGACCCAGATGAGTCAAAGGGATGTTAGGAAGTATTTCTTCAGTCATAGAGTAGTCAGGAAGCGGAATAGCCTAGCAAGTGAGGTGGTGGAGGCAGGAACCATACATAGCTTTAAGATGAGGTATGATAAAGCTCATGGAGCAGGGAGAGAGGGGATCTAGTAGCACTCAGTGAAGAGGCGGGGCCAGGAGCTGAGTCTCAACCCCTGCAACCACAATTAGGTGAGTACACACACAGGAGGACAGAAGGGGCAGGGGAGACATGATAATGACATACAATACTGTGCTGAATAGACAAGGTAGACAAAGACAGGATGTTCCACAGATGGGACACAGAAACAAGAGGTCACAATTGGAAGTTGAAGACTCAGATGAGTCAAAGGGATGTTAGGAAGTATTTCTTTAGTCACGGAGTTGTCTGGCAGTGGAATATTCTAGCAAGTGACGTAGTGGAGGCGGGAACCATACATAGTTTTAAGACGAGGTTTGATAAAGCTCATGGAGCACACACACACATAAGAACATAAGAAAGGAGGATCACTGCAGCAGGCCTGCTGGCCCATACTAGGCAGGTCCTTTACAATCCATCACACACACACACACACACAGTGTGTACGTTAGGCCCATATTGGAGTATGCGGCACCAGTTTGGAACCCACATCTAGCCAAGCACGTAAAAAAACTAGAGAAAGTGCAAACGTTTGTAACAAGGCTAGTCCCAGAGCTAAGGGGTATGTGCTACAAGGTGAGGTTAAGGGAAATCGACCTGACGACATTAGAGGACAGGAGATAGGGACAGACATGATAACGGCATATAAAATACTGAGACGAATTGACAAGGTGAACAGAGACAGAATGTTCCAGAGATGGGACACAGTTGGAAGTTGAATACACAGATGAATCACAGGGATGTTAGGAAGTATTTCTTGAGTCACAGAGTAGTCAGGAAGTGGAATAGTTTGGGAAGCGATGTGGTAGAGGCAGGATCCATTCATAGCTTCAAGCAGAGGTATGATAAAGCTATTGGTGCAGGGAGAGTGACCCAGTAGCGACCAGTGAGGAGGAGGAGGCTAGGAGCTATGACTCGACCCCTACAACCACAACTAGATGAGCACACACACACACACACACACACACACACACACACACACACACACACACACACACACACACACACACACACACACACACACACACACAAACTCACACAACAATATAGACAACAGTAACAACAACGTAATCTCTAAACTATATCAACAACCTTCTCTCATTTTTCTTGTTACTGTAACAATGGCACCGATGGACAAACCTTCATATTGGTCCGTAGTGTTAAATATTAATGGGACCAGACCTTCCTGCCTCACACCTGGCCTCCTAAATTGGAAAAGAAACATCAGTAGAATAACAGCTATGAATAAATACACAGGAAGGTAAAGATGAGTATATAGTGAAAGTAAGAGCTGGAATACGTCATAACACAGCTACAGCAGCTCACAAGTAATCCACATTAAAATCCACAATACCGTAGCAGCAACAATACAAAAGTAACTTACATTAAAATCCACAATACCGTAGCAGCAACAATACAAAAGTAACTTACATTAAAGTCCACAATACTGTAGCAGCAGAAATTCTAGTGTGAGACCGGGGGTCGGAGGCGATGAGTCCTCTTGCAGGTGTTTATTATAAGGTGAGGTAATAAAACATGTGTAAACTTATTAGAACATCTGTAGCAGATGACAATAAAATGCTGCAGGTGTTGATGTGTTTAAACACGCGACAGGTGTTGGTGAATGTTTAAACGTGTTTCAGATGTTGAGCAGCGAGATTGAGAAGTTTTATCCCACCAACACCTGCACATGTGACACTTGTCTTACAAACACCTGCGCATGAGACACCTTGCAAGTACTATCAACATGTAGGTGAGCTAAATAGTTTCTTCCTGTAGCATGTTGGCAAGTGTGAAACTTATGTTAATATGAGGACTTACACCTCACAGTTACTGTTGACCAACACAAGAGGAGGTGGAGGAGGAGGAGGAGGTGGAGGAGGAGGAGGTGGAGGAGGAGGAGGTGGTGGTGGTGGTGGTGGTGGTGGTGGTGGTGGTGCTGGAGGAGATGGAGGTGGAGGAGGAGGAGGAGGAGGTGGTGGTGGAGGAGGTGGAGAAGGAGGAGGAGGAGGAGAAGGAGGAGGAGGAGGAGAAGGAGGAGGAGGAGGAGGAGGAGGAGAAGGAGGAGGAGGAGGAGAAGGAGGAGGAGGAGAAGGAGGAGGAGGAGAAGGAGAAGGAGGAAGAGAAGGAAGAGGAGGAGGAGGAGGAGGAGGAGGAGGAAGAGAAGGAAGAGGAGGAGGAGGAGGAGGAGGAAGAGAAGGAAGAGGAGGAGGAGAAGGAGGAGGAGGAGGAGGAGGAGAAGGAGGAGGAGGAGAAGGAGAAGGAGGAAGAGAAGGAAGAGGAGGAGGAGAAGGAGGAGGAGGAGGAGGAGGAGAGCACATAAGGTTAAACACATACTTTACATCTAGTACAATCAATATTTGTGGGTCTGCCAAACTGCCAGAAGTACTTATAACAATGGCTACTACAACATCAGTGAGTCTACTCATGTATGAAAAATATGAAGAACTCAAAAGGAACAATATATACAAAACTCAAGAGAGTCACCCAATAGAACGAAAGGAACACGTAAAAGACCTGGGAATAATTATGTCAGCTGACCTTTCTTTTAAAGTCCATAACAAGACAAAGATGACAGCCAGGAAGATGACGGGGTGGGTATTGAGAACTTTCAAAACAAGGGAAATAATGCCGAGGGTGACACTCTTCAGATCGCCAGTGCTCCCTCACTTAGAATACTGCTCAGTGTTGACGGCCCCGTTCAAAGCAGGAGAAATATCAGAGCTGGAACAAATACAGAGATCGTTTACGGCTCACATTGAACCAGTAAAGCACCAAAATTACTGGGAACGCCTTCAGGTATTGGAGTGGAGGAGAGAGAGAGATACATGATAATATACACCTGGAAAGTACTCGAGGGCCTGGTCCTAAATCTACACACTGTCATAACAACATAATGGAGTGAGAGATATGGGAGGAAGTGTAAAATAAACTCAGTCAGGTGCAGGGGTGCGGTGGGGACAATAAGGGAACACTGTATCAACATCCGGGGTCCCAGACTATTCAACATTTTACCAAAAGATATCAGAAACACGGCTGGGACAAGTGTAGAAGCCTTCAAGAGGAAACTGGACAAGTATCTTCACCAGGTGCCAGATCAACCAGGCTGTGATGGATATGTGGAGCAGCGGGCCTCCAGCAGCAACAGACTGGTTGATCAAGCAAGCACCAGACAAGCCTGGCCCATGGCCGGGCTCTGAGAGTAGTTAAGCTCTCGAAATTTTTCAAAGGTATATCAAAGGTATAAGTCATTCAGTAAATGTGCTTGTCTACGACCTTGTAACCATCGTGAGTTACCTACTTAGTAGTTGTATAATTATTGCATTAATAATCATTATTTAAGTCTCCTAATAATGTTCCTGACGCTTGACACAGATATACCAAAGTTATATTCAAGTATTTCTTCTTAGGTACTTACTTTAGATAATTTATCCATTTTATCATGTAGGAATAAGTCAATATGTTATGGAATCTATAAGATCTGAGCATCGACTATCTGAATTTTTAATATCTGTCCGTGGATTCTCCAATGAACGTGTTGTTAAGAGTCATTATGTGAATCAAGTACCTCTACTGCTGGCATGGAATCAGTAACGATGAATGAGTCAAGGTCATTGTTGTAAGCGAACATTAATGTCATCAGAATGGCAAACAATTCAGTTTGAAATGCAGTGGACCAGCTGTTAATTCTTACGCCTACGTTAACATGGTTCCTGTAAGGAGAGAACAAACCAAGTAGCGCCCTGATACAGTAGCAGATGAGTTACTAGGAGAGAAACCAAGTAGCGTCCTGGTACAGCAGCAGATGAATTACTAGGAGAGAAACCAAGTAGCGTCCTGGTACAGCAGCAGATGAGTTACTAGGACAGAAACCAAGTAGCGTCCTGGTACAGCAGCAGATGAGTTACTAGGACAGAACAAACCAGGTAGCGTCCTGGTACAGCAGCAGATGAGTTACTAGGACAGAACAAACCAAGTAGCGTCCTGGTACAGCAGCAGATGAGTTACTAGGACAGAATAAACCAAGTAGCGTCCTGGTACAGCAGCAGATGAGTTACTAGGACAGAACAAACCAAGTAGCGTCCTGGTACAGTAACGTATGAGTTACTAGGAGAGAAAAAAACCAGGTAGCGTCCTGCTACAGTAGCATTTGAGTTACTAGGAGAGAACAAACCAAGTAGCGTCCTGGTACAGCAGCAGATGAGTTACTAGGACAGAACAAACCAGATAGTGTCCTGGTACAGTAGCAGATGAGTTACTAGGAGAGAACAAACCAAGTAGCGTCCTGGTGCAGTAACGTATGAGTTACTAGGAGAGAAGAAACCAGGTAGCGTCCTGGTACAACAGCAACGTCAATACATTCCTCACGCTGTAGTTTGCTTACACTACCACCAGTACCACCACTACCACGATTCATGAGGCTGCCACTGCTTCAAGGTCGCCACTACCACCAGTACCAACACCACCCGTACCACCACCACGACTATCACCATCACCAGTACCACCACCACGACTATCACCACCACCAGTATCACTACCACGACTACCACCATTACTACTGCCACCAGTACCATCACCACCACCAGTACTAGCACCACTGTAACCACCACCACCACCAGTACCATCACCACCACCAGTACCAGCACCACTGCAACCACTGCCACCACTGGAACCACCACCACCAAAACCAGCACCCCCCCCCCCTCACAACCTTTCCAGACTGCCGCTACTTCAAGGTCACACGAGTCAATAACTAGAAACAGTGGACAGAAACTACGAGGCATAAGATGCAACACGAACGTTTGCAAGGTATTTTTTAGATAATTATAGCAGAACGGTGCACTACATGTGTCCATAGTGCAGTGTCCGTAGTGCACTCCTAGTTTCCGTGGTGTACTCTTCTAACCACAGAGTTTTATAATGACGGGGAAGTGGTAAACCTGGAGGATCTCCACGGTATTGTGATGCTTCACCACCAGGGGGACGGCAAGTCTCTATACACTCAGAGGAGTATGGCTATCAGTGTGTACTGTTAGTTAGTTACCATTTTGTCCTAGGCACATGTCGATTAGACACTAGGCCTGTTGTATATGAGTACGTATGTGTGTGTGTGTGTGTGTGTGTGTGTGTGTGTGTGTGTGTGTGTGTGTGTGTGTGTGTGTGTGTGTGTGTGTGTGTGTGTGTGTGTGTGGATGTGTGTGTGTGTGTGGATGTGGGTGTGTGGGGGTGTGTGTGGGTGTGGGTGTGTGGGGGGGGGTGTGGGTGTGTGTAGGTGTGAGTGTGGGTGTGTGTATACACTCAGAGGTGTACATCTATGTGTGTACACGTAACAGCTTTATACCTACATTAGGTATCAAGGTATCCTTGACAGGTAATGTTGAACTGACAAGCAGTCTTAATGACCCTCGTGTAGTCGCTAGGCTTCAAACCTAATATCCCAACAATGGGTTCATCCTGTATGATTCACTCCTCATCCTCAGTCATCAGTACTGGGAATGAACAAGTAGTAAAGAGTGGGTAGTAAAGGAGGGGGGACATGATCTGAGAGACGGAGATGAGGAATAAGAAAGTCAAGAGAGTGAAGCAAAGCAAAATGGAAGAATGCTGCCGAAGTCTTGCGCGCGAGAGAGAGAGAGAGAGAGAGAGAGAGAGAGAGAGAGAGAGAGAGAGAGAGAGAGAGAGAGAGAGAGAGAGAGAGAGAGAGAGAGAGAGAGAGAGAATGTATGGATTTTAGTGAATTATGTGATGCAAACGTCACGTCACACAACCCACTCACCTCTGTTCCAGCCATCACCTTTATGCTTTCACTGAGAGAGAGAGAGAGAGAGAGAGAGAGAGAGAGAGAGAGAGAGAGAGAGAGAGAGAGAGAGAGAGAGAGAGAGAGAGAGAGAGAATTTCACTATAACTCACCTATATGGGTGCAGTGGTCTTTCATCTTGTTGCCAGAGTCACTCCCTCTTAATCACGTGGGCCCTATCGTACCTATCGTGCTAGTGGTTGCAGTAGTCGAATCGTAGCTCCTATCCCCGCCTCTTCAATGGCCGCTACTAGGTCCTCTCTCTTCCTGCTCCATGAGCTTTATCATACTTTTTCTTAAAGCTATGTATGGTTCCCGCCTCCAATACCTCACTTTCCAGATTATTCCACTTCCTGACAACTATATGACTGAAGAAATACTCCCGAACATTCCTGTGACTCATCCGAGTCTTCAACTTACAACTGTAACCCCTTGTTGTTGTGTCCCATCTCTGGAACATCCTGTCCCTGTCCACCTTGTCGATTCCTCTCAGTATTTTATATGTCGTTATTATGCCTCCCCCCCCCTGTCCTCCAGTGTCGTCAGGTCGAGTTCCCTTAACCTCTCCTCGTAGGACATGCCCCTTAGCTCCGGGAATAGTCTCGTTGCAAACCTTTACACTTTCTCTAATTTCCTGACGTGCTTGGCCACGTGTGAGTTCCAAACTGGAGCTGCATACTCCAATATGTTTGTAGATGAATGGTTCAGAGAACCGACATGTTGATAAATTAGACACATGTGCAACTCTTGGGTATCTTTAT
>NC_091302.1:45032523-45047523 GCF_038502225.1 Cherax quadricarinatus | reverse complement strand
AACCAAACAACTGCTGCAGCATATGGGCGCCTAGGAAACCTAAGAACAGCAGTCCAACATCTTAATAAGGAATCGCTCAGGACTCTGTACCCTGTGTACGTCAGGCCCATATTGGAGTATGCAGCACCAGTCTGGAACCCACACCTAGTCAAGCATGTAAGGAAACTAGAGAAAGTGCAAAGATTTGCAACAAGAATAGTCCCGGAGCTAAGGGGTATGTCCTACGAGGAGAGGTTAAGGGAAATCGACCTGACGACACTGGAGGACAGGAGAGATAGGGGGGATATGATAACAACATATAAAATACTGAGAGGAATCGACAAGGTGTACAGAGACGCGATGTTCCAGAGCTGGGACACAGCAGCAAAAGGTCACAGCTGGAAGTTGAAGAATCAGATGAATCACAGGGATGATAGGAAGTATTTCTTCAGTCACAGAATTGTCAGGAAGTGGAATAGTCTGGGAAGTGATGTAGTGGAGGCAGGATCCATACAAAGTTCATGGAGCAGGAAGAGTGACCTAGTAGCGACTAGTGAAGAGGCGGGGCCAGGAGCTGTGAATCGACCCCTGTAACCACAACTAGGTGCGTACACACAGTGACGGAGACACAATAATGCCAGTTTTACCTCGTCTAGAAGGTACCTCCACCACTACCACCAACGACCTCCCATCCCCCCACCATCATCAATAACCCCCAACCAGGAGAACAAGCACTTGTGGTCACCACTAAACACACGCTCAGAAAGATACCATAAAAACACCAATTAGTGTACAATTTTCCGAGTGAGGAGCGAGGGAGAGGAGCAGATAACCGCACACTCTCACTAACACTGTAAAACATCACCAGTCAAAAAACGAATCCTATAAGTTTTCTGGTAACAACTATGATACATAGACTGTCATTGACGAGACAAAAGACAGAGTTCTAGGGATGGTTGGCATGACGACTCTCTCTCAGACGTCACCTCTTTCACTGGATATAAAACATTACAAGACGAAGAACTTTAAGCAACATGCAAGAAAGTATATATAAGTACCTATTTCATGCAAAAAATCGCTAACAAGCGATTCAAGATGCAAAACAACCATGGGGGGGGGGAGTTGAAACATAGATCTAGGCCTTTCGTGTTGTAATCAACACATCAGGAGCTTGCAATGTTGCAGGAAAAAGGATAAAATCCGAGCAAACACGTTCAGAGTGAGCGTCTTTGCTAGGAAAAATGCTCAGTCTTAACGTGTTTGCTCTTATTTTATCCTCTTTCCTGCAACATTACAAGCTGCTGATGATGTGTTGATTGCCTAGAAATATCTTTCAACTCCACCCGTGGTTGTCTTGCATAAGTACACATGTTGTTAACGTGCAACAATAACAAACAGGTATAATATCAAGAACCAAGAAAATTATAAACTACCGTAGTTAACAAGCGGGAGATCATCAACTTCAAATTACCGAAGCTTGAGGTCGTCTAGTTGAAGATTAAGACCCCTCAAGGAAGGTTCCTTGATGTTGGTGAGGGGCTCTTGATTTAGGGAATTGGATCTGTGCTCCAGTTCCCCGAATTAAGCCTGAATGCCTTCCACATCCCCCCCCCCTGGCGCTGTATAATCCTCCGGGTTTAGCGCTTCCCCTTGATTATAATAATAATAATGAAGATTAAGACAATGTGCAACACTTGGGTATTTATATTGACGAAACGTTTCGCCTACACAGCAGGTTTCTTCAAATACAGAGGGAGGTAGTAGCGAAATAAAGGTGTAATCAGTCCATCAACTTTGGAGAAAAAGTATTTGAGGTAATTAGTCCCTCAGACTGGAGTCGATGTGTTGACTCATGGACTCCAGCCTGAGGGACTGATTACCTCAAACTCCTCTTTTTCCACCTTTTTCTGCACTGGACTAAAGAAGCTACTGTGTGGCGAAACGTGTCCAAAATAAACATACCCAAATGTTGCAAAAGTTTCTCATTTAACAACGTGTCGGTTTTGCAAACCATTTATTCACTTTCTCCTTGGCTGTTTGATCAACCTTCTGGTTAAAATCTTTATTTACCCAGATATAACCACCACAGCCCGGCTAATGAGGAACTGACTTGAGCAACTTATCAAGTTCACTCTTGAAGACAGCTAGGACTGCCTTGGTAATTCACCTTACATATATCTATGAAGGGAGGGCACTGAAGAGTCGTGGTCCCTATACACTTACTGAGTTATGTCTTATTGTAATCTTTGTACCAAGAGGCTTGAGTATTATAGTATAAGACAGCATAATACTAGAGTATACTTGAGTATAGTATTAGACAGCATAAAAATACAAGATAATAAAAGCATAATGAGTATACTAAAACAATGTATGATAAATATAATAAGAGTATGAGAGAGTATAATAAATATAAAGAGAGTATAATAAATAAGAGTATTAGAGTGTCATAAGATTAACATTAACTTCATAATTACTAATTCATGTAATTATAGTTAAAGAGCATTGATTAATGTAATTGTAGCACCATTAAATGCTTCACTCTTACTTATATTAATGTAATTGTAGCACCATTAAGAGTTTCACTCTTAGACTTATATTAACCTTCTTCGTGCCTATAGTTGACTTCAGAGGTCACCAGTCCTCCTGGTCGGTGACCAGTCCTCCTGGTCGGTGACCAGTCCTCCTGGTCGGTGACCAGTCCTCCTGGTCAGTGACCAGTCCTCCTGGTCGGTGACCAGTCCTCCTGGTCGGTGACCAGTCCTCCTGGTCGGTGACCAGTCCTCCTGATCAGTGACCAGTCCTCCTGGTCAGTGACCAGTCCTCCTGGTCGGTGACCAGTCCTCCTGGTCGGTGACCAGTCCTCCTGGTCGGTGACCAGTCCTCCTGGTCGGTGACCAGTCCTCCTGGTCGGTGACCAGTCCTCCTGGTCGGTGACCAGTCCTCCTGGTCGGTGACCAGTCCTCCTGGTCGGTGACCAGTCCTCCTGGTCGGTGACCAGTCCTCCTGGTCGGTGACCAGTCCTCCTGGTCGGTGACCAGTCCTCCTGGTCGGTGACCAGTCCTCCTGGTCGGTGACCAGTCCTCCTGGTCGGTGACCAGTCCTCCTGGTCGGTGACCAGTCCTCCTGGTCGGTGACCAGTCCTCCTGGTCGGTGACCAGTCCTCCTGGTCGGTGACCAGTCCTCCTGGTCGGTGACCAGTCCTCCTGGTCGGTGACCAGTCCTCCTGGTCGGTGACCAGTCCTCCTGGTCGGTGACCAGTCCTCTTGGTCGGTGACCAGTCCTCTTGGTCGGTGACCAGTCCTCCTGGTCAGTGACCAGTCCTCCTGGTCAGTGACCAGTCCTCCTGGTCAGTGACCAGTCCTCCTGGTCAGTGACCAGTCCTCCTGGTCAGTGACCAGTCCTCCTGGTCAGTGACCAGTCCTCCTGGTCAGTGACCAGTCCTCCTGGTCGGTGACCAGTCCTCCTGGTCGGTGACCAGTCCTCCTGGTCAGTGACCAGTCCTCCTGGTCAGTGACCAGTCCTCCTGGTCAGTTACCAGTCCTCCTGGTCAGTGACCAGTCCTCCTGGTCAGTGACCAGTCCTCCTGGTCAGTGACCAGTCCTCCTGGTCAGTGACCAGTCCTCCTGGTCAGTGACCAGTCCTCCTGGTCAGTGACCAGTCCTCCTGGTCGGTGACCAGTCCTCCTGGTCGGTGACCAGTCCTCCTGGTCGGTGACCAGTCCTCCTGGTCAGTGACCAGTCCTCCTGGTCGGTGACCAGTCCTCCTGGTCAGTGACCAGTCCTCCTGGTCAGTGACCAGTCCTCCTGGTCAGTGACCAGTCCTCCTGGTCGGTGACCAGTCCTCCTGGTCAGTGACCAGTCCTCCTGGTCAGTGACCAGTCCTCCTGGTCAGTGACCAGTCCTCCTGGTCGGTGACCAGTCCTCCTGGTCGGTGACCAGTCTTCCTGGTCAGTGACCAGTCCTCCTGGTCAGTGACCAGTCCTCCTGGTCGGTGACCAGTCCTCCTGGTCAGTGACCAGTCCTCCTGGTCAGTGACCAGTCCTCCTGGTCAGTGACCAGTCCTCCTGGTCGGTGACCAGTCCTCCTGGTCGGTGACCAGTCCTCCTGGTCGGTGACCAGTCCTCCTGGTCAGTGACCAGTCCTCCTGGTCGGTGACCAGTCCTCCTGGTCAGTGACCAGTCCTCCTGGTCAGTGACCAGTCCTCCTGGTCAGTGACCAGTCCTCCTGGTCGGTGACCAGTCCTCCTGGTCGGTGACCAGTCCTCCTGGTCGGTGACCAGTCCTCCTGGTCAGTGACCAGTCCTCCTGGTCGGTGATCAGTCCTCCTGGTCAGTGACCAGTCCTCCTGGTCAGTGACCAGTCCTCCTGGACAGTGACCAGTCCTCCTGGTCGGTGACCAGTCCTCCTGGACAGTGACCAGTCCTCCTGGACAGTGACCAGTCCTCCTGGACAGTGACCAGTCCTCCTGGACAGTGACCAGTCCTCCTGGTAAGATATAACACTAACATTTCACTAAAACAACGTTTCTGGCGTAAAGTGTGGTCAAGCTGTGAGCGTGAGAATAAAGCCAGCTTGAAGCAATGTGACAAACCAAAGCTGGAACAAGTTTAATTATAAAGATGGTTGAATATTCAACTGGCAGAGCAGGTTAGTGCCGCACAAGGTGACAATCTCACCTCACTCATAAATAACACAAGTCTAAAGGTCAAGTTTCTAAAAATACACCAGCAGCAACAGCAATAACAGCAGCAGCGGAGAAGCAGCAACAGTAGCGCAGAAGTAGCGACAGCAGAAGCAGCGGCACAAAAGGAACTGTAGCAGAAAGACAGTAACAGTAGCAGAAGCACCAGCAGCAAAGTAGCAACAGCAACAGCAGTAGCTGAAACAGAAGAAGCAGTCGTAGCAGCAGTAGTAGCAACAACAGCCGCAGAAGCAGCAGGAGCTGCAACAGCAGAAGCAGCAGTAGCAGCAACAGAAGCAGTAGCAGTCGTAACAGCAGACAACAGCAGGATCAGCAAAACTAGAAACAACAGTATTAATAACAACAGTAATAATAGCAACTAGCAGTAATAGCAGCAACAGCAATAATAGCAGCAACAACAGCAACTAGCAACATACACAACAATACCACCATCGCTAAGTGGTCACTGTGGTGGGTCAACTAATCACTGGAGGGTGGACAGGGTGCCGCTGCTGCTGCCACCAACAACCTAACCGATCAAGTCATTAACCAGGGTCCTGGCTGCAGGAGCCATCACCACCAGTACCAAGAACAGTTAAGACAGGTTAACTGGAAAGAATATACCTAACTATAGCGTGCCCGGAGGTCATGACTCCCGCTGCCTGGTCCCAGACTAGGTCTCCTGGTTAATGGCCTGATCAATCAGGCCATTAACCAGGCCACTGAAAATTATCATTAACCATGATAAGTTTCAATAACAATATAATAAACACGCAATACTGTAAGGATGTTTATGTTCCACAAGATTTTACCATCAAATACGCTTTTCAATATTACTTTAACATTTACTGTATCTTGTTTTAGCGAAGAATGTAACATTAGCAGCACATTCACCAATGATAAAATTAACATAAATGAATTAACGGTTAAAATTTACTGACAAAAAAGAAAGACTTTAAAATTAGGAGGAATGAATCAGCGCTAAAATTATCCAGAGTGCGCTTCACAAATACACACTCCTTCCCCCTACTTCCCTTCCCCTTACCTCTACTCCCTTCCCCTTCCTCTTACTCCCTCCCCTTCCCCTTACTCCCTCCCCCTTACCTATACTCCCTTCCATATCCTAGGTAGGTGGCTCTCACACTGGGCCGCGGGGCCGATGATCTCCACAACCAATACCAGGCCAAGCATTCCCCCATCCCTCCCCCCCAGCCTCTCCCCCCTCTCTCTCCTGGCTCCTCACAGTATGTGTTGCAGTAATTTTGCAGACATGTTAGTAAATACATTTGTGAGTGGCGCTAAATATAGCAGTAATATCACAGCTTGAGGCAGGAAGGACGTTTTCCTGAGCACATTATCGCTAACTTGGTCACCCAGCTTCCATCACCAGCAGTTACACCACTAACATAACAAACACTGAATCACTCATTCAAATTTAAACAAGCATAAATACTTGGGTGGACAATCTAAGCTACAGTCAACAGTGCGAGAATTAACTGAGAGGACATAATTAAGTACTATGAGCCATCTCCTGGGAAACCCTCCTAAGAACTCTAAACCCTCACCAGTCAGTACAAAAACTGAACGCAGAAGCGCACTACACCTATGTAAACTTTGTCAAAATGAGAAAACCTAAAAAAAAAAAAAAATAATAGAGCTGAAACATAGAAGACTTTAGACAAGTAATATGGTCGAGTAATTGCTTAGTTAACGTAAATGTCACTACAAAGGGAAGCGAATGTATATGAACAAATTACTAATACATAGTAAATAGAACCTAAAGCATTGATACGAGATGGAGAAAACGAACAAACAGTTATTCAAGAAACTGGGAAAATTCAAAATATTTTCTCTGGTGTGCAAAATGCAAGTTGCAAACCTCTTCCAGTATTGGCTCTCTACTCAACGAATATTCATTAATAGTTAAGAACAAAGAAAAGAGCGAAATCTTGAGAGAATAGTATGAATCAATGTTCAGAGATTCTCTCAACACCACAGGAGTTGAAGAGCCAACGAGTTTTAAAATAAACTCGCTTCACTCTACAAATCATATATCTAATATTACTATACACATTCAGCAGTTAGGCTAGAGCCCTAGAATTCTGTACATATTTATAAAGCAATGTAAAAGTATCACAAGCACGAAGATTCAGTGTTGTTGGGAGGAGCTTAGATGAAAATTCCAAAACTAGTTCCTCTTCATAAAAGAGACAGCGGAGTTATGACATAATATCAGACTGGCAGCACCTAGCATCACACACCTTACAAACACTTGGGAAAGAGTTTTGAACGCCAACTTACTGTTTTTGTGGAACTTTAAAACACTAACAACCCATATCATCATGGATTTAGAGAAGGAAGATCATGACTATCACAATTATAGGATTTTTATGACAAAATCGCTGAGGATTAAAACGGAAAACAAAATGAAAATGTGACCCAAAAAAACAAAAAGGATTTAGTAACTGTATTTAACAACTGTAAAGCTTGGAGTGAAGGATTATAACATGATGTCGACCGGCAGGTGTAACAGGAGAAGTTAGGAAATTAATATTCTAAATTTCTAACAGACCACAAAGCGTGACAGTAAACAAAAGTCCAGTCTCAGTAAAGTAAAAAGTTGAGCACTTCAAGGCAGTGGTAGCACCTTTGCTCTAACTCATCCTCATAACATAGATACAACACTAGCCACACCTTAAGTATCATTCTTCGCTGGCCATACCGAGGTAAGTGTGAAAGTCGCCTCAATAAGAGACAAAAATTACAGATATCAACGACCTTTTCCGATGGACAAATGTCATGCATATATACATATATGTTGCTTTATCTTAAGCAAATCAAAATACAGGCTGCATGTTCTCCCTTTTTACATTTAAATATGCGTTGAACAAGGCCTTTTTGCCAAGCATGTGCGTGTAGTGTATTGTACTGTGGGTAAACTATAGCGAAGATAACTTATCAAATTTGTATATTTAACTATTTTTTATATTAATTCTTTTTAATAATTAACGTAAATGAACCTTGTCACGTTGAATTATACAATTTATATCTTAAAATTATACATAAATAGTTATAAGAGTTAGTTTTGTAGGATAAAGTTGACCTGCTGATTATGTAGTGGTGTCAGTGAAAGCTTCCAGTGGTGCTAAAACCTCATCGATGAAGCATCTTAAGCAAAGACGAAGAAGCAAGCTTGGAGGTGAGTGTAGTGTACGTTCAGTGTATGGAACGTGAGAGGAATTAAAAATTTCATTGAAAATCGTGAATAGGGAAGAACGGTGAAAATTTGCAATTGATCAAGAGTTTGAAGGGAAAAAAAAATACTTGGCATATATAGTGTGTGTTTTATACAGCCACCCATTCAACTGCTTTTACAACAGTGCCATGTTGTCTGTAGTTTAAGAGGACGGGATGGTAAATGACAAGTGGTTGTGAGAGCTTTTGTGTGAAACAGAGGCGTTGTTCACATGGCCTATTCTCCTAGCATACTGGTGTTCAGAAGTGTGAGTGAAGGTCTCTGTGTTTCTTCTACGAATATTTAGCCACAACCCACAACAGGGGTGTATACCCCTTTTGTGGGTTGAACTGGTGGCCTCCCTTACTGGTGATACCCAGTAAGTGGAGGCAGTGGTGGACACTAGGAACTTAGTGTTGGAGAGACTGCTGGACAACAATATGGAGGATTATGTATCTTCCTTCGCTTGTGTTTCGTCTAAGTGAGACGAAGTGTGCACACGCCTGCAGTCTCTGGTGTAATGACTAGGACAGTGAAATTTAGAAAAAGTTCTGTTCTAAGAAAGAGAATTTCTCTTGAAAGTATTCAGTGCTACAGATACGGAGATTACGTAAGAAGCCTATGATGACGCAAAGTTTAGTCTTGATATCGTAGTGTGAGTAGTGTAAAAGGACACAAGTGCAACTAATGTGACATTTTTATTGTGGCAACGTTTCGCTCTCCAGGAGCTTGACAAAGCTCCTGGAGAGCGAAACGTTGCCACAATAAAAATGTCACATTAGTTGCACTTGTGTCCTTTTACTTTACATATTGTCGGTAATTCTACCAACATTATTACAGTGTGACTGGTAATGGAGATTGTATTAACTGATAGGTTTTCTTGGCTGATCAGGCGCTGATCCACCGGGAGGCCTGGTCACAGACCGGGCCGTAGGAGCGTTGGCCCCTTGGAACACCCCAGGTAGGCTAAGGGCAGGTCAAGAAGTGGAATAAACCTGGGCGAAGAAGCTCTGAAGGCTGGCTGCATACACTGTTTTAAGAATAGGTATGACAGAACCAACGAAGCTACCTGGAGGTTACCTGGAGGTTATTCCGGGGATCAACGCCCCCGCGGCCCGGTCCACGACCAGGCCTCCCGATGGATCAGGGCCTGATCAACTAGGCTGTTACTGCTGGCCGCACGCAGTCCGACGTACGAGCCACAGCCCGGCTGATCCGGCACTGACTTTAGGTATCTGTCCAGCTCTCTCTTGAGGGCAGCCAGGGGTTTATTGGCAATTCCCCTAATGCTTGATGGGAGGCTGTTGAACAGTTTTGGGCCCCGGACACTTATGGTGTTTTCTCTTAGTGTACCAATGGCGCCCCTACTTTTTATTGGCGGCATTTTGCATCGCCTGCCCAGTCTTTTACTTTCGAAGGGAGTGATTTCTGTGTGCAGATTTGGGACCATTCCTTCCAAGATTTTCCAAGTGTAGATTATGATATATCTCTCCCTCCTGCGTTCCAACGAGTACAAGTCAAGTGCTTTCAAGCGTTCCCAGTGGTTAAGGTGCTTGACAGAACTTATACGTGCAGTAAAGGATCTCTGTACACTCTCTAGATCTGCGATTTCACCTGCTTTGTATGGAGATGTTAATGTACAGCAGTATTCCAGCCTAGAGAGAACAAGTGATTTGAAAAGGATCATCATGGGCTTGGCATCTCTCGTTTTGAAAGTTCTCATTATCCATCCTATCATTTTCTTTGCACGTGCGATCGTGGCACTGTTGTGATCCTTGAAAGTGAGATCCTCAGACATTACTACTCCCAGGTCCCTTACATTATTTTTCCGCTCTATTGTATGGCCGGAGTCAGTAGTATACTCTGTTCTAGTTATTATCTCCTCCAGTTTTCCATAACGGAGTAGTTGGAATTTGTCCTCATTGAACATCATATTGTTTACCGTTGCCCACTGGAAAACTTTGTTTATATCTTCTTGGAGGTTAAACGCGTCCTCAGCAGATGACAGCCTCATGCAGATCCTAGTATCATCCGCAAAGGATGATACGGTGCTGTGGTGTATATCTCTGTTTATGTCTGATATGAGGATAAGGAATAAGATGGGGGCGAGTACTGTGCCTTGTGGAACAGAGCTCTTCACTATGGCAGCCTCCGATTTAACTCTGTTGACCACTACTCTTTGTGTTCGATTTGTTAGGAAGTTGAAGATCCATCTCCCCACTTTCCCAGTTATTCCTTTAGCACGTATTTTATGGGCTATTACACCATGATCGCATTTGTCAAATGCTTTTGCAAAGTCTGTGTATATTACATCTGCATTCTGATTTTCTTCCAGTGCATCCAAGGCCATGTCATAGTGATCCAGTAGTTGTGAGAGGCAGGAGCGACCTGCCCTGAACCCATGTTGCCCTGGATTGTGCAGATTTTGGGAATCCAGGTGATTTGCAATCCTGCTTCTTAGCACTCTTTCAAAGATTTTTATGATGTGGGACGTCAGAGCTATTGGTCTATAGTTCTTAGCTAATGCTTTGCTGCCACCTTTATGGAGCGGGGCTATATCCGTTGTTTTAAGTGACTGTGGAATCTCACCCATGTCCAAGCTCCTCCTCCATAGTGTACTTAGGGCACGTGAGAGGGGTTTCTTGCAGTTCTTAATGAAAACAGAGTTCCACGAGTCTGGGCCCGGGGCTGAGTGCATAGGCATGTTGTCAATGGCTTTTTCGAAATCTATCGGAGTTAGGGTAATGTCGGAAATCTGGCATACATTTATGGAGTTTTGAGGCTCATTCATGAAGAAATCATTTGGGTCGTCGATCCTCAGACCGATTAGTGGTTCACTAAACACAGAGTCGTACTGGGATTTCAATATTTCACTCATTTCCTTGTTGTCGTCTGTGTAAGTCCCATCCTGTCTGAGTAAGGGCCCGATACTAGATGTGGTATTTGCCTTGTTTTTGGCATATGAAAAGAAATATTTTGAATTTCTTTCAATTTCACTAATAGCAAGTTTGGAGAAATCGACCCCTGCAATCACAAATAGGTGAATACAAAGAGGTGACTACACGCGTAAGACACACAAGAGATGGAAAGAAAGAGGGAGGGATGGAGGGCCAAGGGAGGGAAGGTACAAGTAGAGAGGGTGGAGGGCACACGTCAGCCAGCGTGTCTCCACTACCCACCATTGAAAGAACTCCTTCACCCAATTACACGTTATTTCACCCGTGTACAAGGTCGTACGTGACTCTCGTGAGCCACTACCACCACTACTACTACTACCATCACCACCACCACTACTACAATTACTACCACCACCACTACTACAACTACTACTACCACTACCACTGTTACTACTACTACATTGTTTCTTGAGTCACAACTACTACTAATGCTACTGCTACTACTACAGCTGCTAAATGGGAAAATGCTAATTCCGCAAGGATCAGAAAACGGCTGAATAACAGAAGGTAATCAGGCTGCATCCAAGGAAGGGAAGGATACCTTCACCTACATCAAGGTACCGGTTCTCTCCTTTGAAGCAGTATGTAAGCATAACAAACATAAGAATGTTTTTTTTTCGAGAATAAAGCAGACACTGAGGACGCTATAAACACAACGTAGGTCAGACCTACAACAGTATGGCAGCCTGGAGGAAACAACTAAGGGAGATATAACACCAACAAACAAAATACTCAGAGGGCTACATAAGACAGGGATAAACGATTTCCAAAGCAGAGAGTGATTGCAAGGGACACAAGGGTGTGATGAAGACTCAGGTATGAACATGTAGCGGCTGTGATGCCCACGCTTAAATGGATCCAATAGACAAATGCATATAATATAAGAGTTAAAATGAAAGGTTGAAAACAATGAAGTTGACTCCGCTGGTCGGCAGCAGAAAAAGAGAAAACAGGATAACCACATCAATTTAAGGTCATAAAAAGACTTGAAACAAAATACAAAGATATATATCAGTAACTTAAACAGGGAGAACAATACACTACCGTCGTACACTGAGAAAGTGAAGCCAAACGGGTACTAGAAAGTTTTTCCCAAAAGAGTACTAGAACAATGGAATGAACTGAGAAAGTACAGAATATTACATCTACTGGGAACTTAAACAATATATATATATATATATATATATATATATATATATATATATATATATATATATATATATATATATATATATATATATATATATATATATGTATATATATATATATATATATATATATATATATATATATATATATATATATGGTGTAAACCTTGGTAATAATACTGACACGCTGGCTTAGAAAAACACACAAGCAAACACTAGGACATATGTATTTATTAGAAAACGTTTCGGTCCAGGGATCTTGATCACTTCTAACATACAGAGATTAAAAGGCCACTGACGACCTACCTGAATCATCATAAAAAGTCAGGTACTGTTGGGGGGGGGCAGCGAGGTGTAAGCTCGTCCTTATATGCCTTCCTGTTAACCTTTTATTTTTCTAGTTCCTTGATAATGTGAGAAGTCATGAAAGCGCTTGGAATTTCACTATTTTTTCACAGTGGTTGTTCTGCATGTTGTGGTATCACTGTCGTGGGGGTTCTTAAAAGGAGATTTGAGGGTTGAAGGTAGACACACTAGTTGGATGGTAACGATATATATTGTCAGACTGTGATGGGAGACGAAGCCCAGCCTGCCGTGTCAATGCCTAGATGTCTATCTGCCGACTGAGAGGGAGGCAGAGGTACGAACGTACACATGCGCATCCCGTGACGTCACACAAACAGTCACTCGGCCTAAAAGGGATCTTCTATATAAAGCACATGGATGGTACTATAATATGCTATACAACACATATAAGGGGATCAGCAACTATGCTGACATCACTTGTTTACTGTGATCTTATTGTATGTGAATGTGTGTGTGTGTATATATATATATATATATATATATATATATATATATATATATATATATATATATGCAATAAGATCACAGTAAACAGGTGATTTCAGAATATGCAAAACAACCACTCTGAAAGAATAGAGAAATTCCAAGCGCTTGCGTGACTACTCACATTATCAAGGAACTATGTCATAGTTCCTTGATAATGTGAGTAGTCACGAAAGCGCTTGGAATTTCTCTATTCTTTCAGAGTGGTTGTTTTGCATATATATATATATATATATATATATATATATATATATATATATATATATGTGTGTGTGTGTGTGTGTGTGTGTGTGTGTGTGTGTGTGTGTGTGTGTGTGTGTGTGTGTGTGTGTGTGTGTGTGTTTGTTTGTTTATGATAAATTATTATTGAAGACGGGACAACCTGCATAAAGGCAAGCATACTTTCCTTACAGGATCGACATGATGCCCATGGTCTACATTGTTATTAACTTCTAAGTCTTCACGATGCTCTACTGTACAAAATAATCACACAAGTTACTAAGTGTACGGTAATTCATTTAATCGTCGACTCTATTTATTACGAGCCTTTAATTTCCGCGTGCGGACTGGAGTTACAACCGGGGACTTTCACACACGCCAGACACACAACAATCAAGAATGATAAAGGTTAAGGGAGAAGCGAGAAGAGAGCCACAATAAGCACAGAGGGCAGCTTAAGGGGCACGTAAGTTCCCCCGTCTTCTAATAACATGTTCAATTTTCCACTATAATTTACCTTGTCCATAATTACTATCACATTTACTTTGTTTCATATGGTGAAGTCTAGGATCTTTCTGTAATTTATGGTATAACCTAACAAATCTTTGAGGACAATTCTGGACTTCACCTTACGAAACAGACAAAGCAAATGCGATAGTAATTATAGACAAGGTATATTATAGTGGGAAAATGAAGATGTTATTAGAAGACAGGGTAATTTATGTGCAGCTTAAGACGCAATTGAATTACAAGGACGTTAAACGTTTTCCTATCTCGGGACAGAAAGTGAAACAAACTAAAGTGATAGTGGTAGCGAACACTATACACAATTTCAAAATTAGGTACGATCAGTCTAGTCGGGGCGACAGTAGCTCAGACGAAGAGGTCAGGAATTATGCTCGTACTCCCACAATACAACAGTGTAAGTACATAACACACAAAAAAATCTTCAGTCAAGATACATCAGCATTTAGGGTTTGAAGCCGATGAGAAGGGCATAAATGAAGCCGTTCAGGAGAGACATAAATTATTTCACCAAAATAAACAGCCTACTACGTCACTTTAAAAATAAAATTGGCAAACTGGTACCTGCACACTTCAATAATAATCCCAGTTTTCTGGTGAGTTGGGTAAATCACTACTGAAAGTTTGAAGTCGATCAGAGGAAGATTTCCTAAGTTGCTGCACAGCAACCAAATTTGAGGCGTATATAAAAGTGAACAACAAAAGGCGCCTGTACATACCACCAGTTGGTATAAACCTTGGTAATAAATACCGACAAGTTGATTAAGAAAGACACGTAAGCAAACACTGACATATTTATTAGAAAACGTTTCGGTCCTGGGACCTTGATCACTTTTAACATACAGAGGTAGAAAGACATTATATATATAGGCGGAGAGTGAGGTGTGAGTGACGCATGGTGAAGTGAAGAATGTCATGTTGGGATGAGGACGGGTAGACGATGAAATCATGTGACTCCTGTGTTGTTGGGTTGGTGGTGCTTAAGTATCATGTATGCAAAGCCTCACTAATCGCCGTCACCGACACTATAGTACGTAACACTGGAAACCACAAAATTTCAAAAACATTGGCATACATGATACTTAAGCACCACCAACCCAGCAACACAGGAGTCACGTGATTTCATCGTCTACCCGTCCTCATCCCAACATGACATTCTTCACTTCACCATGCGTCACTCACACCTCACTCTCCGCCTATATATATGTCTTTCTACCTCTGTATGTTAGAAGTGATCAAGGTCCCAGGACCGAAACGTTTTCTAATAAATATGTCATTGTGTTTGCTTACGTGTCTTTCTAAACCATACCACCAGTTGCACGAACCTTTCCCTAGTTACGGTACATAGGCGGGCCTCGCTTATACTGCAGGTTAGGTTCTGGGCTACTGCTATAAAGTGAAAGTTTTCT
>NC_091302.1:44997523-45027523 GCF_038502225.1 Cherax quadricarinatus | reverse complement strand
GTATGTCCTACGAGGAGAGGTTAAGGGAAATCAACCTGACGACACTGGAGGACAGGAGAGATAGGGGGGACATGATAATGACATACAAAATACTGAGAGGAATTGACAAGGTGGACAAAGACAGGATGTTCCAGAGATTGGACACAGTAACAAGGGGACACAGTTGGAAGCTGAAGACACAGATGAATCACAGGTATGTTAGGAAGTATTTCTTCAGCCACAGAGTAGTCAGTAAGTGGAATAGTTTGGGAAGCGATGTAGTGGAGGCAGGATCCATACATAGCTTTAAGCAGAGGTATGATAAAGCTCACGGCTCAGGGAGAGTGACCTAGTAGCGATCAGTGAAGAGGCGGGGCCAGGAGCTCGGACTCGACCCCCGCAACCTCAACTAGGTGAGGTGAGTACACACCCACCAGGCCTAGTGTCTAATCGACATGTGCCTAGGACAAAATGGTAACTAACACACACACACACCACACACACACACACACACACACACACACACACACACACACACACACACACACACACACACACACACACACACACACACACACACACACACACACACGCACGCACACACCAAATACACGCACACACCAAACACACACACACACACACACACACACACACACACACACACACACACTAGGTAAATTTAAGTTAGGCTAGATTAAGTTAGGTTAGGCTAGATTAGGTTAGATTAATTTAGGTTAGGCTAGACTAGGGGTCTATTGGTAATTCCCCTTATGGCTGGTGGGAGGCTGTTGAACAGTCCTGGGGCCCAGACACTTATAGTGTTTTCTCTTCGTGTACTAATGGCGCCCCTACTTTTCACTGGGGGTATGTTGCATCGCCTGCTAAGTCTTTTGCTTTCGTAGGGAGTGATTTATGTGTGCAGATCAGGGATCAGTCCCTCCAGGATTTTCCAGGTGTAGATTATGATGTATCTCTCTCGCCTGCGCTCCAGTGAGTACAGTCAAGTGTTTCCAAGCGTTCCCAGTGGATAAGGTGTTTGTTGGAACTTATATGTGCAGTAAAGGTTCTCTGCAATTTCACATACCTTGAATGGAGATGTTAATGTACAGCAGTATTCCGGCCTAGAGAGAACAAGTGATTTAAAAAGGATCATCACTGGCTTGGCATCTCTTGTCTTGAATGTTCTCATTATCCATCCTATCAGTTTCCTCGGAGATGTGATAGTGGCATTGTTGTGATCCTTGAAGGTGAAATCCTCAGACATTACCACTCCCAGGTGCTTCACATTACTTTTCTGCTCTATTGTGTGATTGATGTTCATAGTATACTCAGTTCTAGTTATTATTTTGTCCAGTTTTCCATAACGGAGTAGTTGGAATTTGTCTTCATTGAACATCATATTGTTCTCCGTTACCCACTGGAAAACTCGGTTTATATCTTCTTGGAGATTAACCGTGTCCTCAATGGATGACAACCTCATGCAGATCCTAGTATTGTCTGCAAAGGATGATACGGTGCTATGGTTTACATCTCTCTGTGTGATATGAGGATGAGGAACAGGCTAGGGGTGAATACTGTGCCTTGTGGAACAGAGTTCTTCACTATGGCAGCTTGCGATTTAACTCTGTTTACCACTCCTCTTTGTATTCTATTGGTTAGAAAGTTGAAGATCCATTTACCTACTTTGCCAGTTATTCCTTTAGCACGCATTTTGTGCGCTATTACACCATGATCGCACTTGTCAAAAGCTTTTGCAAAATCTGTGTATACTACATCTAGATTGTTTGTTTTCCAGTACATCCAAGACCATATCATAGTGGTCCAGCAGTTGCGAGAGGCAGGATCGACCTGCTCTGAACCCATGTTGACTTGGATTGTGCAATTGTTGGGAGTCCAAGTGGTTTGCTATCCTGCTTCTTAGTACTCTTTCAAAGCTTGTATGATGTGGGACGTTAAAGCTATTGGTCTATAGTTCTTAGCTATTGCTTTGCTGCCACCTTTATGGAGTGGGGCTATATCTGTTGTTTTTAGTGACTGTGGAATCTCACCTGTGTCTAAGGTCCTCCATAGCATATTTAGGGAATGCGAGAGGGGTTTCTTGCAGTTCTTAATGAACACAGAGTTCTACGAGTTTGGGTCCGGGGCTGAGTACATGGGCATGTTATCAACAGTTTTCTCAGTCTAGTGGATTTAGGGTTATGTCAGAAATCTGGCATACAATGACAGGGTTTTGAGGCTCATTCATGAAAAAATTATTTGGATTGTCTATCCTTAGACTGGTTAGTGGATCGCTGAACACAGTCATATTGAGATTTCAGTATCTTAACTCATTTCTTTGTTGTCGTCAGTGTAGGATCCGTCTTGTCTGAGCAGGGGCCCTATACTAGATGTGGTTTTTGCCTTTTTTGGCATATGAAAAGAAATATTTCTAATTTCTTTCAATTTCACTAATCGCTTTTAGCTCCTCTTGTCTCTCCTGGATCCTGTATGAGTCCTTGAACTTAGCGCTTCCTTCCGTGTTTCAGATAATCTAGCATTCTTGAGGAGCTCAGTGATTCTTCCCCTTCTCCTGTAGAGGGAGCATCTCTCTCTCTCTCTCTCTCTATTCCCAATTTGTGCAGCTCCTAGAACTGCACTACAGTCTTGGATAGCCAAGCCAGAGACACCACCATCTGTTTTCCGGAGGCCAACATTTTCCCCGGAAGAGAACTCCTCTACTACATCTGTAATAGGGGCCATGGCTGTGGTAGCTGTGGAAGTCTTTAGCCGAATCCGGATTTGCACTATGACTCAGACCTAGGGCTGGGTCAGCCGTAGGTCTGGGGGCTGAGTTAGCTGATATTTTTTGTTTCCTGTGTTTTTTCCAATGGGTGTCTTTATTTTTGGGTCAACTGTTGTAGACTGGGCATTCTAAATGTTACATTTTACTCCTCTTCCATCCTCCTATGCTCTATATATTAAGGGTAGACTATCCACAACGGTGGTGATGCATCACATTACTAACAATAGTGGTGGTGGTGCACACAGCACTAATAACGGTGGTGGTGGTGGTGCAGCACAGCACTAACATGGGTGGTGGTGGTAGTGCACCACAGCACTAACAATAGTGGTGGTGGTGGTGGTGCAGCACATCAACAATGATGGTGGGGAAGAACCACACATCGCCAACAGTGGTGGACTGAATTAAAAACAACAATTTATTAAACTGACGTTTGCCTTCAAGTGAAATTTCAAACTTATTACAACTTCCCTTGAAGCGAAACGTTATCATAATAAAAGCTTACCGTATTTATTTCATTCACTTGTCAGCCTCATCTGCTGGGAGTGGTGAAGTTGGAACGTGTCACGCACGTGATATACAGTTATTTTTGTGGCGTGTAAAACCACGCCTATATATATATATATATATATATATATATATATATATATATATATATATATATATATATATATATATATATATATGTGCGAACAATCGCAGACGGGCGGTCTTAACTATGCAGGACAAGTTATGAGGATTGGGGGGGGGGAAATCTTTAGCTCAAGTACTTTCACACTTCTCAGTACGTCATCAGGAGCTGTGCAATGCTGCAAGGGAGCAACCAAAGCATGGAGAGAGGTCTCAGAGTAGCGTAGGTGCCACTGTCTACGGTTACCCTTAGGGTAACCGTGGACCCGTGGCTTGTCCTGTATATATATATATATATATATATATATATATATATATATATATATATATATATATATATCACACCATTTTTACCTTATTTCAGTTGATCTTAAGGTGCATATTACCACTTTGCGGCATTATAAGACTTTTTGCCAACCACTCCAATGAAACTGAACAGATAGAAAATGTACAGAGTACCTTCAATCCCCATTTAATTCAGTTAAGTGCAAAGTTGAATTATTAGGAACGTTTGAAGTCCCTTTGGAACGTAGACAAGAAAAATACACATAATTTACATCTGAAAGAAATCTGGAGGGATAAGTCCCCATATCTGCACACCAAAATCACTCCCTACGAAAGCATGTGGCTCGGCAGGCGGTGCAAAATATTCCCACCTAAAATCAGGTGTGTAATGAGTACATTACGAGGTAACTCAATAGGTGTGAAGGGACTCCATATATAAGGGGAATTGCTAAGAGACTCCTGGTATCCTCACGAGGGAACATGAAAAGCTCCTCAGATTAGTTCCTGATCAGCCTGGCTGTGGTGCCTACCATGGAGTGCGTGCGGATAGCACCAATACCCTGGTTGATCAGGCCGTCAGCTAGGAGGCCTGGTCGGGGGTTGGGTCGCGCGGGGCGGTACCCGCGGAAATCGTCTTCCGGTAACACCCACACATCACCAACAATAGTGGTGGTGCTGTGGGTTAATCCAGCACTTACTCTCACACAACAATAGTGGTGGTGCTGTGGGTTAATCCAGCACTTACTCTCACACAATAGTGGTGGTGCTGTGGGTTAATCCAGCACTTACTCTCACATAACAATAGTGGTGGTGCTGTGGGTTAATCCAGCACTTACTCTCACACAACAATAGTGGTGGTGCTGTGGGTTAATCCAGCACTTACTCTCACACAACAATAGTGGTGGTGCTGTGGGTTAATCCAGCACTTACTCTCACACAACAATAGTGGTGGTGTTGTGGGTTAATCCAGCACTTACTCTCACACAACAATAGTGGTGGTGCTGTGGGTTAATCCAGCACTTACTCTCACACAATAGTGGTGGTGCTGTGGGTTAATCCAGCACTTACTCTCACACAACAATAGTGGTGGTGCTGTGGGTTAATCCAGCACTTACTCTCACACAACAATAGTGGTGGTGCTGTGGGTTAATCCAGCACTTACTCTCACACAACAATAGTGGTGGTGCTGTGGGTTAATCCAGCACTTACTCTCACACAACAATAGTGGTGGTGCTGTGGGTTAATCCAGCACTTACTCTCACACAACAATAGTGGTGGTGCTGTGGGTTAATCCAGCACTTACTCTCACACAACAATAGTGGTGGTGCTGTGGGTTAATCCAGCACTTACTCTCACACAACAATAGTGGTGGTGCTGTGGGTTAATCCAGCACTTACTCTCACACAACAATAGTGGTGGTGCTGTGGGTTAATCCAGCACTTACTCTGACACAACAATAGTGATGGTGCTGTGGGTTAATCCAGCACTTACTCTGACACAACAATAGTGATGGTGCTGTGGGTTAATCCAGCACTTACTCTGACACAACAATAGTGGTGGTGCTGTGGGTTAATCCAGCACTTACTCTCACACAACAATAGTGGTGGTGCTGTGGGTTAATCCAGCACTTACCATCAAACTTCAGCGAGAAAGATATATTCAAAATAAACAAATAAATAAACACTAACAGTTATTATTGTATTGACTGAATAGAATATTATCTATCATCAGTAGTAATGATATTATTACAGTGCTATTAAATATACCTCTCCTCTTCCCATTACTATCAACAATATTATTATTATTACCGCACAGCACAATAATACGAAGACCCTTTAAGAACTATTATAAGATTTAATAACAATTTATAATAACCTTATTAGCATTTGTAAGCGCTTAAAATGCAATAAGCATTGTCTCTTTAATACGTCATTGCTAACACACGAGACTTAGCGCATGTTTCGAGCGCAAATACACGCCAAGATATATGTCTATGGGAGTGTATTACGTACATTAGTTTCTGATCAGCCAGGCTGTGATGCATATGTTGGACTACAGACGGTAGGTATCAAGAGTTTGATCGACCAGGCCAACAACCAAGAGGCGTGGTCTGGGACCGGGCAGCGGGGTCGGTGGCATACAATAAAGACCACAAGTGATCATCTTCAAGGATGGGTTTAAGGGATTCTGGTCTGTATATCGCACCTGATTGCCTCCCTTGAAGATTTAGCGCTTCCCCGTAAAGAATAATGTAAACTTGACAACCTATATAGTGTATGAGTCAAAAATTTACATGTATTAACTATTTATATTATTATTAGAGATACTTTCTGAATATTACTTGTCGATGATCAGGTCTACCTGGAGTCTACCTGGAGGGCATTCCGGGGATCAACGCCCCCGCGGCCCGGTCCATGACCAGGTATCTGTCCAGCTCCCTCTTGAAGACAACCAGGGGTCTTCCCGTAATGCCCCTTATTGCTGGTGGGAGGCTGTTGAACAGTCTTGGACCCCGAACACTTATTGTGTTTTCTCTTAGTGTACCAGTGACACCCCTACTTTTCACTGTGCATATTAGGGACCAGTCCCTCCAGAATCTTCCAGGTGTAGATTATATCTCTCTCGCCTGCGCTACAGTGAAAAATTTGCAACCCAAGAAAAATAGTCAAAATTTGTTATGAAAATTCGGAAAAATGAATTTTACGAAGGTTAAATTCCGTTGTCTGGCTACTGTTGGGGCAAAATAAATGATTGGTATCCCGTGGCTTGGTTGGGAACGCTGTCTCCTCACACATTGGGCGTCTGTGGTTCGATACCCGGTAAGGGTAAAACGTTTTATATCTGGAGTATACATATATTATATCTGGAGGGTGTTCCTGAGGTCAACATCCCTGCGGCCCAGTCCATGACCAGGCCTTGTGGTGGATCAGGACCTGATCAACCAGGCTGGTGCAGCTGGCTGCACGCAAACCGACTTATGAACCACAGCCCGGCTGATCAGGTTTACTGACTTTAGGTGACTGTCCAGCTCCCTCTTGAAGACAGCTAGAGCTCTATTGGCAATCCCCCTTATGTATGCTGGGAGGCAGTCTTGGGCTGTGTATATGCATTTTTAGAATGCTAGTTAGGTAATATTTATGAATATGCTTCGCTCTTTGGGTCACCAATAACCTAGTCAGAAACAGCCGATGTTAAAAAAAAAGCCAGAATATTGTACATTGTTACCATTTTCCAATGAAGGTTGAGTATGCTTCCTTACACCTGCTGTCCCTGTTCACCTAGTAGTAAATAGGTACCTGGCTCTTAGTCGTATCCTGGGAGACAAGACTGAAGGACCCCAGTGGAAATCAAGCAGTCTTCTATGACGCACTGACTTGGGTTATCCTGGGTGACTAACTCTCTGGGTTAAAAATCCGAACAAATCTTATCTTAAGAGAAGCATAGCAAGCCTTTTGTGGAATTGTAGAGTTTGTCTAGTTATAGTCATTATAGCGTCTTTTTTTTATGTCTACAATGACTATATACAATATGTAACGTCATACAAGCATGAATGTATATTATTTATATACACCGCAATTTGTATAGTGATGAGGTAAAGAAAGAAAAATCGTTGCTGGCTCTTCTGCACCCATCATCCAAAGGGAACCATTATCTAATCCTCTGTACACTTACCCAATTCTCAAACCACGTACACACTCTTTCACCTGTTTGAAGTTCCTGACGAACAGTTTGCTACTTTGTGCTCTTTTGAACGTTATCTTGACTGCTTCTGTGTGAAGTTACTTGCATCTGTCTACACTTTGGACCAACCTTAAGTCTGTATCCAGTCATCACATATCTTTTACACTCTGGACCAGCCGTTAGTCTGCATCCAGTCATCACTATATCCATTCGTGTGTTTGACAGGGTCAAAATTCCTGACACCAAGAAATGTTTCTCACTGACTTTCAGCACTTCTGACATTATTATTATGAAGAGGCGCTAAATCCATAAGTGAATTTATTTGGGCGCAGGTACACGTAAGTATAATTATCATACATAGTGTAAATTACCCACCAGGATAACCCAAGAAAGTCAAACAAAGTGACTTATTTCCATTGAGGTTCTCGGGGTCATACAAGGTCTGGAGAATGGGAGGTAATCCGAGTTGATACGAGGAAATGAAGGGTGGCTTCAATTCCTTGGATCACTGCACCCAGCTTGAACTCTGTCATAATAGTCCAGGAGGGACCGAATGGTCGTTTAGCGAAAAAGTCTCCAATTTGTGGGTTACTTTCCCCTCAAGGAAGGTTCCTTGATGTTGGTGAGGGGCTCTTGATTTAGGGAATTGGATCTGTGCTCCAGTTCCCCGAAATAAGCCTGAATGCCTTCCACATCCCCCCCCCCAGGCGCTGTATAATCCTCCGGGTTTAGCGCTTCCCCCTTGATTATAATAATAATAATGTGGGTTACTTTTGAATTGTTTCAGCCAGGGTATTGTGATTTTTATTCTTCCACTCTAGTGATTTGTGTAGGCTTAAATAGTACTGAGTTTAAAGCCTATCGACTGTACGAGGGTCATTAAGGACGCATGCCACATGTAAACAGTCAAAAATTCTTTATTATTATTATTATTATTATTATTATTATTGCATTCATGAGGAACGCTAAACCCGTAGGGGTCATACAGCGCCTGGTGAATATGAGACATTCAGGTTTGATCCAAGGAAATGGAACACAGGTCCAATTCGTTAAATCAAAAGCACCCTCACAGGCGTCAAGGAATCTTCCTTGACGGCTGAAGATACTTTAATTACTAAAATTGGAACTAAAGTAAAATCAGATATACACCACTCAACTTAAAGATATACACCACTTAACTCAAAGATATACACCACTTAACTCAAAGATATACACCACTTAACTCAAAGATATACACCACTTAACTTAAAGATATACACCACTTAACTCAAAGATATACACCACTTAACTTAAAGATATACACCACTTAACTTAAAGATATACACCACTTAACTCAAAGATATACACCACTTAACTTAAAGATATACACCACTTAACTCAAAGATATACACCACTTAACTTAAAGATATACACCACTTAACTCAAAGATATACACCACTTAACTTAAAGATATACACCACTTAACTCAAAGATATACACCACTTAACTCAAAGATATACACCACTTAAAGATATACACCGCTCAACTTAAAGATATACACCACTTAACTCAAAGATATACACCACTTAACTCAAAGATATACACCACTTAACTTAAAGATATACACCACTTAACTCAAAGATATACACCACTTAACTCAAAGAT
This sequence comes from Cherax quadricarinatus, assembly GCF_038502225.1. Taxonomy (NCBI): domain Eukaryota; kingdom Metazoa; phylum Arthropoda; class Malacostraca; order Decapoda; family Parastacidae; genus Cherax; species Cherax quadricarinatus. Next base: position 45,018,525 of record NC_091302.1, on the reverse strand, counting down.
ATACACCACTTAACTTAAAGATATACACCACTTAACTAACTTAAAGATATACACCACTTAACTCAAAGATATACACCACTTAACTTAAAGATATACACCACTTAACTCAAAGATATACACCACTTAACTTAAAGATATACACCACTTAACTCAAAGATATACACCACTTAACTCAAAGATATACACCACTTAAAGATATACACCGCTCAACTTAAAGATATACACCACTTAACTCAAAGATATACACCACTTAACTCAAAGATATACACCACTTAACTTAAAGATATACACCACTTAACTCAAAGATATACACCACTTAACTCAAAGATATACACCACTTAACTTAAAGATATACACCACTTAACTCAAAGATATACACCACTTAACTTAAAGATATACACCACTTAACTCAAAGATATACACCACTTAACTCAAAGATATACACCACTTAAAGATATACACCGCTCAACTTAAAGATATACACCACTTAACTCAAAGATATACACCACTTAACTCAAAGATATACACCACTTAACTTAAAGATATACACCACTTAACTTAAAGATATACACCACTTAACTCAAAGATATACACCACTTAACTTAAAGATATACACCACTTAACTCAAAGATATACACCACTTAACTTAAAGATATACACCACTTAACTCAAAGATATACACCACTTAACTTAAAGATATACACCACTTAACTCAAAGATATACACCACTTAACTCAAAGATATACACCACTTAACTCATACCTCAACTTAGATATATATACTAATCAATGTATATACAGATATACACCTCTTACATTCATAGACTTAGAAGTGTATATGTAAGTGTATCTTCCCACTGTATATGTTCACTGATATACAGATGTAAACTTCCGGGAGTATATACCCTTCTTGATTAGATTAAGTTAGGTTAGATAAGGTTTGTCTGGAAAACAGGACAAGTGTTTCCTGACGCGAGTCTTAAGTCATATGATGACCCACAGCGGGAGCTTTTGGTCATGTGACCGAGGCCTTCCGCTGGCTTACCCCGTTTAAAAATTATGGTTATTATAACCATTTCAAATGCACCGTTCATGACCGGTGTAATGGGTATTATATACCATTCCTCAGCCCCTCCTCCCCTACCTGTTTGCCACTCATGACATACCCATGCCTCAGGCACTTTACCCATTCCCACTTGTGTAACGCAAAAAAAAAAAATAAATAAATAAATATTCAAATGCTACATTTCTGACGTTATTTCGGTAAATTCTTCCCGTGTCCCCGGCAAAACACGACCAGTACCCTCCAGATAAGATAAAATAGGACACTCACCTAGATTTTGGGGCATCTTGGGGTACGGATAAATCCAGAGATCTCTGGGCTACACATGTTTGACATTCACTTTATAACATTACCCCAGGATGGTTGCTGGGTGTGAGTATCACCCTGGGTCACCACACTCACACAACTGGCTTCACACCGCTGTACAGCCACATATAAATACTCTGCACTTGCAGGTAGTTTTCAAGATCACTTGGTTACACCACACGCGCCGATCACACCAGAAATTGCACATGCGCCTCCCAGGGCTGGTTCTGGACCTCCAGCACCACTCTCTCTTATCCCATTCACCACTATAGCTATGTTAGATATTCAAGGGACCGCAAAAACCGAGGGAAAACAGTGGAGGACGTGTGAGAGAAGATCGCACATCCTAGTTTTACGGTGCACCGTTAACTTATCATCGCTTACGCATGTGAATCTTCACTCGCGACCCCTGATGCCACAGCCCGCCCGCTGCCCGTCTCTCTCACACACTTATATCTCATTATAACTTACACTCACACACCTCATATAATTATTCTATGGTTGCACGGGGACTTTTCTCGGAAAACTAATGTTTAACGACTCTTGAATTCGTCATAGAGGACAAAGAAATTGCGTCAAAGTTATTGATAAGGCTGGGCCGGGGTGCCGTGTACCACGTGACCGGCTTCGACCAATCACAGGCCGAGGAACACTAAGGTTCTCCAGCTGTGCCACATCTCGCACTCCCCGCAGCCATGCGATTTTTTTTCTCATCCAAAAACTCGAATCATTTAATAGATACATACGACATATCAGTAAAAATAATACTTCATTTCAATAAAGTCTGAGAGACAACACAACGCTAATTAAAACTCCGAGAACGTGAATGTGGCCTAGGAATAATTTTCCAGTAGTAGAAGAGTGAGGATAAGGATGGAGAAGTGGCACCAGTGTCTACCTCCACAGAGTTGCTATTATGGGAACCCAGCCCCAATGTAAACAAACCTAAACTAATATACTTATTCATAACTCTTACACCCAATAGATAAGGGATGAGGCAGATTATTTACCCTAATACAAACCTGCCACATAAACAACACCTGCCCAACAGAAAGATATTATCATGTCTGATATTTAAAAAAAAAATATTATCTATTAATATGAAATAAATGTATTTTTAATTATTAATCACATATTTAAATACGGTGCAATACTGAAAGAAATGATGTACTTCGTGTGTATTGGATCAATAATTGTGTTACCTTGCTTGTTACGGTGCCTCCATGGTGCTTTACCGTGAAGATCAGTCACATGACTGATGGAATGGATAAGAAAATGGTTTAGAAAACCGTTAAGTTGAAGAATGAAACACTTGGGAATGAATGAAACATTTGAGAAAGTTTCCTGAGGAAACGTTTTGTCAGCCAGTGGCTTCTTCAGTCGACTCAACCTGGAGTCGACTCCAGGCTGAGGGACTGATTGCCTCATTCTTCTCATCTTTCAAGGTTCTTCTCTGGATTGGACTGAAGAAGCCACTGGCTGACAAAACGTTTCCTCAACAGAGATTCCCAAATGTTGTACAAATGTCTCCTTCTTCAGCCACATGTCGTTGTAGGCCACAATATATAACATCTGGAAATAATCAATAATATCCAGTGTCAACACAACGTTTCAGCCAAGGCTGCGTCACCATCACCTTTATTCCCTGGCCCATCCTAACATCTTAACCCAACCCACTAAGGAAATAAATCCCAGTGACGTTATTATCTTAACTAAAGTTGATTAATGTACTACAAAAGTATGCCTACGACATTCATGTGCCTTAAAATCATAGACCAAAATTATACTTCCGTTCGTAACACCATTTATAGATATGGATTGTCCTAAATCAATATTATCAGACTTTCTCCACTAAAGTGGAACACTCCTCCGCATGAATTATTAATACAGGAAGTGAATTCAGACAGAACCAGATTGACCAAAGATGATCAAGAAACAAAAGAAGCACTTGCACGCACCGCAGGGGATTACCCTTCCTAAATTAATATCCCACCCACCCATCAACCCACCCATCCACCAACTACACTTTCTCAATACCAGTTACATTGTCGTTATATTAATGAGAAGGTGTTGAACCATAGTGGTGTTATGTAGCACCTGGGAGGTGACCACCTGAACCATAGTGGTGTTATATAGCACCTGGGAGGTGACCACCTGAACCATAGTGGTGTTATATAGCACCTGGGAAGTGACCACCTGAACCATAGTGGTGTTATATAGCACCTGGGAAGTGACCACCTGAACCATAGTGGTGTATATAGTACCTGAGAGGTGACCACCTGAACCATAGTGGTGTATATAGCACCTGGGAGGTGACCACCTGAACCATAGGGGTGTATATAGTACCTGGGAGGTGACCACCTGAACCATAGTCATGTATATAGTACCTGGGAGGTCACCACCTGAACCATAGTCGTGTATCTAGTACCTGGGAGGTGACCACCTGAACCATAGTGGTGTATATAGCACCTGGGAGGTGACCACCTGAATCATAGTGGTGTATATAGTACCTGGGAGGTGACCACCTGAACCATAGTGGTGTATATAGTACCTGGGAGGTGACCACCTGAACCATAGTGGTGTATATAGCACCTGGGAGTTGACCACCTGAACCATAGTGGTGTTATGTAGCACCTGGGAGGTGACCACCTGAACCATAGTGGTATTATGTAGCACCTGGGAGGTGACCACCTGAACCACAGTGGTGTTATATAGCACCTGGGAGGTGACCACCTGAACCATAGTGGTGTTATGTAGTACCTGGGAGGTGACCACCTGAACCATAGTGGTGTTATATAGCACCTGGGAGGTGACCACCTGAACCATAGTGATGTTATTAGCACCTGGGAGGTGACCACCTGAACCATAGTGGTGTTAAATAGCACCTGGGAGGTGACCACCTGAACCATAGTGGTGTTATATAGTACCTGGGAGGTGACCACCTGAACCATAGTGGTGTTATATAACACCTGGGAGGTGACCTCCTGAACCACAGTGGTGTTATATACCACCTGGGAGGTGACCACCTCAAAACCAAGGCATGAAAGAATAGCTATAGTTCCCTGGATCAAGAGCCCTTCATCGCTATCAATACATCCCCTTCCACAGGGAATTAAAATTAGATTTAAACCCAAGCTTAGTCTTGATACGATCAAGTTTATTTTGGTTTCCTGTATATAAGATTAACCATCGGCTCCAGCAGGAGACCAGGTCGCACCGGCCAGCGGGGGCGATGAAGTCATCAACTGGCAACAAGTGAAAGTTTTAGCACACGGGTTTTCCGGTTAATTATACGGTTATACGATAGCTACATTAAAACGCATTAAATTCAGGAACATACTGACGAAAAATTATGTTGATTGAAGTCAGCATATGAACAGCCGAGCTGTGGTTCGTATGCTGGTATACGTGTGGCCAGCAGTAACAGCCTGGTTGATCAGGCTCTGATCCACCACGAGGCCTAATCACGGACCGGGCCGCGGGGGCTATGACCCCCGAAACCCGCTCCAAGTACTGAATATGCCCTATGATACATCAAGTAAGGTACATCAAATACACAGACCGTTGTAATTATCCAGCCTCTCTCTCTCTCTCTCTCTCTCTCTCTCTCTCTCTCTCTCTCTCTCTTCCAAACCATATACACTAATGACTCGACTACACTGTACTGTATATACACCGTGAGGTGTGTATCTCTCAGTGTATTTACAAATTAAAAATGACAGCATTCTTGATTGTTAATGTACAAGTGATATGCAACCGTAATGCCATGGGAGTATATATACACTGATACACTCATCTCTGTGTATATACACTGATACACTCATCTCTGTGTATATACACTGATACACTCATCTCTGTGTATATACACTGATACACTCATCTCTGTGTATATACACTGATACACTCATCTCTGTGTATATACACTGATACACTCATCTCTGTGTATATACACTGATACACTCATCTCTGTGTATATACACTGATACACTCATCTCTGTGTATATACACTGATACACTCATCTCTGTGTATATACACTGATACACTCATCTCTGTGTATATACACTGATACACTCATCTCTGTGTATATACACTGATACACTCATCTCTGTGTATATACACTGATACACTCATCTCTGTGTATATACACTGATACACTCATCTCTGTGTATATACACTGATACACTCATCTCTGTGTATATACACTGATACACTCATCTCTGTGTATATACACTGATACACTCATCTCTGTGTATATACACTGATACACTCATCTCTGTGTATATACACTGATACACTCATCTCTGTGTATATACACTGATACACTCATCTCTGTGTATATACACTGATACACTCATCTCTGTGTATATACACTGATACACTCATCTCTGTGTATATACACTGATACACTCATCTCTGTGTATATACACTGATACACTCATCTCTGTGTATATACACTGATACACTCATCTCTGTGTATATACACTGATACACTCATCTCTGTGTATATACACTGATACACTCATCTCTGTGTATATACACTGATACACTCATCTCTGTGTATATACACTGATACACTCATCTCGGTGTATATACACTGATACACTCATCTCAGTATACAATTGTACATACATTGATACACTTAATACGCATCTCCCTGCGTATACACTGTGCAGTGAACATGCACAGTGTCTGTACACTAAAATATACATAAAATGAGATAAACTCCTCTCAGAGGTATACAACTCCACTCAGAGTATATTCACTGAGGTATACAACTCCTCTCAGGAGATATACACTGAGGTATACACTCGTCTCAAGTGTCTATAGTCTGAGGTAAAGTTGTCTTAAACACACAGATATATACGTGTATATACACAAAATATGCATCTCTTAATGTACACAGACTGAGGGTAGAACACTTCGTAATACCTTATACAGTATACTGAAGAGTTGACAGTGTATTCTTACGTTCAACTGAGGAAGCGCTAAACACTGAGGGGTTACACATAGGAGAATGAAGCTTATGAAGACGTTTGGGTCGGTATTGTGACTTTACCCATTCCCCCCTGGGGGAATGGGTCGTAATCAGCTTTGATCCAAGGGAAGAGAGAGGAAAGAGAGAGAGAGAAAGAGAGAAACAGAGAGGTGAAATCCCCCTGGATGAAGAGCCCCTTAGCGGCCATGTGAGGACAGGGGGCACACCCCCTCACCCCTTTCCATGAAGGGCGGGGGCGGAGGCGGAGGCGGGGGCGGGGGCGGGGGCGGGGGCGAGGGGGGTTGTGTTAGGTGGAACATCACCACCTCCCAGATGATCCCAGCTGTTTGCTATATTTAACTTAATATGCCTCAAGGCTCCTCCTCCTTTTCCCCCGCCCTTACCCCCTCCTTCCTACCCTCCAAGTCCCCTGCCCCTCCCCGGACCTCACAATTACCTCACCCTCCGGCCTAACCTCAAGACAATTAGATATATTTTTAACCCCGTCTATTTTTCTGGGATCCGCTGAGAGAAGCAGCAGGAAAAGTACAGAAAATAAACGCTTTTTTTAACGGACCCCACAAGTTGTCTGGGACGCATTGGCTGGCTGCGTCATGACGCACTGGCTGGCTGCGTCATGATGGACTGGCTGGCTGCATCACGACTCACTGGCTGGCTGCATCACGACTCACTGGCTGGCTGCGTCATGACGCACTGGCTGGCTGCGTCATGATCCACTGGCTGGCTGCATCATGACGCACTAGCTGGCTGCATCATGACGCACTAGCTGGCTGCATCATGACGCACCACTTGGCTACACCATGACGTAAAACAGACTTAAAAATAACCTGTGTATCCCTAGTCCAGCTAATTGGTGAACAATATGCGTGCGTGATTAATAGCCGACCCATCCTGCTATTTACGGAACAAAACAAACTCAAAATGAGAGTGTGTGTTGAGTACGAAAATAACGTGAAGGTGTATGCTGGAAGTTACCGTACCTGCCCTGCCCCTGACCTGCCCTGCCCCTGACCTGCCCCTGACCTGCCATGCCCCTGACCTGCCCCTGACCTACCCTGCCCCTGACCTGCCATGCCAGTGACCTACCCTGCTCCTGACCTGCCCTACCCCTGATCTGCCCTGCCCCTTACTTGAACTGCCCCTGACCTGTCCTGCTGCTGGTCAAACTTAAGATGAACATTATATATACACATATATATATATATATATATATATATATATATATATATATATATATATATATATATATATATATATATATATATATATATATAGCCTAGGTAGTAGGTTGGTAGACAGCAACCACCCAGGGAGGTACTACCGTCCTGCCAAGTGAGTGTAAAACGAAAGCCTGTAATTGTTTTACACGATGGTAGGATTGCTGGTGTTCTTTTTCTGTCTCATGAACATTCAAGATTTCAGGTACGTCTTGCTACTTCTACTTACACTTAGGTCACACTACACATACATGTACAAGCATATATATACACACCCCTCTGGGTTTTCTTCTAATTTCTGTCTAGTTTTTGTTTATTTCCTCTTATCTCCATGGGGAAGTGGAACAGAATTCTTCCTCCGTAACCCATGCGTGTTGTAAGAGGCGACTAAAATGCCGGGAGCAAGGGGCTAGTAACCCCTTCTCCTGTATATATTACTAAAAGTAAAAGGAGAAACTTTCGTTTTTCCTTTTGGGCCACCCTGCCTCGGTGGGATACGGTCGGTTTGTTGGAAGATATATATATATATATATATATATATATATATATATATATATATGATACAGGTCAACATTTCCACGTAACGGGAGATATAATGGGGAGGTACAGAGAAGGAATAATGGGGAGGAACAGTGGAGAAATAATGGGGAGGTACAAGGGGGAATAATAGGGAGTTACAGGGGAGTAATAATGAGGTACAAGGGAGGAATAATGGGGAGGTACAAAGGAGTAATAATGGGGAGGTACAGGGGAGTAATAATGGGGAGTTACAGGGGAGTAATAATGGGGAGGCACAAGGGAGGAATAATGGGGAGGTACAGGGGAGGAATAATGGGGAGGTACAGGGGAGGAATAATGGGGAGGTACAAGGGGGAATAAAGGGGAGGTACCTGGGAGTAATAATGGAGAGTTACAGGGGAGTAATAATGGGGAGGTACAAGGGAGGAATAATGGGGAGGTACAGGGGAGGAATAATGGGGAGGTACAGGGGAGGAATAATGGGGAGGTACAGGGGAGAAATAATGGGGAGGTACAAGAGGGAATAATGGGGACGTACAGGGAAGGAATAATGAAGAGGTACAGGGGAAGAATAATGGGGAGGTACAAGGGAGGAATAATGGGAAGGTACAGGGAAGGAATAATGGGGAGGCACAGGGGAGTAATAATGGGAATGTACAAGAGAGGAATAATGGGGAGGTAGAGGGAAGGAATAATGGGGAGGTACAGGGGAGTAATAATGGGAAGGTACAATGGAAGAATAATGGGGAGGTACAGGGGAGGAATAATGGGGAGGTACAGGGGAGTAATAATGGGGAGGTACAAGGGAGGAATAATGGGGAGGTACAGGGGAGGAATAATGGGGAGATACAGGAAAGGAACAATGGGGAGGTACAGAGGAGAAATAATGGGGAGGTACAGGGAAGGAATAATGGGGAGTTACAGGGGAGTAATAATGGAGAGGTACAAGGGAGAAATAATAAGGAGGTACAGGGGAGTAATAATGGGGAGGTACATGGGAGGAATAATGGGGAGGCACAGGGAAGGAATAATGGGGAGGTACATTGAAGGAATAATGTGGAGTTACAGGGGAGTAATAATGGGGAGGTACAAAGGAGAAATAATGGGGAGGTACAGGGGAGTAATAATGGGGAGGTACAGGGAAGGAACAATGGGGAGGCACAGTGGAGAAATAATGGGGAGGAACAGGGGAGGAATAATGGGGAGGTACAAGGGGGAATAATGGGGAGTTACAGGGGAGTAATAATGAGGTACAAGGGAGGAATAATGGGGAGGCACAGGGGAGTAATAATGGGGAGTTACGGGGGAGTAATAATGAGGAGGTACAAGGGAGGAATAATGGGGAGGTACAGGGGAGGATTAATGAGGAGCTACAGAGGAGGAATAATGGGGCCACCCTGCCTTGGTGGGAAAGGGCCGGTGTGTTAAATAAATAAATAAATAAAAAAAAAAAAAAAATATATATATATATATATATATATATATATATATATATATATATATATATATATATATATATATATGTATGTATATATATAAAAACAAGGTAAAGGTCATAGAGAAAGAGGAGCTCAAAATCATAACAAATGCAACAGTAACAGAGGAGTCAAGAACTAGGTCAAGGTCAGCAGAGCAGTGTGAGGGTGGTAACAAGGTGGTGAGCAGAGCAGTGTGAGGGTGGTAACAAGGTGGTGAGCAGAGCAGTGTGAGGGTGGTAACAAGGTGGTGAGCAGTGCAGTGTGAGGGTGGTAACAAGGTGGTGAGCAGTGCAGTGTGAGGGTGGTAACAAGATGGTGAGCAGTGCAGTGTGAGGGTGGCAACAAGATGGTGAGCAGTGCAGTGTGAGGGTGGTAACAAGATGGTGAGCAGTGCAGTGTGAGGGTGGTAAGAAGATGGTGAGCTGTGCAGTGTGAGGGTGGTAACAAGATGGTGAGCAGTGCAGTGTGAGGGTGGTAACAAGGTGGTGAGCAGTGCAGACTGAGGGTGGTAGCAAGATGGTTAGCAGTGCAGTGTGAAGGTGGTAACAAGATGGTGAGCAGTGCAGTGGTAACAAGGTGGTCAGCAGTGCAGTGTGAGGGTGGGAACAAGATGGTGAGCAGTGCAGTGTGAGGGTGGTAAGATGGTGAGCAGTGCAGTGTGAGGGTGGTAAGAAGATGGTGAGCAGTGCAGTATGAGGGTGGTAACAAGGTGGTGAGCAGTGCAGTGTGAGGGTGGTAACAAGATGGTGAGCAGTGCTGTGTGAGGGTGGTAACAAGGTGGTGAGCAGTGCAATGTGAGGGTGGTAACAAGGTGGTGAGCATTGCAGTGTGAGGGTGGTAACAAGGTGGCGAGCAGTGCAGTGTGAGGGTGGTAACATGATGGTGAGCAGTGCAGTGTGAGGGTGGTAACAAGGTGGTGAGCAGAGCAGTGTGAGGGTGGTAACAAGGTGGTGAGCAGAGCAGTGTGAGGGTGGTAACAAGATGGTGAGCAGAACAGTGTGAGGGTGGTAACAAGGTGGTGAGCAGAACAGTGTGAGGGTGGTAACAAGGTAGTGAGCAGAACAGTGTGAGGGTGGTAACAAGGTGGTGAGCAGAGAAGTGTGAGGGTGGTAACAAGATGGTGAGCAGAACAGTGTGAGGGTGGTAACAAGATGGTGAGCAGAACAGTGTGAGGGTGGTAACAAGGTGGTGAGCAGTGCAGTATGAGGGTGGTAACAAGGTGGTGAGCAGTGCAGTGTGAGGGTGGTAACAAGGTGGTGAGCAGAGCAGTGTGAGGGTGGTAACAAGGTGGTGAGCAGAACAGTGTGAGGGTGGTAACAAGGTGGTGAGCAGTGCAGTGTGAGGGCGGTAACAAGGTGGTGAGCAGAGCAGTGTGAGGGTGGTAACAAGGTGGTGACCAGAGCAGTGTGAGGGTGGTAACAAGGTGGTGAGCAGAGCAGTGTGAGGGTGGTAACAAGGTGGTGAGTAGAGCAGTGTGAGGGTGGTAACAATATGGTGAGCAGAGCAGTGTGAGGGTGGGAACAAGGTGGTGAGCAGAGGAGTGTGAGGGTGGTAACAAGGTGGTGAGCAGAGGAGTGTGAGGGTGGTAACAAGGTGGTAAGCAGAGGAGTGTGAGTGTGGTAACAAGGTGGTGAGCAGAGCAGTGTGAGGGTGGTAACAAGGTGGTGACCAGTGCAGTGTGAGGGTGGTAACAAGATGGTGAGCAGAGCTGTGTGAGGGGGGTAACAAGGTAGTGAGCAGAGCAGTGTGAGGGGGTAACAAAGTGGTGAGCAGAGCAGTGTGAGGGTGGTAACAAGGTGGTGAGCAGTGCAGTGTGAGGGTGGTAACAAGGTGGTGAGCAGAGCAGTGTGAGGGTGGTAACAAGGTAGTGAGCAGAGCAGTGTGAGGGTGGCAACAAGGTGGTGAGCAGAGCAGTGTGAGGGTGGTAACAAGGTGGTGAGCAGTGCAGTGTGAGGGTGGTAACAAGGTGGTTAGCAGAGCAGTGTGAGCGTGGTAACAAGGTGGTGAGCAGAGCAGTGTGAGGGGTGGTAACAAGGTGGTGAGCAGAGCAGTGTGAGGGTGGTAACAAGATGGTGAGCAGAGCAGTGTGAGGGTGGTAACAAGGTGGTGAGCAGTGCAGTATGAGGGTGGCAACAAGATGGTTAGCAGAGCAGTGTGAGCGTGGTAACAAGATGGTGAGCAGAGCAGTGTGAGGGTGGTAACAAGGTGGTGAGAAGAGCAATGTGAGGGTGGTAACATGGTGGTGAGCAGAGCAGTGTGAGGGTGGTAACAAGGTGGTGAGCAGAGCAGTGTGAGGGTGGTAACAAGGTGGTGAGCAGTGCAGTGTGAGGGTGGTAACAAGGTGGTGAGCAGAGCAGTGTGAGGGTGGTAACAAGGTGGTGAGCAGAGCAGTGTGAGGGTGGTAACAAGGTGGTGAGCAGAGCAGTGTGAGGGTGGTAACAAGGTGGTGAGCAGAGCAGTGTGAGGGTGGCAACAAGGTTTTGAGCAGAGCAGTGTGAGGGTGGTAACAAGGTGGTGAGCAGTGCAGTGTGAGGGTGGTAACAAGGTGGTTAGCAGAGCAGTGTGAGCGTGGTAACAAGGTGGTGAGCAGAGCAGTGTGAGGGGTGGTAACAAGGTAGTGAGCAGAGCAGTGTGAGGGTGGTAACAAGATGGTGAGCAGAGCAGTGTGAGGGTGGTTACAAGGTGGTGAGCAGTGCAGTATGAGGGTGGCAACAAGATGGTTAGCAGAGCAGTGTGAGCGTGGTAACAAGATGGTGAGCAGAGCAGTGTGAGGGTGGTAACAAGGTGGTGAGAAGAGCAATGTGAGGGTGGTAACATGGTGGTGAGCAGAGCAGTGTGAGGGTGGTAACAAGGTGGTGAGCAGAGCAGTGTGAGGGTGGTAACAAGGTGGTGAGCAGAGCAGTGTGAGAGTGGTAACAAGGTGGTGAGCAGTGCAGTGTGAGGGTGGTAACAAGGTGGTGAGCAGTGCAGTGTGAGGGTGGCAACAAGGTGGTGAGTAAAGCAGTGCAGTGTGTGGTAACAAGGTGGTGAGCAGTGCAGTGTGAGGGTGGTAACAAGGTGGTGAGCAGAGCAGTGTGAGGGCTGGTAACAACGTGGTGAGCAGAGCAGTGTGAGGGTGGTAACAAGGTGGTGAGCAGAGCAGTGTGAGGGTGGTAACAAGGTGGTGAGCAGAGCAGTCTGAGGGTGGTAACAAGGTGGTGAGCAGAGCAGTGTGAGGGTGGTAACAAGGTGGTGAGCAGAGCAGTGTGAGGGTGGTAACAAGGTGGTGAGCAGAGCAGTGTGAGGGTGGTAACAAGGTGGTGAGCAGTGCAGTATGAGGGTGGCAACAAGATGGTGAGCAGAGCAGTGTGAGTGTGGTAACAAGATGGTGAGCAGAGCAGTGTGAGGGTGGTAACATGGTGAGCAGAGAAGTGTGAGGGTGGTAACAACATGGTGAGCAGAGAAGTGTGAGGGTGGTAACAAGGTGGTGAGCAGAGCAGTGTGAGGGTGGTAACAAGGTGGTGAGGAGAGCAATGTGAGGGTGGTAAGATGGTGGTGAGCAGAGCAGTGTGAGGGTGGTAACAAGGTGGTCAGCAGAGCAGTGTGAGGGGTGGTAACAACATGGTGAGCAGAGAAGTGTGAGGGTGGTAACAAGGTGGTGAGCAGAGCAGTGTGAGGGTGGTAACAAGTTGGTGAGCAGTGCAGTGTGAGGGTAGTAACAAGGTGCTCAGCAGTGCAGTGTGAAGGTGGTAACAAGATGGTGAGCAGTGCAGTGTGAGGGTGGTAACAAGGTGGTGAGCAGTGCAGTGTGAGGGTGGTAACAAGATGGTGAGCTGTGCAGTGTGAGGGTGGTAACAAGATGGTGAGCAGTGCAGTGTGAGGGTGGTAACAAGGTGGTGAGCAGTGCAGTGTGAGGGTGGTAACAAGATGGTGAGCAGTGCAGTGTGAAGGTGGTAACAAGGTGGTGAGCAGAGCAGTGTGAGGGTGGTAACAAGGTGGTGAGCAGTGCAGTGTGAGGGTGGTAACAAGGTGGTGAGCAGAGCAGTGTGAGGGTGGTAACAAGGTGGTGAGCAGAGCAGTGTGAGGGTGGTAACAAAGTGGTGAGCAGTGTAGTGTGAGGGTGGTAACAAGATGGTGAGCAGAACAGTGTGAGGGTGGTAACAAGGTGGTGAGCACAACAGAGTGAGGGTGGTAACAAGGTGGTGAGCAGTGCAGTGTGAGGGTGGTAACAAGGTGGTGAGCAGTGCAGTGTGAGGGTGGTAACAAGGTGGTGAGCAGAGCAGTGTGATGGTGGTAACAAGGTGGTGAGCAGAGCAGTGTGAGGGTGGTAACAAGGTGGTGACCAGTGCAGTGTGAGGGTAGTAACAAGGTGGTGAGCAGAGCAGTGTGAGGGTGGTAACAAGGTGGTGAGCAGTGCAGTGTGAGGGTAGTAACAAGGTGGTGAGCAGAGCAGTGTGAGGGTGGTAACAAGGTGGTGAGCAGAGCAGTGTGAGGGTGGTAACAAGGTGGTGAGCAGAGCAGTGTGAGGGTGGTAACAAGATGGTGAGCAGAACAGTGTGAGGGTGGTAACAAGGTGGTGAGCAGTGCAGTGTGAGGGTGGTAACAAGGTGGTGAGCAGAGCAGTGTGAGGGTGGTAACAAGGTGGTGAGCAGTGCAGTGTGAGGGTGGTAACAAGGTGGTGAGCAGAGCAGTGTGAGGGTGGTAACAAGGTGGTGAGCAGTGCAGTGTGAGGGTGGTAACAAGGTGGTGAGCAGAGCAGTGTGAGGGTGGTAACAAAGTGGTGAGCAGTGTAGTGTGAGGGTAGTAACAAGGTGGTGAGCAGAGCAGTGTGAGGGTGGTAACAAGGTGGTGAGCAGTGCAGTGTAAGGGTAGTAACAAGGTGGTGAGCAGAGCAGTGTGAGGGTGGTAACAAGGTGGTGAGCAGAGCAGTGTGAGGGTGGTAACAAGGTGGTGAGCAGAGCAGTGTGAGGGTGGTAACAAGATGGTGAGCAGAACAGTGTGAGGGTGGTAACAAGGTGGTGAGCAGTGCAGTGTGAGGGTGGTAACAAGGTGGTGAGCAGAGCAGTGTGAGGGTGGTAACAAGGCGGTGAGCAGTGCAGTGTGAGGGTGGTAACAAGGTGGTGAGCAGTGCAGTGTGAGGGTGGTAACAAGGTGGTGAGCAGTGCAGTGTGAGGGTGGTAACAAGGTGGTGAGCAGTGCTGTGTGAGGGTGCTAACAAGGTGGTGAGCAGTGCAGTGTGAGGGTGGTAACAAGGTGGTGAGCAGTGCAGTGTGAGGGTGGTAACAAGGTGGTGAGCAGTGCAGTGTGAGGGGTGGTAACAAGGTGGTGAGCAGTGCAGTGTGAGGGTGGTAACAAGATGGTGAGCAGTGCAGTGTGTGGTAACAAGGTGGTGAGCAGTGCAGTGTGAGGGTGGTAACAAGGTGGCGAGCAGTGCAGTGTGAGGGTGGTAACAAGGTGGTGAGCAGTGCAGTGTGAGCGTGGTAACAAGGTGGTGAGCAGTGCAGTGTGAGGGTGGTAACAAGGTGGTGAGCAGTGCAGTGTGAGGGTGGTAACAAGGTGGTGAGCAATGCAGTGTGAGAGTGGTAACAAGGTGGTGAGCAGTGCAGTGTGAGGGTGGTAACAAGGTGGTGAGCAGTGCAGTGTGAGGGTGGTAACAAGGTGGTGAGCAGTGCAGTGTGAGGGTGGTAACAAGGTGGTGAGCAGTGCAGTGTGAGGGTGGTAACAAGGTGGTGAGCAGAGCAGTGTGAGGGTGGTAACAAGGTGGTGAGCAGTGCAGTGTGAGGGTGGTAACAAGGTGGTGAGCAGTGCAGTGTGAGGGTGGTAACAAGGTGGTGAGCAGAGCAGTGTGAGGGTGGTAACAAGGTGGTGAGCAGAGCAGTGTGAGGGTGGTAACAAGGTGGTGAGCAGTGCAGTGTGAGGGTGGTAACAAGGTGGTGAGCAGTGCAGTGTGAAGGTGGTAATAAGGTGGTGAGCAGTGCAGTGTGAGTGTGGTAACAAGGTGGTGAGCAGAGCAGTGTGAGGGTGGTAACAAGATGGTGAGCAGTGCAGTGTGAGGGTGGTAACAAGGTGGTGAGCAGAGCAGTGTGAGGGTGGTAACAAGGTGGTGAGCAGTGCAGTGTGAGGGTGGTAACAAGGTGGTGAGCAGAGCAGTGTGAGGGGTGGTAAGAATATGGTGAGCAGTGCAGTGTGAGGGTGGTAACAAGGTGGTGAGCAGAGCAGTGTGAGGGGTGGTAACAAGATGGTGAGCAGTGCAGTGTGAGGGTGGTAACAAGATGGTGAGCAGTGCAGTGTGAGGGTGGTAACAAGATGGTGAGCAGAGCAGTGTGAGGGTGGTAACAAGGTGGTGAGCAGTGCAGTGTGAGGGTGGTAACAAGATGGTGAGCAGAGCAGTGTGAGGGTAGTAACAAGATGGTGAGCAGAGCAGTGTGAGGGTGGTAACAAGGTGGTGAGCAGTGCAGTGTGAGGGTAGTAACAAGATGGTGAGCAGAGCAGTGTGAGGGTGGTAACAAGGTGGTGAGCAGTGCAGTGTGAGGGTGGTAACAAGATGGTGAGCAGAGCAGTGTGAGGGTGGTAACAAGATGGTGAGCAGAGCAGTGTGATGGGTGGCTGAGGTAGAGACGTCAGGTGAACAAGTATCATCAAGAGTGAATCAGAAAGCACAGTGTGACACATACAACTGTGTAGCCACATACTATACCCATCATAACCTCACAATTATTACCCAGAGAGAGAGAGAGAGAGAGAGAGAGAGAGAGAGAGAGAGAGAGAGAGAGAGAGAGAGAGAGAGAGAGAGAGAGAGAGAGAGAGAGAGAGAGAGAGAGGGAGGGAGACAGTAGCTGTAATGACACATGTGGATGTTTGCGTTAGTTATCAGGTGTCAAAGGCACTTGTCGATAGACCCTTGGCCGGGTTTTGGGGGAGGTGTGAGTCATAACATTCTCATACACCACCAGTGATAACATTCTCACACCACCACCAGTCATAACATTGTCACACACCACCAGTCATAACATTCTCACACACCACCAGTCATAACATTCTCACACACCACCAGTCGTAACATTGTCACACACCACCAGTCATAACATTCTCACACACCACCAGTCATAACATTCTCTCACACCACCAGTCATAACATTGTCACACACCACCAGTCGTAACATTCTCACACACCACCAGTCATAACATTCTCTCACACCACCAGTCATAACATTGTCACACACCACCAGTCGTAACATTCTCACACACCACCAGTCATAACATTCTCTCACACCACCACCAGTCATAACATTCTCACATACCACCAGTCATAACATTCTCTCACACCACCAGTCATAACATTCTCACACACCACCAGTCATAACATTCTCACATACCACCAGTCATAACATTCTCACACACTACCAGTCATAACATTCTCACACACCACCAATCATAACATTCTCACACCACCACCAGTTATAACATTCTCACACACCGCCAGTGTAGATAGCCTGTACTGTCTGCACAGACAGCCTATGCTGTCTGCCAGCTTAGTTCATATTTCGCAGCACTCAGGTGCTGCCCTCTAGGCCTGTCCAGGTCAGTGGGATGCTGGTCCCACTCGCTCTCACTCACTCAGCTGTCTAGAAGCAGACAACAAGTCTACTCCGTCTCTCCCTCATGGGCATGGCCCTCCCGGCCATGGGCACAAACACACAAGCCTGTGTACCCACCACGACTTTGCAAATAAAGTAAGCCTCCGAAGACGTATCATTTACTCCCCGCTACCAGAAGCACCAAATAATCTCGTTCACATTGGTGGGAAGCAGTGGTCGCAGTAGTTGTGTTTGTCCAGAGAGAGGAAGGAAGTTGTGTTTACTTCATCATCCCACGCTCGAAGCATCCGTCTCTCAACGAGTTATCCTGATGTCGTGTCTGCACGTTTCAACATCCAGACACAGGTACAAGCAGGATCTAGCGGAAATTTGTCGAATTTCTTCGAGAATTGTAAGTGGCGTCCCAGTGACCCCACACCACAGCGTCCCACGCTGTTTCTCAAGTCACGTGTTCAGTGTCACTTGTATGTTCTGCTGTTGTTGTTCAGCTCAGCACAGCTATTTCAGCAAGTCAGAGGTGAGTTTGTGGTGATTTCTGCATCCAGTGTGAGTATCTCGCCTTGTTGTGGGTGGGAGAGGAGGAAGTGGCCAGATCCTCCCTCGCCATATACTCACCCACGCTCCTCACCATCACACTACCATACACCACCATGCTATCACTCCCTCTGCTGTGTTTTCTGCTGTTTTTCATGTGAATTCATTGCCAGAGCTGTGTATCCGAGTGCCCGAGGCCACTTGAAGCTACGTGGATCAGCATGCCACGTAGATCACGACGCCACGTGGATCCCTACGCATGTGGGGTGTGAACGAAGCCACCTGGATCTACGAGCCACGTGAGTTACCGAGCCAGACATCCCAGGCCACATGCTGTGGTCTGCTGCTGCCTGGCTTCATGATGTCATGATGCCTGCTGACGGCACAGTGCTGCTGATGTCACCTCACGACATCACGCCTGACATCACATGTCACATTGAGTGTTTCAGTAATTATGTCAGTATTGTCGAGAAGATTGAGAGAAAATATATGTCGTGTGTTAATTCCTCTCAGTCAGTGTTCTCATATGTTAGTGTATGGCTTAGTGTCAATTTTGTGCACAGAAAAGCATCATTTGCTAGTTAAGCCATGTTGTACCGCATGTACCGCAGGTGTGTGTAAAGTTTCCGTGTGTTAAGTGTGGTCTTGAGACCAGTGTGTAGCACCACTGTGTTCTTGTCACCCAGTGTGACCAGCGTGTTTGACAGCTGATATTAGTCAGCCCTGAGCATATGAGCCCCTTGTACAGAAAGCTCTTATGCTCTACACTTCGAAAATCCTGGAAGGAATGGTCCCGAATCTGCACACAGAAATCACTCTCTACGAAAGTAAAAGACTGGGCCGGTGATGCAAAATACCCCCAATTAAAGTAGGGTACACTAAGAGAAAACACCATAAGTGTCTGGGGCCCAAGACTGTTCAACAGCCTCCCACCAAGGATTGTAGATGAATGGTTCAGAGAACCGACACGTTGATAAATTAGACACATGTGCAACTCTTGGGCACCTTTACTGAGGAAACGTTTCGCCACATGGTGGCTTCATCAGTCCATACATAGGAGAATCTTTGTCAGACACTGCAACTTCTTGGGATCTTAATACTTGGGAATTCTTCGCTTGCCTAACCCTTGGGCACGACCTACTTCCACATTGAACAAATGTGACACCACCTACGACTGCTGCACCTCTCCTGCCTACGGTTTATAAGCTCCTTCTCCGCACATATGCCGTATTCTATTCAAGATTGATGGAGTGACCACATCGACTCAAGGTTGAGGGACTGATTACCTCATTCTCCTCCTGTTCTTCGAGATTCTCCTTTGTATGGACTGATGAAGCCACTGTGTGGCGAAACGTTTCCTCAATAAAGATACCCAAGAGTTGCACATGTGTCTAATTTATCAGCCTCCCACCAAGCATAAGGGGAATTACCAATAAACCCCTGGCTGCCTTCAAGAGAGAGCTGACAGATACCTAAAGTCAGTGCCGGATCAGCCGGGCTGTGGTTCGTACGTTGGAGTGCGTGCGGCCAGCAGTAACAGCCTGGTTGATCAGACCCTGAACCACCGGGAGGCCTGGTCGTGGACCTGACTGCGAGGGCGTTGATCCCCGGAATAACTTCCAGGTAGACCACCACCAGTCATAACATTCTCACACCACCACCAATCATAACATTCTCACACCACCACCAGTCATAACATTCTCACACCACCACCAGTCATAACATTCTCACACCACCACCAGTCATAACATTCTCACACCACCACCAGTCATAACATTCTCACACCACCACCAGTCATAACATTCTCACACCACCACCAGTCATAACATTCTCACACCACCACCAGTCATAACATTCTCACACCACCACCAATCATAACATTCTCACACCACCACCAGTCATAACATTCTCACACCACCACCAGTCATAACATTCTCACACCACCACCAGTCATAACATTCTCACACCACCACCAGTCATAACATTCTCACACCACCACCAGTCATAACATTCTCACACCACCACCAATCATAACATTCTCACACCACCACCAGTCATAACATTCTCACACCACCACCAGTCATAACATTCTCACACCACCACCAGTCATAACATTCTCACACCACCACCAGTCATAACATTCTCACACCACCACCAGTCATAACATTCTCACACCACCACCAATCATAACATTCTCACACCACCACCAATCATAACATTCTCACACCACCACCAATCATAACATTCTCAAACCACCACCAGTCATAACATTCTCAAACCACCACCAGTCATAACTAGAAAGAAACTAGGATTTGAATCAAAGTGGGTGTCAAAAAGATGACGCAGTAACGTGAGGTTATGTTGACGGTTCAAATATGACAGGTCATGCTCCTCGCTCCCTCGGCTTTATGCAACAATGTCGCTATTGTATACACGAAAATCAACATTGCCATTATATACACAAAAATCAACTTTGTTAGCATTATATACACAAAAATGAACACTGATCACATTATATACACGAAAATGAACACTGTTCCTATTATGCACATTGTCACCATTTATATACACGAAAATCAACATTGTTGGCATTATATTCACGAAAATCTGTAATATGGTGCATCACTTGGTGGTGCATGACGCAGTAACCTTGTCTTAGTTTACTATCCTGTGATGTTCTTCAACGATTCCCAGTGTCAATATAACAAGCTTCCTTTTGCCACACATGTGAGTGGAGTACACTGTCTACATTGATATATATATATATATATATATATATATATATATATATATATATATATATATATATATATATATATATATATATATTATATATATATATATGAAACCTAACTGACCAGTTAGGTTTGATGGAGGATCACAAATCAATTCGCACCAGTTTACTAAATCACATCTTAGAGTAGACTTGTATAATCCATAATTGTTTAAAAGAAGAATACAGACAATCATTTGCCCTTCATGGAAGGGAAGGGTTGCTTTGATCCTGGTGACGGGTTAACATCACTTCCTGGGAAAATGTGTGACCCATACGGGTTAAACTCTTCCTCATGTGACCGTCTCCACCTAGCTTCGTTTGTACTACTGACAAGTGTTTTAAATTTTTGTATTTATCTCTAAACCTGATGCTAAACCAGACAACCCATCACGTTAATTTCGGCATCCCAAATCATACAATTGTTTACGTGAAGATTATCACATTCACAGGGAATCGCTAAACCCACAGGGCGTCATAATACGCCTGCAAACAAAGGGTTAAGGCATCATGAAGACCCGTACATGATATTTTAATTT
>NC_091302.1:44982523-44990023 GCF_038502225.1 Cherax quadricarinatus | reverse complement strand
GTACCTGTCAGGCATTACATGCAGCTGACACATGGAGCAGACATTAGTGTCCCTGTCAGGCATTACATGCAGCTGACACATGGAGCAGACATTAGTGTCCCTGTCAGGCATTACATGTAGCTGACACATGGAGCAGACATTAGTGTCCCTGTCAGGCATTACATGCAGCTGACACATGGAGCAGACATTAGTGTACCTGTCAGGCATTACATGCAGCTGACACATGGAGCAGACATTAGTGTCCCTGTCAGGCATTACATGCAGCTGACACATGGAGCAGACATTAGTGTACCTGTCAGGCATTACATGCAGCTGACACATGGAGCAGACATTAGTGTCCCTGTCAGGCATTACATGCAGCTGACACATGGAGCAGACATTAGTGTATCTGTCAGGCATTACATGCAGCTGACACATGGAGCAGACATTAGTGTACCTGTCAGGCATTACATGCAGCTGACACATGGAGCAGACATTAGTGTATCTGTCAGGCATTACATGCAGCTGACACATGGAGCAGACATTAGTGTCCCTGTCAGGCATTACATGCAGCTGACACATGGAGCAGACATTAGTGTACCTGTCAGGTATTACATACAGCTGACACATGGAGCAGACATTAGTGTACCTGTCAGGTATTACATACAGCTGACACATGGACCAGACATTAGTGTACCTGTCAGGTATTACATACAGCTGACACATGGAGCAGACATTAGTGTACCTGTCAGGTATTACATGCAGCTGACACATGGACCAGACATTAGTGTACCTGTCAGGTATTACATGCAGCTGACACATGGAGCAGACATTAGTGTACCTGTCAGGTATTACATGCAGCTGACACATGGACCAGACATTAGTGTACCTGTCAGGCATTACATGCAGCTGACACATGGAGCAGACATTAGTGTACCTGTCAGGTATTACATGCAGCTGACACATGGACCAGACATTAGTGTACCTGTCAGGTATTACATGCAGCTGACACATGGACCAGACATTAGTGTACCTGTCAGGTATTACATGCAGCTGACACATGGACCAGACATTAGTGTACCTGTCAGGTATTACATGCAGCTGACACATGGACCAGACATTAGTGTACCTGTCAGGTATTACATGCAGCTGACACATGGACCAGACATTAGTGTACCTGTCAGGTATTACATGCAGCTGACACATGGACCAGACATTAGTGTACCTGTCAGGTATTACATGCAGCTGACACATGGACCAGACATTAGTGTACCTGTCAGGTATTACATGCAGCTGCCACATGGACCAGACATTAGTGTACCTGTCAGGTACTACAGGAAGATACTCCTCACATGGATTCACTGACACAACATAATGAAGTGGGATGGACGGATCACTCATCGAGCTGCGATAGACGGATCACTCATCGACCTGGGATGGACGGATCACTCATCGACCTGCGATAGACGGATCACTCATCGAGCTGCGATAGACGGATCACTCATCGACCTGCGATAGACGGATCACTCATCGACCTGGGATGGACGGATCACTCATCAACCTGGGATGGACGGATCACTCATCGACCTGCGATAGACGGATCACTCATCGACCTGCGATGGACGGATCACTCATCGACCTGGGATGGACGGATCACTCATCAACCTGGGATGGATGGATGGATCACTCATCGACCTGGGATAGATGGATGGATCACTCATCAACCTGGGATGGATGGATCACTCATCGACCTGGGATGGATGGATCAATCATCAACCTGGGATGGATGGATCACTCATCAACCAGGGATGGATGGATCACTCATCGACCTGGGATGGATGGATCAATCATCAACCTGGGATGGATGGATCACTCATCAACCTGGGATGGATGGATCACTCATCGACCTGGGATGGATGGATCAATCATCAACCTGGGATGGATGGATCACTCATCGACCTGGGATGGATGGATGGATCACTCATCAACCTGGGATGGATGGATCACTCATCAACCTGGGATGGATGGATCACTCATCAACCTGGGATGGATGGATGGATCACTCATCAACCTGGGATGGATGGATGGATGGATCACTCATCAACCTGGGATGGATGGATGGATCACTCATCAACCTGGGATGGATGGATGGATCACTCATCAACCTGGGATGGATGGATGGATCACTCATCAACCTGGGATGGATGGATCACTCATCAACCTGGGATGGATGGATGGATCACTCAACAACCTGGGATGGATGGATGGATCACTCATCAACCTGGGATGGATGGATCACTCATCAACCTGGGATGGATGGATCAGTCATCAACCTGGGATGGATGGATGGATCACTCATCAACCTGGGATGGATGGATGGATGGATCACTCATCAACCTGGGATGGATGGATGGATCACTCATCAACCTGGGATGGATGGATGGATCACTCATCAACCTGGGATGGATGGATCACTCATCAACCTGGGATGGATGAATCACTCATCAACATGGGATGGATGGATGGATCACTCATCAACCTGGGATGGATGGATGGATCACTCATCAACCTGGGATGGATGGATGGATGGATCACTCATCAACCTGGGATGGATGGATGGATCACTCATCAACCTGGGATGGATGGATGGATCACTCATCAACCTGGGATGGATGGATCACTCATCAACCTGGGATAGATCACTCATCAACCTGGGATGGATGGATCACTCATCAACCTGGGATGGATGGATGGATCACTCATCAACCTGGGATGGATGGATGGATCACTCATCAACCTGGGATGGATGGATCACTCATCAACCTGGGATGGATGGATCACTCATCAACCTGGGATGGATGGATCACTCATCAACCTGGGATGGATGGATCACTCATCAACCTGGGATGGATGGATCACTCATCAACCTGGGATGGATGGATGGATCACTCATCAACCTGCGATGGATGGACGGATCACTCATCAATCTGGGATGGATGGATGGATCACTCATCGACCTGGGATAGATGGATGGATCACTCATCAACCTGGGATGGGTGGATCACTCATCGACCTGGGATGGATGGATCAATCATCAACCTGGGATGGATGGATCACTCATCAACCTGGGATGGATGGATCACTCATCGACCTGGGATGGATGGATCAATCATCAACCTGGGATGGATGGATCACTCATCAACCTGGGATGGATGGATCACTCATCGACCTGGGATGGATGGATCAATCAACAACCTGGGATGGATGGATCACTCATCGACCTGGGAAGGATGGATGGATCACTCATCAACCTGGGATGGATGGATCACTCATCAACCTGGGATGGATGGATCAGTCATCAACCTGGGATGGATGGATGGATCACTCATCAACCTGGGATGGATGGATGGATGGATCACTCATCAACCTGGGATGGATGGATGGATCACTCATCAACCTGGGATGGATGGATGGATCACTCATCAACCTGGGATGGATGGATGGATGGATCACTCATCAACCTGGGATGGATGGATGGATCACTCATCAACCTGGGATGGATGGATGGATCACTCATCAACCTGGGATGGATGGATGGATGGATCACTCATCAACCTGGGATGGATGGATGGATCACTCATCAACCTGGGATGGATGGATCACTCATCAACCTGGGATGGATGGATGGATCACTCATCAACCTGGGATGGATGGATCACTCATCAACCTGGGATGGATGGATCACTCATCAACCTGGGATGGATGGATCACTCATCAACCTGGGATGGATGGATCACTCATCAACCTGGGATGGATGGATCACTCATCAACCTGGGATGGATGGATGGATCACTCATCAACCTGGGATGGATGGATGGATCACTCATCAACCTGGGATGGATGGATGGATCACTCATCAACCTGGGATGGATGGATGGATCACTCATCAACCTGGGATGGATGGATCACTCATCGACCTGGGATGGATGGATGGATCACTCATCAACCTGGGATGGATGGATGGATGGATCACTCATCAACCTGGGATGGATGGATGGATCACTCATCAACCTGGGATGGATGGATGGATCACTCATCAACCTGGGATGGATGGATGGATCACTCATCAACCTGGGATGGATGGATGGATGGATCACTCATCAACCTGGGATGGATGGATGGATCACTCATCAACCTGGGATGGATGGATGGATCACTCATCAACCTGGGATGGATGGATGGATCACTCATCAACCTGGGATGGATGGATGGATCACTCATCAACCTGGGATGGATGGATGGATCACTCATCAACCTGGGATGGATGGATGGATCACTCATCAACCTGGGATGGATGGATCACTCATCAACCTGGGATGGATGGATGGATCACTCATCAACCTGGGATGGATGGATGGATCACTCATCAACCTGGGATGGATGGATCACTCATCAACCTGGGATGGATGGATGGATCACTTATCAACCTGGGATGGATGGATGGATCACTCAACAACCTGGGATGGATGGATCACTCATCAACCTGGGATGGATGGATGGATCACTCATCAACCTGGGATGGATGGATGGATCACTCATCGACCTGGGATGGATGGATGGATCACTCAACAACCTGGGATGGATGGATCACTCATCAACCTGGGATGGATGGATGGATCACTCAACAACCTGGGATGGATGGATCACTCATCAACCTGGGATGGATGGATGGATCACTCATCAACCTGGGATGGATGGATGGATCACTCAACAACCTGGGATGGATGGATGGATGGATCACTCATCAACCTGGGATGGATGGATGGATCACTCATCAACCTGGGATGGATGGATGGATCACTCATCAACCTGGGATGGATGGATGGATCACTCATCAACCTGGGATGGATGGATCACTCAACAACCTGGGATGGATGGATCACTCATCAACCTGGGATGGATGGATGGATCACTCATCAACCTGGGATGGATGG
The DNA here is from genome assembly GCF_038502225.1 of Cherax quadricarinatus. Lineage (NCBI taxonomy): Eukaryota > Metazoa > Arthropoda > Malacostraca > Decapoda > Parastacidae > Cherax > Cherax quadricarinatus. The sequence continues at coordinate 44,985,050 of NC_091302.1, read as the reverse complement.
ATCACTCATCAACCTGGGATGGATGGATGGATCACTCATCAACCTGGGATGGATGGATGGATCACTCATCAACCTGGGATGGATGGATCACTCATCAACCTGGGATGGATGGATGGATCACTCAACAACCTGGGATGGATGGATGGATCACTCATCAACCTGGGATGGATGGATGGATGGATCACTCATCAACCTGGGATGGATGGATGGATCACTCATCAACCTGGGATGGATGGATGGATCACTCATCAACCTTGGATGGATGGATCACTCATCAACCTGGGATGGATGGATGGATCACTCATCAACCTGGGATGGATGGATGGATCACTCATCAACCTGGGATGGATGGATGGATCACTCATCAACCTGGGATGGATGGATGGATCACTCAACAACCTGGGATGGATGGATCACTCATCAACCTGGGATGGATGGATGGATCACTCATCAACCTGGGATGGATGGATGGATCACTCATCAACCTTGGATGGATGGATCACTCATCAACCTGGGATGGATGGATGGATCACTCAACAACCTGGGATGGATGGATGGATCACTCATCAACCTGGGATGGATGGATGGATCACTCATCAACCTGGGATGGATGGATGGATGGATCACTCATCAACCTGGGATGGATGGATGGATCACTCATCAACCTGGGATGGATGGATGGATCACTCATCAACCTGGGATGGATGGATGGATCACTCATCAACCTGGGATGGATGGATGGATCACTCATCAACCTGGGATGGATGGATGGATCACTCATCAACCTGGGATGGATGGATCACTCAACAACCTGGGATGGATGGATGGATCACTCATCAACCTGGGATGGATGGATGGATCACTCAACAACCTGGGATGGATGGATGGATCACTCATCAACCTGGGATGGATGGATGGATCACTCATCAACCTGGGATGGATGGATGGATCACTCATCAACCTGGGATGGATGGATGGATCACTCATCAACCTGGGATGGATGGATCACTCATCAACCTGGGATGGATGGATCACTCATCAACCTGGGATGGATGGATGGATGGATCACTCAACAACCTGGGATGGATGGATGGATCACTCATCAACCTGGGATGGATGGATGGATCACTCATCAACCTGGGATGGATGGATGGATCACTCATCAACCTGGGATGGATGGATCACTCATCAACCTGGGATGGATGGATGGATCACTCATCAACCTGGGATGGATGGATCACTCATCAACCTGGGATGGATGGATGGATCACTCAACAACCTGGGATGGATGGATCACTCATCAACCTGGGATGGATGGATCACTCATCAACCTGGGATGGATGGATGGATCACTCATCAACCTGGGATGGATGGATGGATCACTCATCAACCTGGGATAGATCACTCATCAACCTGGGATGGATGGATCACTCATCAACCTGGGATGGATGGATGGATCACTCATCAACCTGGGATGGATGGATGGATCACTCATCAACCTGGGATAGATCACTCATCAACCTGGGATGGATGGATCACTCATCAACCTGGGATGGATGGATCACTCATCAACCTGGGATAGATCACTCATCAACCTGGGATGGATGGATCACTCATCAACCTGGGATGGATGGATCACTCATCAACCTGGGATGGATGGATCACTCATCAACCTGGGATGGATGGATCACTCATCAACCTGGGATGGATGGATCACTCATCAACCTGGGATGGATGGATCACTCATCAACCTGGGATAGATCACTCATCAACCTGGGATGGATGGATCACTCATCAACCTGGGATGGATGGATCACTCATCAACCTGGGATGGATGGATCACTCATCAACCTGGGATGGATGGATCACTCATCAACCTGGGATGGATGGATCACTCATCAACCTGGGATGGATGGATCACTCATCAACCTGGGATGGATGGATCACTCATCAACCTGGGATGGATGGATCACTCATCAACCTGGGATGGATGGATCACTCATCAACCTGGGATGGATGGATCACTCATCAACCTGGGATGGATGGATCACTCATCAACCTGGGATGGATGGATCACTCATCAACCTGGGATGGATGGATCACTCATCAACCTGGGATGGATGGATCACTCATCAACCTGGGATGGATGGATCACTCATCAACCTGGGATGGATGGATCACTCATCAACCTGGGATGGATGGATCACTCATCAACCTGGGATGGATGGATCACTCATCAACCTGGGATGGATGGATCACTCATCAACCTGGGATGGATGGATCACTCATCAACCTGGGATGGATGGATCACTCATCAACCTGGGATGGATGGATGGATCACTCATCAACCTGGGATGGATGGATGGATCATTCATCAACCTGGATCACTCATCAACCTGGGATGGATGGATGGATCATTCATCAACCTGGGATGGATGGATGGATCACTCATCAACCTGGGATGGATGGATGGATCATTCATCAACCTGGGATGGATGGATGGATCACTCATCAACCTGGGATGGAT
>NC_091302.1:44880023-44975023 GCF_038502225.1 Cherax quadricarinatus | reverse complement strand
TTCACTTTCCATGTTGTTTGAATTATAATCTCTGGTTATTTTTCCAAACAAAAAAAATCTAAAAATGCAATTAAGTTAAGTGTTTTTCACAAATAAAACATCTATAATTGAAACTTAGTTATTGTTTGTCGCCCCGGGGGAAGGGGAGGGGAGGGGGAGGGGAGGGGGAGGGGGAGGGGGAGTTGGAGAGGGAGGGGAGGGGGACGAGGGTGAGGGTGAGGGGGAGGGGAAGGGGAGGGGGAGGGAGAGGGGAGGGGGAGGGGGAGGGGGAGGTGAAGGTGGAGGTGGAGGGGGAGGGGAGGGGGAGGGGAGGGGGAGGAGAGGGGGAGGGGGAGTTGGAGAGGGAGGGGAGGGGGACGAGGGTGAGGGTGAGGTGGAGGTGGAGGGGGAGGGCGAGGTGGGGGGGAGGGGGAGGGGAAGGTGGAGGGGAGGGGGAGGGGGAGGTGTAGGGGGAGGTGGAGGGGGAGGGTGAGGGGGAGGGGGAGGGTAAGTCCGACTCTTTGGATCAACATCTATGACACCTCCGCCCCCGCCTTGAAGGGTCAAATTACTTAGAAAAATACTTTGTTGATCCACAACCAAAATAATGTTAATATATTAACGTTACTTTAACTAACTACATAAGTCTCTCTCTACATAATTTAGACGAAGAAAATAACATTAAAAACAAAACTTATTTAACGTTTCTCGTTAATTAACTGTTAACATTAACATGGAGAGATGCGTGTGAAGTGTGTTTAATATATGTCTGGTTTAATTTAGTGATGGTGAGTGCCAAGTGTGGTACTAGCATGATGCCTGCCATGCCAGGTGTGGCACTAGTATGATGCCTGCCATGCCAGGTGTGGCACTAGTATGATGCTTGCAATGCCAGGTGTGGCACTAGTATGATGCCTGCCATGCCAGGTGTGGCAGTAGTAAGATGCCTGCTATGCCAGGTGTGGCACTAGTATGATGCCTGCCATGCCAGGTGTGGCACTAGTATGCCTGCCATGCCAGGTGTGGCACTAGTATGATGCCTGCCATGCCAGGTGTGGCACTAATATGATGCCTGCCATGCCAGGTGTGGCACTAGTATGATGCCTGCCATGCCATGCCAGGTGTGGCACTAGTATGATGCCTGCCATGCCAGGTGTGGCACCAGTATGATGCCTGCCATGCCAGGTGTGGCACTAGTATGATGCCTGCCATGCCAGGTGTGGTACTAGTATGATGCATGCCATGCCAGGTGTGGCACTAATATGATGCCTGCAATGCCAGGTGTGGCACTAGTATGATGCCTGCCATGCCAGGTGTAGCACTAATATGATGCCTGCCATGCCAGGTGTGGCACTAGTATGATGCCTGCCATGCCAGGTGTGGCACCAGTATGATGCCTGCCATGCCAGGCGTGGCACCAGTATGATGCCTGCCATGCCAGGTGTAGCAGCAGTATGATGCCTGCCATGCCAGGTGTGGCACTAGTATGATGGCTGCCATGCCAGGTGTGGCACCAGTATGATGCCTGCCATGCCAGGTGTGGTACTAGCATGATGCCTGCCATGCCAGGTGTGGAACTAGCATGATGCCTGCCATGCCAGGTGTGGCACTAGCATGATGCCTGCCATTCCAGGTGTGGCACTAGTATGATGCCTGCCATGCCAGGTGTGGCACCAGTATGATGCCTGCAATGCCAGGTGTGGCACCAGTATGATGCCTGCCATGCCAGGTGTGGCACTAGTATGATGCCTGCCATGCCAGGTGTGGCACTAGTATGATGCCTGCAATGCCAGGTGTGGCACCAGTATGATGCCTGCCATGCAAGGTGTGGCACCAGTATGATGCCTGCCATGCCAGGTGTGGCAGCAGTATGATGCCTGCCATGCCAGGTGTGGCACTAGTATGATGCCTGCCATGCCAGGTGTGGCACCAGTATGATGCCTGCCATGCCAGGTGTGGTACTAGCATGATGCCTGCCATGCCAGGTGTGGCACTAGCATGATGCCTGCCATGCCAGGTGTGGCACTAGCAGGATGCCTGCCATGCCAGGTGTGGCACTAGTATAATGCCTGCCATGCCAGGTGTGGCACTAGTATAATGCCTGCCATGCCAGGTGTGGCACTAGCATGTTGACTGCCATGCCAGGTGTGGCACTAGTATGATGCCTGCCATGCCAGGTGTGGCACCAGTATGATGCCTGCCATGCCACGTGTGGCACTAGTATGATGCTTGCCATGCCAGGTGTGGCACTAGCATGATGCCTGCCATGCCAGGTGTGGCACCAGTATGATGCCTGCCATGCCAGGTGTGGCACTAGCATGATGCCTGCCATGCCAGGTGTGGCACTAGTGTGGGGATGAAACAATAAATAAACATTTATCAGGAGAATATTTTAAATATAAACATTTATCTGAACCCCGAGCACAAGCCTATGCCAGCGGCACGTGTTGCGACACAGGGCCACTTGTTGATCAACCAATCACCGACCTCAGTTCAAATATTCACAAAAACTTAATCAACCAATCACAAGCCTCAGTTCACATCTACACACTAACAGCTGGTCCTGCTAAATGACCATTCACGGAGAACATTACTATTATTATCAACATTAAAGGTCATAGAGCGTCTGGGGAATGAAAAGTCATCAAGTCTGACCCAAGAAAGATAAAGATCCCATTCTGTGAATCAACATTCCTTCACCAGTATCAAGGTACCACTTCACCAACATCAAGGAACCTCTTCGGCATAAAGGTGCCAGTCCACCAGCATCAAGGCACCTCTTCACCAGCATCAAGATACACCTTCACCAACATCAAGGTACTTCACCGGCACAAAATTACCTACATCAAGGCACCACTTCAGCAGCATCAAGTCATCACTTCAACGCCATCAAGGCACCAGTTCACCAGCATCAAAGACACTACTTCAACAGTATCAAGGCATCACTTCAGCATCAAAGCACCAATTCATTAACATAAAGGCACCACTTCAGCAGCATCAAGGCATCAGGAGCAGAAGGTATCCAACACTGATCCTTGAGGGACCCCACTCGTCACCGGTACCCACTCAGACACATACTTCTTAACAATTACTTTACACTACCATACCTTCACTATGTATTAAGTATCCATTTAAATATCGACTTTCCTACCCCTTCCTCCTCTTCCAGTAATGTATATAATACATGGGTGTACTCAACTAATTCTGGTTGCAGGGGTCGAATCATAACTCCTGGTCTCGCTTCTTCACTGGTCGCTACTAGGTCCACTCTCTCCCTGCTCCATGAGCCTTATCATACCTTTTCTTAAAGCTGTATATGGATTCTGCCTCCCCTACATCACTCACCAGACAATTACACTTCCTGACAACTCTATGACTGAAGAAATACTTCCTAACATCCCTGTGACTCATCTGAGTCTTCAACTTTCAATTGTAACCTACTGTTGTTGTGTCCCATCTCTGGAACATCCTGCCTCTGTTCACCCTGTCAATTCCTCACAGTATTTCATGTCGTTATCACGTCTTCCTCCCTATCTTTGCCCAGTGTTGTCAGGTTAATTTCCCTTAACCTGCCTTCGTAGAACATGCCCCTTAGCTCTGGGACTAGTCTCGCAACAAACCTTTGCACTTTTCCTAATTTCTTGACGTGCTTGACTAGGTGTGTGTTCCAAACTGGTGTTGCATACTCCAGGACAGGCCTAACGTAAACTGTGCACAAAGTCCTGAACGATTCCTTACTGAGGTGTCAAAATGCTATTCTCAGGTTTCCTAGTCGCCCATATGCTGCAGCAGTTATTTGGTTGATGTGCGCCTCAGGATATGTGCTCGGTATTATATTCATCCCAAGATCATTTTCCTTAAGTGAGGTTTCCAGTCTTCGTCCTCTGTTGCGAATAAGAAATTTTTTTAAAGAACTTCAGAATGTGGCCTGTTACCATTCATTTCTTATGCAACAAGATTTTTGGATCCGAGTTATTTAAAGTTTTAGAGTCTAGGGGAAATAATTTCAACTGGGAAACTCCATAGAATAATATTCAAATTTATTAAAGTATTTAAATACAATACTTTATCTTCTCTTTGTAGTTAAGGCAACTTAATACTTTGTACAATAAATTTACCATATACATTTAGTTCAAAATCATGGAAATGTCACATTAATAAGGAAGTTTAATTATTCTTCCTGTAATTAAGTCTTCAATAACATTTACGTCTTTGTCTTAACAAGACTGTAAACTCAAAATACAAAAGGTACTAGATTTAACAAGACCTTTGAATCTGGCCGTAAAGTATCTCTATGGATTACTGAACTGACCAAGAATATAAATATCAAAAGAGTCTTTCAAAGCAATGAGGAACAAAGTGAGTCAGCTCTTGAGTCCAATTCTCAAAACCATTCAAACTGTACACCGTAAGAGCCAATATACGATCAGTTGTCAGGGCTAGAGCAGGGAGCAGACTGACTACTTGCCAGTCTGTTGACGTGTCGTCAGGTTGGATCAGCTGACCCACGTCAGCCAGCCGGACATAAACAATTGAACAATTCACCGGATAGTTCCAAGACTTAAACTCTATATACACAAGAAATCCTACCTAACAATAATACTAAAATAATAGTGATAATAACAAAATAGTGATAATAACGATAATACCATGGTATTTTTCATACATTAACAGATAATATAACGCCGAAAGTCTCTATTTTAGCTATAAACGGGGACTTTCGCGCTATAATATTAAGTGATGAACATATTCTCTTACAATAGTTAAATAACACAGGATGACCAATTTCGAAGATATAACACCCCTCCCCCATACGACAATAGGTCGCAGTAGGGAGTTTGCAAGCATCCTTGGTAATATCTCCTTTATAGTAAGCGTCCTCTTGGTAAATAAGGCATGTAGTACGACGGAAGAAAGGAGAAGAAATAACTCGATCAGCATGGTTATTTGCCAGAGGATGAGCTTTTGGAACAATGGCCGAAAGAACTATCTGGAGTGGCTTCCATCATAATTCGAGAATAGGAGTCTCGGACATGACTATCAGGGTCATCCATGTGGACTTAATACATCGTCCCATCAACGAAACGGCTTTCATAGTCATACTGTCAATATAAAAGAAAATCATTAACAAAAATATATAATATATATATAAATTAGTCTCTAAGAGTACTCATTTCTTAACTTTACATTTTAAGGTATACATTTTTTTTTTCAGGGGCGAGAAAGGGCATCAGCAATTATGTTAAGGGATCCACTTAAGTGTTGAATACTAATCAGATAAGGTTGGATTCTCAGAGCCCACCTGAGGATTCGGGTGTTCTTTGATTTCACAGAATTAATATAAATTAAAGGGTTGTGATCAGAAAATACCATAATTTTATGGGGGGAGGTTCCCAGATAAATGTCAAAATGTTCCAAAGATATTACTAGGGCAAGAGCTTCTTTCTCTACAGTGGAATTCTTTTGGTGAAGTTTTAACTTTGAAGAAAAATAAGATATAGGATGCAAAATATCAGTAGAGGGGGATTTCTGAAGTAACACCGCCCCCACAGCATAACCGCTGGCATCAATGTGTAAATAGAAGGGTTGATTAAAGTCAGGACTTTTCAATACGGGTGACGAAGAAAGCAATCGCTTCAACTGATTAAAAGCTATCTCACAATCTTTCGTCCAGCAAAACTTCATCTTACTACTGGTTAACTCAGTAAGAGGAGATGCAACCTGAGAAAAATTAGGACAGAAACGTCGATAATAACCAGTCCTTCCAAGGAACCTCTGTATAGACTTTCTATCTTGAGGGATAGGAAACTTGGCAATGGCTCTAACTTTTACATCAACAGGACGTACCTCGCCCTGATCTATACAAAAACCGAGGTATTTAATCTTGGCTTGTCCAAACTGACACTTGGCTAAATTTATGGTGAAGTTGTACTTTTCTAACTTCTTAAATAAGGTTTCCAGGCGAATTAAATGTTGCTCCCACTCATTGCTATATATAACAAGATCATCTAGATATGCATCCACTCCTTCTAAATCATTGGTCAGCAGGTTCATCAGGCGCTGAAAGGTAGAGGCCGCATTACACAACCCGAAGGGCATAACACGATAAGTGAATAATCCTCCTTGTATAGTAAATGCGGATATTTCTTGGGCTCGCCGGGTAAGCGGCACTTGGTAATAGCCCCTTAATAAATCCAGGCGGGTGACATAGGCGGCTCCTGATACTCTGTCTATTAGATCATCAATACGGGGTAGTGGGAAACCATCTGGTACCGTGAGAGCATTAACCTTACGATAATCAGTGCACATTCTAGAAGTTCCATCAGGCTTGGGAACTAATATACAGGGCAAGGCCCACAGACTTTTACTCCGTTCTATGAGTCCATGGGACAACAAAATTCTACTTCTTTGTTTAATGTTTCTTGTTTGAGTGGACTTGCCCTATAAGGTGACTGTTTGCAAGACTTTGCTCCTTGTACATCTATGTCGTGAATTCCCAATGTACAACACCTAGGGACGTCATCGAATAAAACCTCATAACGTAATATAAAGTCTTTGATATCTTTGGCTTTCTTCAAATCAAGGTCCATAAGAAAGGTATCAAGAGATTGCAATGTCTCTAAATTTTTTAAACGTACTTCTATCGCTTTAGAGATGCTGGGCAGACTTACATTTTCAGTTTCAGCTAAAGGACGAACTGTCGTAACTGGTACGATACTAGGGTGGTAAGCCTTAAGTTGGTTTATGTGATAAGTACGTTTTGCTTTTCTCTTTCCTGGAGTTTGTAGTACATAATTTACCTCATTGAGCCGCTCAATCACTTCCAAAGGACCTTCGTATCTAGGTTGCAGAGCGTGTCCAGGTAAGAATTTCTGTGCCATCACACTGTCACCTGGTTTGAAGAAACGAGAGCGTGTGTGTTTGTCATAACAATGCTTCATCTTGGATTGGGCCTTAGCTAAGTTTTTTGAGGCTAATTCCCTCAGTTGTGACAAACGCTTTTGCATTAGAGTTGGAGTTGTTTTAAGCGAGGGTTCTGATTTTCCGGTCCATGAATCTTTTAGTACGGCGAGGGGGCTGCGTACTTGGTGTCCGTAAATTAATTCAAATGGACTAAACCCAGTGCTTTCTTGTTCGCTTTCCCTTAAGGCGAACAAGAGGAATGGTATTCCTTCGTCCCAATCTCTGGAAAACTGCTCGCAGTACACTCTCATCATTGATTTTAATGTTTGATGAAATCGCTCGAGGGCTCCTTGCGATTGAGGCTGATAAGCAACAGAAAATACGGACTTAATTCCGAGGCGAGATAAGGCATCACGAAACATCTTAGAGGTAAAATTTGAACCTTGATCGGATTGAATTATTCGGGGAATCCCCACCTGTGAGAAAATTTTTTGCAAAGCTCGAACAATGATGCGAGAATTAATTTTTCTCAAAGGGATAGCCTCTGGATATCGAGTAACGACATCCATAATTGTAAACAGATATTGATTCCCTCGTTTAGTCCTGGGTAACGGACCAACACAATCTATTATCAGGCGTGAGAAGGGCTCACCACTGACGGGAATCGGAATGAGGGGAACTGGTGGAGGTGTGTGCGAAGGTTTGCCGGTCACTTGGCAGACTTGACAACTTTTTAGATAGCTTTCCACAGTCTCCTTCATTCTGGGCCAATGAAAATGCTTGGCTATTTTTCCCAGCGTTTTCTTTACTCCCAAATGTCCTCCCATGGGACTATGGTGGGCGAAACTAATAGCCAATTCTCTAAAGGTGCTAGGTAGCACTACTAGATGTTTGCTGGTAGACAGATGATCGTCGGAAGATAAAAGAGACTTTTCCTTTCTCATTAATATACCATTAGCAAGATAGTAACAATTGTCTAGGTCTTGGGCGTCGTCTTCTGTAATAGCTATCTCTCGTAATTTCTCTAGGGATGGATCAAGGAACTGATCCCTTATTAAATCTTCTTTCGATAGCATTTTAATATCAGAATCTTGAAAAGGGTCGATTATAGAATATTTCAGATTTGAAGATCCGGGTTGTAAGGATCGGCTGAACAATAAATCGAGATCTAAATCTTCGCCTTCACTTAGGACTTCAGTTGACAAAGAATTTTGAGGCGCTCTAGACATTGCTCTAGTTATAACATTGAGAGGAAATAAGGTAGGAGCCTCTTTTCGAGCTTCTATGGCATAGTTAATGTCAGTAGAATTATCAATAACTAGAGGCTCTCGGCTTATACCCGGATAGTCTAGATCATTGCCTATGAGTAAGTCAACGCCCTGAATAGGAAAAGTTTCACTGGATATACCTACCGACACAAAGCCAGTATAGGTTGGTGTTTGGATGTATATCCTGTGAAGAGGCACTCTTATAATAGCGCCTCCATAGGCTTCTAATAAGACATCTAGCTTTGTGCGAGTCATATCACTTACGGGAAGTATGTCCTGCTTCAACAATGTTAAATAACTTCCAGTATCACCGAAGGAATTAATTTCAACTAATTGAGTCTCGTCTATTCCAACTTTCACTTTAGCAAAGTAGGGACTCATAGCTGAGTGAATATCTTTTTCTGAAACAGCTCTAGTATTGAGTCATCTAGAATGACTACTGATTCGTTCTTGTGAACCTTGTTCGGTACTAGGGTTCAGTTTCTTTTGAGTTGTCGATGAAGATATTACCCGAGTTGGGAAACGAAGTCGCTCGTTTCTGGTATCCCTCTCTAGCCAATAACAGTGTTTCCTTAAATGCCCTTTCTTATTACAATAAGTGCAGTTCAACTCACTGTTATGCCTTAGTGGTTTTGAACTTTGCCTAGAGTTAGATCTAAATTTATTATTAATGGGCGTGGAGGCATCATAGGAGGTGGGGTAAGGATTCTGTATGCGACGCATCTCTGTAAGATTGGATCGTCCTTTCTTAGGGGCATATTTAGTCACTGTTTCCTTACTTTTTGTTTCGCCAATCAATTGTTGAGATATTTCATAATTATCGGCGAGCGAGGCTGTTTCTAGTATATTTACCATGGGGCAACTAATCAAATACCTATGCAAGTCTTCTGGTAAATTATTATTTAAAATCCTCATGCAGGATCAATTGGGAAAGACTTTCCATAGATTTACAGTTAGAAGCTCTACACCATCTCTCAAAAGCGATTTTCTTTTCACGAGCAAAATCCACATACGACTGAGTTGGCTGGCGTTTTAATGCTCTAAAGGTTTTTTGGTAACTTACTGGGAGGAGATCATAAGCCTCTAGGATAGCCTTCTTAACAGAATCATAATCCACATATTTCTCAAAAGGTAACGTAGCCATACACCTTTGAGCTTTACCAGACAACGAAGTATGTAATAAGGTTGCCCAGTGTTGTCGGGGCCAGCTCATAGCACGTGCTTGATTCTCAAAGACTTCAAAATAAGTATCTAAATCTCCGTCATTAAACCTTGGAACCATAGATGCAGCTTTTTGTATATTAAAAGAATCATTTCAGGATTCAGTACATCTTTCACTCACATTTCCTTGTTGCTGTAGTCTTATATAGCGGAGCGTTTCCCTTTGAAAGTCTTCTTCATTTAATTTACGCTGAGCCTCAATTTGAGCAGTCTGTAAAATAAATAGTCTCTAATTTCTCAAACTGACTTTGAGAAATATGTCCCGATGGTATCGAAAATGAGGAAATTGAACTGGCAGTATGTGGATATTCCTTTGGACGTGCACCTTGGTGAGGGCCAGGCTGACCATTAATAGGAATTCCTTCAGTAACGGGCGAATGCCTAACAGCGGCTGCACCCTGCAATACTTCATATCTCGACTGGTAGCTTACTTCAGGAACTAAACTTTCAGAGTCAGAATCTCCTGCTACATGATAGTTAGAGGCCCCTGGAAATAATTTGTTTCTAATTATTGCCCTTACGGTATTGGCTGTGTAATATTTATCGTATGGTACTCCCAATTTACGAGCTATCTGCCAGCACGTTTGAAGTTTCAAGGAGTCCAGCTTTGACAATGTTAAATCTTCAAATAACTCTTTAATGTGATCTTCCACGATCAATATTTTGAAATTAACTAAAGATAAATTCCCAGTATATAACTTTAATATTGTTCTTTTGATCAATGTCTTAGAACAACAGAGATCCCGGACGGGTACCCCATTTGTTGCGAATAAGAATTTTTTTTAAAGAACTTCAGAATGTGGCCTGTTACCATTCATTTTTTATGCAACAAAATTTTTGGATCCGAGTTATTTAAAGTTTTAGAGTCTAGGGGAAATAATTTCAACTGGGAAACTCCATAGAATAATATTCAAATTTATTAAAGTATTTAAATACAATACTTTATCTTCTTTGTAGTTAAGGCAACTTAATACTTTGTACAATAAATTTACCATATACATTTAGTTCAAAATCATGGAAATGTCACATTAATAAGGAAGTTTAATTATTCTTCCTGTAATTAAGTCTTCAATAACATTTACGTCTTTGTCTTAACAAGACTGTAAACTCAAAATACAAAAGGTACTAGATTTAACAAGACCTTTGAATCTGGCCGTAAAGTATCTCTATGGATTACTGAACTGACCAAGAATATAAATATCAAAAGAGTCTTTCAAAGCAATGAGGAACAAAGTGAGTCAGCTCTTGAGTCCAATTCTCAAAACCATTCAAACTGTACACCGTAAGAGCCAATATACGATCAGTTGTCAGGGCTAGAGCAGGGAGCAGACTGACTACTTGCCAGTCTGTTGACGTGTCGTCAGGTTGGATCAGCTGACCCACGTCAGCCAGCCGGACATAAACAATTGAACAATTCACCGGATAGTTCCGAGACTTAAACTCTATATACACAAGAAATCCTACCTAACAATAATACTAAAATAATAGTGATAATAACAAAATAGTGATAATAGTGATAATAACGATAATACCATGGTATTTTTCATATATTAACAGATAATAATATAATGCCGAAAGTCTCTATTTTAGCTATAAACGGGGACTTTCGCGCTATAATATTAAGTGATGAACATATTCTCTTACAATAGTTAAATAACACAGGATGACCAATTTCGAAGATATAACATCCTCCCCTAGACTGTGCTCTATCTGTGGTTTTCTTTGCCTGTCCCCGATCTTCATGACTTTGCACTTGGTACATACCTACCTGGAAGTTATTCCGGGGATCAACGCCCCCGCGGCCCGGTCCAAGACCAGGCCTCCCGGTGGATCAGGGCTTGATCAACTAGGCTGTTACTGCTGGCCGCACATAATCCAACGTACGAACCACAGCCCGGCTGATCCGGCACTGGCTTTAGGTATGTGTCCAGCTCTCTCTTGAAGGCAGCCAGGAGTTTATTGGTAATTCCCCTTATGCTTGGTGGGGGGGCCGTTGAACAGTCTTGGGCCCCGGACATTTATGGTGTTTTCTCTTAGTGTACCAATGGCGCCCCTACTTTTAATTGGGGATATTTTGCATCGCCTGCCCAGTCTTTTACTTTCGTAGGGAGTGATTTCTGTGTGCAGATTCGGGACCATTCCTTCCCGGATTTTCCAAGTGTAGATTATGATATAATCTACACTTTCCATCGAGTACAAGTCAAGTACTTCCAAGCGTTCCCAGTAGTTAAGGTGCTTGACAGAACTTATAGGTGCAGTAAAGGTTCTCTGTACACTCTCTAGATTTGCAATTTCACCTGCTTTGAATGGAGATGTTAATATACAGCAGTATTCCAGCCTAGAGAGAACAAGTGATTTGAAAAGGATCATCATTGGCTTGGCATCTCTCGTTTTGAACGTTCTCATTATCCATCCTATCATTTTCTTTGCACTTGTGATCGTGGCAATGTTGCGATCCTTGAAAGTGAGATCCTCAGACATTACTACTCCCATGTCCCTTACATTATTTTTCCGCTCTATTGTATGGCCAGAGTTTGTAGTATACTCTGTTCTAGTTATTATCTCCTCCAGTTTTCCATAACGGAGTAGTTGGAATTTGTCCTCATTGAACATCATATTGTTTTCCGTTGCCCACTGGAAAACTTTGTTTACGTCTTCTTGGAGGTTAACCGTGTCCTCGATAGATGACAGTCTCGTGCAGATCCTAGTATCATCTGCAAAGGATGATACGGTGCTGTCGTGTATATCTCTGTCTATGTCTGATATAAGGATGAGGAATAGGATGGGGGCGAGTACTGTGCCTTGTGGAACAGAGCTCTTCACTATGGCAGCCTCCGATTTAACTCTGTTGACCACTACTCTTTGTGTTCGATTTGTTAGGAAGTTGAAGATCCATCTCCCCACTTTCCCAGTTATTCCTTTAGCACGTATTTTGTGCGCTATTACGCCATGATCGCACTTGTCAAATGCTTTTGCAAAGTCTGGGTATATTACATCTGCATTCTGATTTTTTCCCAATGCATCCAAGGCCATATCATAGTGATCCAGTAGTTGTGAGAGGCAGGAGCGACCTGCCCTGAACCCAAGTTGCCCTGGATTGTGCAGTTTTTGGGAAACCAGGTGGTTTGCAATCCTGCTTCTTAGCACTCTTTCAAAGATTTTTATGATGTGGGACGTTAGAGCTATTGGTCTAAAGTTCTTAGCTAATGCTTTGCTGCCACCTTTATGGAGTGGGGCTATATCCGTTGTTTTAAGTGACTGTGGAATTTCACCTATGTCCAAGCTCCTCCTCCATAGTGTACTTAGGGCACGTGAGAGGGGTTTCTTGCAGTTCTTAATG
Source organism: Cherax quadricarinatus (assembly GCF_038502225.1). Taxonomy (NCBI): domain Eukaryota; kingdom Metazoa; phylum Arthropoda; class Malacostraca; order Decapoda; family Parastacidae; genus Cherax; species Cherax quadricarinatus. The sequence goes on along the minus strand of NC_091302.1, from coordinate 44,962,312 downwards.
AATACAGAGTTCCACGAGTCTGGGCCTGGGGCTGAGTGCATGGGCATGTTGTCAATGGCTTTTTCAAAGTCTATCGGAGTTAGGGTAATGTCGGAAATCTGGCATACATTTATGGAGTTTTGAGGCTCATTCATGAAGAAATCATTTGGGTCGTCGATCCTCAGACTGATTAGTGGCTCACTAAACACAGAGTCGTACTGGGATTTCAGTATTTCACTCATTTCCTTGTTGTCATCTGTGTAAGTCCCATCCTGTCTGAGTAAGGGCCCGATAATAGATGTGGTATTTGCCTTGTTTTTGGCATATGAAAAGAAATATTTCGAATTTCTTTCAATTTCACTAATAGCTTTAAGCTCCTCCTGTCTCTCCTGGTTTCTGTAAGAGTCCTTTAACTTAAGTTCAATAGTTTCCACTTCCTTGGTCAGCGCCTCCTTCCGTGTATCAGATATTCTACCGTTCCTGAGGTTAAACTCTAAGAGCCAGTTGCTGGACTAGGCTTGCAGCCTGTCTAGGTCCCTCTCTAATCCTGCCTGATACTCATCCGATTGAATTCTCCTCAATAGCTTCAGATCGTCTGCAAACAGGGACACTTCTGAGTCATGTCATTCACATATACCAGAAACAGTACCGGTCCTAAGACCGAGCCCTGTGGAACCCCGCTCGTCACTGGCGCCCACTCTAACACCTCGTCACGTACTATGATTCGCTGATGCCTCCTGTCAGGTATTCTCTGATCCACTGTAGTGCTTTCCCTGCCTGGTTCTCCAGCTTTTGCACTAATCTCTTGTATGGGACTGTGTCAAAGCCCTTCTTACAGTCCTAGAAAATGCAATCTACCTACCCCTTTCTCTCTTTCTCTCTTGCCTTACCGCCGTCACCTTGACATAGAACTCAAGAAGGTTTGTGGCACAGGATTTCCCGTCCCTGAATCCGTGCTGGTTGTCGTGAATCTCATTCCTTTCTAGGTGTTCCACCACTCTTCTACTACTCTCCATGACTTTGCATACTATACATATCAGTGACACTGATCTGTAGTTTAGTGCTGCGAGTCTGTCTCCTTAAAAACTGGGACTACATTTGCTGTCTTCCACACGTGTGTGTGTGTGTGTGTGTGTGTGTGTGTGTGTGTGTGTGTGTGTGTATATGAGCTTGGGCGAGTGTGTATGTTTGTGTGTGAAGATGCTTGAGTGTTTCACAATGGTGTGTGCGTAGAGGTTGCTGAGGTACTCACAAGAGTGTGAGTAGAGGTTGCTGAGGTACTCACAAGAGTGTGTGAGTAGAGGTTGCTGAGGTACTCACAAGAGTGTGTGAGTAGAGGTTGCTGAGGTACTCACAAGAGTGTGTGAGTAGAGGTTGCTGAGGTACTCACAAGAGTGTGTGAGTAGAGGTTGCTGAGGTACTCACAAGAGTGTGTGAGTAGAGGTTGCTGAGGTACTCACAAGAGACGTGCACACTCAACTGTATCACCAACCTGAAAGTAAATCAATGGACGTATTGGATAACTACATAATCTTAACAGGTTTCTTTATCTATGTGATTGAAAGTATGTATACTATTATAAACTGGTCAGTTACCAAAAACTCATCTAAAATTAAGTCCTTTCTAAAATGTTCTCTTATAAGTTTAAAGAGATTTTTATTTTTTCATTTATGTAAATGTAAAAATTAAAAATTTTGTGCCAAAAGAACCTTAGAAAACTTACCTAACTTAATTATAACAAGCGAAATATAATTTAGCCTAATCCAGCTAAATACTTTAGATAAGTTTACAATAATTTAATAATAAACAAACACAGTGAAAAATATTTTCCGTTAGGTTCAGAATGATTTTTGTGAAATTATTGCAAACACAAATTTTCGCTTGCTTTATTCGGCAAGAAGAGTATTGCTATTTAAGCCAAAATCGCAAATATTACTTATTCGGCACACACACACACACACACACACACACACACATTTATATATATATATATATATATATATATATATATATATATATATATATATATATATATATATTTATATATATATATAGTCTCTGACAATGTGAGACATGAAAGCGCTTGGAAATTCAATATTTTTTTTCACAGTTGTTATTTCGCATGTGTGTGTGTATAAGTGAGTGTTGTACGTACAGGTGTGTGCATGTGTATGTATACATGTATGAATATTATGTATGCATTACTGTATTGGTGTATGTATGTGAGCATGAATGAATATATGTATGTGAGAAATTATGTGATGCATATACGTGAGCATGTATGTACGGAGACTATGTGAGCATGTATGTATGGAGACTATGTGAGCATGTGTGTATGGAGACTATGTAAGCATGTATGTATGGAGACTATGTGAGCATGTATGTATGGAGACTATGTGAGCATGTGTGTATGGAGACTATGTGAGCATGTATGTATGGAGAGCATGTGAGCATGCATGTATGTATGGAGACTATGTAAGCATGTATGTATGGAGACTATGTAAGCATGTATGTATGGAGACTATGTGAGCATGTGTGTATGGAGACTATGTAAGCATGTATGTATGGAGACTATGTGAGCATGTGTGTATGGAGACTATGTAAGCATGTATGTATGGAGACTATGTGAGCATGTATGTATGGAGACTATGTGAGCATGTATGTATGGAGGCTATGTGAGCATGTATGTATGGAGAGCATGTGAGCATGCATGTATGTATGGAGACTATGTGAGCATGTATGTATGGAGAGCATGTGAGCATGCATGTATGTATGGAGACTATGTGAGCATGTATGTATGGAGACTATGTGAGCATGTATGTATGGAGGCTATGTGAGCATGTATGTATGGAGAGCATGTGAGCATGCATGTATGTATGGAGACTATGTGAGCATGTATGTATGGAGACTATGTGAGCATGTATGTATGGAGGCTATGTAAGCATGTATGTATGGAGACTATGTGAGCATGTATGTATGGAGACTATGTGAGCATGTATGTATGGAGGCTATGTGAGCATGTATGTATGGAGAGCATGTGAGCATGTATGTACGGAGACTATGTGAGCATGTATGTATGGAGGCTATGTAAGCATGCATGTATGGAGACTATGTGAGCATGTATATATGTAGGCTATGTGAACATGTATGTATGGAGACTATGTGAGCATGTATATATGGAGGCTATGTGAGCATGTATGTATGTATGGAGACTATGTGAGCATGTATATATGGAGGCTATGTGAACATGTATGTATGGAGACTATGTGAGCATGTATATATGGAGGCTATGTGAGCATGTATGCATGGAGAGCATGTGAGCATGTATGTATGGAGACTATGTGAGCATGTATATATGGAGGCTATGTGAGCATGTATGTATGGAGACTATGTGAGCATGTATGCATGGAGAGCATGTGAGCATGTATGTATGTATGGAGAACATATGAGCATGTATGTATGGAGACTATGTGAGCATGTATGTATGGAGACTATGTGAGCATGTATGTATGGAGAACATATGAGCATGTATGTATGTATGGAGGATGTGAGCATGTATGTATGGAGACTATGTGATCATGTATGGAGACTATGTGAGCATATATGTATGGAGAACATATGAGCATGTATGTATGGAGACTATGTTAACATGTATGTATGAAGAACATGTGAGCATGTATGTATGGAGAGTATGTGAGCATGTATGTATGGAGCATGTATGTATGTATGCATGAAGGATGTGAGCATGTGTGTATGTATGTATGATGTGAGCATGTATGTATGATGTGAGCATGTATGTCTGATGTGAGGATGTATGTATGTATGATGTGAGCATGTATGTATGATGTGACCATGTATGCATGCATGGTGTGAGCATGTATGTATGTATGATGTGAGCATGTGTGTATGCATGATGTGAGCATGTATGTATGATGTGAGCATGTATGTATGCATGATGTGAGCATGCATATATGCATGATGTGAGCATGTATGTATGATGTGAGCATGTATGTATGCATGATGTGAGCATGTATGTATGCATGATGTGAGCATGTATGTATGCATGATGTGAGCATGTGTATGCGTATGTGAGAATGTATGTATGTGAGCATGTATGTATGCATGATGTGAGCATGTATATATGCGTGATGTGAGCATGTATGTATGTATGTATGATGTGAGCATGTATGTATGCATGATGTGAGCATGTATGTATGCACGATGTGAGCATGTATGTATGCATGATGTGAGCATGTATGTATGCATGAAGTGAGCATGTATGTATGCATGATGTGAGCATGTATGTATGCATGATGTGATCATGTATGTATGCATGATGCGAGCATGTATGTATGCATCATGTGAGCATGTATGTATGTATGTATGATGTGAGCATGTATGTATGCATGTGAGCATGTATGTATGTATGATGTGAGCATGTATGTATGCATGATGTGAGCATGTATGTATGTATGATGTGAGCTTGTATGTATGCATGATGTGAACATGTATGTATGCATGAAGTGAGCATGTATGTATGTATGATGTAAGCATGTACGTATGCATGATGTGAGCATATATGTATGTATGATGTGAGCATGTATGTATGCATGATGTGAGCATGTATGTATGTATGTATGGTGTGAGCATGCATGTATGTATGATGTGAGCATGTACGTATGTATGATGTGAGCATGTATGTATGTATGTATGATGCGAGCATGTATGTATGTATGATGTGAGCATGTATGTATGTATGTATGATGTGAGCATGTATGTATGTATGATGTGAGCATGTATGTATGATGTGAGCATGTATGTATGATGTGAGCATACATGTATGTATGATGTGACCATGTATGTATGCATGATGTGAGCATGTATGTATGATGTGAGCATGTATGTATGCATGATGTGAGCATGTATGTATGCATGATGTGACCATGTATGTATGATGTGAGCATGTATGTATGCATGATGTGACCATGTATGTATGATGTGAGCATGTATGTATGATGTGAGCATGTATGTATGATGTGAGCATGTATGTATGCATGATGTGAGCATGTATGTATGCATGATGTGAGCATGTATGTATGCATGATGTGAGCACGTATGTATGCATGTGAGCATGTATGTATGATGTGAGCATGTATGTATGAATGATGTGAGCATGTATGTATGCATGATGTGAGCATGTATGCATGATGTGAGCCTGTATTTATGCATGATGTGAGCATGTATGTATGCATGATGTGAGCATGTATGTATGCATGATGTGAACATGTATGCATGATGTGAGCATGTATGCATGATGTGAGCATGTATGTATGCATGATGTGAGCATGTATATATGCATGATGTGAGCATGTATGCATGATGTGAGCATGTATGTATGATGTGAGCATGTGTTTATGCATGATGTGAGCATGTATGCATGATGTGAGCATGTATGTATGCATGATGTGAGCATGTATATATGCATGATGTGAGCATGTATGCATGATGTGAGCATGAATGTATGATGTGAGCATGTATGTATGCATGATGTGAGCATGTATGCATGATGTGAGCATGTATGTATGCATGATGTGAGCATGTATATATGCATGTGAGCATGTATGCATGATGTGAGCATGTATGTATGATGTGAGCATGTGTTTATGCATGATGTGAGCATGTATGCATGATGTGAGCATGTATGCATGATGTGAGCATGTATGTATGTATGTATGATGTGAGTATGTATGTATGCCTGATGTGAGCATGTATGTATGCATGATGTGAGCATGTATGTATGCATGATGTGAGCATGTATGCATGATGTGAGCATGTATGTATATATGTATGATGTGAGTATGTACGTATGCATGTGAGCATGTATGTATGCATGATGTGAGCATGTATGTATGCATGATGTGAGCATGTATGTATGCATGATGTGAGCATGTATGTATGCATGATGTGAGCATGTATGTATGCATGATGTGAGCATGTATGCATGATGTGAGCATGTATGTATGCATGATGTGAGCATGTATGCATGATGTGAGCATGTATGTATGCATGATGTGAGCATGTATGCATGATGTGAGCATGTATGTATGCATGATGTGAGCATGTATGCATGATGTGAGCATGTATGTATGCATGTGAGCATGTATGATGTGAGCATGTATGATGTGAGCATGTATGTATGCATGATGTGAGCATGTATGCATGATGTGAGCATGTATGTATGCATGATGTGAGCATGTATGCATGATGTGAGCATGTATGTATGCATGATGTGAGCATGTGTGCATGATGTGAGAATGTATGCATGCATGTATGCATGATGTGCGCATGTATGTATGCATGATGTGAGCATGTATGCATGATGTGAGCATGTATGTATGCATGTGAGCATGTATGCATGATGTGAGCTTGTATGTATGCATGATATGAGCATGTAAGTGTGAGCATGTATGTATGCATGATGTGAGCATGTATGCATGATGTGAGCATGTATGCATGATGTGAGCATGTATGTATGCATGATGTGAGCATGTATGCATGATGTGAGATGTATGTATGCATGATGTAAGCATGTATGCATGATGTGAGCATGTATGCATGATGTGAGCATGTATGAATGCATGATGTGAGCATGTATGCATGATGTGAGCATGTATGTATGCATGATGTGAGCATGTATGCATAATGTGAGCATGTATGTATGCATGATATGAGCATGTATGCATAATGTGAGCATGTATGTATGCATGATGTGAACATGTATGCATAATGTGAGCATGTATGCATGATGTGAGCATGTATGCATAATGTGAGCATGTATGCATAATGTGAGCATGTATGTATGCATAATGTAATTATGTATGCATAATGTGAGCATGTATGCATAATGTGAACATGTATGCATGATGTGAGCATGTATGTATACATGATGTGAGCATGTATGTATGCATGATGTGAGTATGTATGCATGATGTGAGTATGTATGCATAATATGAGCATGTATGCATGATGTGATCATGCATGCATGATGTGAGCATGTATGCATGTGAGCATGTATGTATGCATGATGTGAGCATGTATGCATAATGTGAGCATGTATGCATGATGTGAGCATGTATGTATGCATGATGTGAGCATGTATGCATAATGTGAGCATGTATGTATGTATGATGTGAGCATGTATGTATGCATGATGTGAGCATGTATGTATGCATGATGTGAGCATGTATGCATGCATGTGAGCATGTATGTATGCATGATGTGAGCATGTATGCATGATGTGAGCATGTATGTATGCATGATGTGAGCATGTATGCATGATGTGAGCATGTATGTATGTATGATGTGAGCATGTATGTATGCATGATGTGAGCATGTATGTATGCATGTGAGCATGTATGCATGTGAGCATGTATGTATGCATGATGTGAGCATGTATGCATGATGTGAGCATGTATGCATAATGTGAGCATGTATGTATGCATGATGTGAGCATGTATGCATAATGTGAGCATGTATGTATGTATGATGTGAGCATGTATGTATGCATGATGTGAGCATGTATGTATGCATGATGTGAGCATGTATGCATGCATGATGTGAGCATGTATGTATGCATGATGTGAGCATGTATGCATGATGTGAGCATGTATGTATGCATGATGTGAGCATGTATGCATGATGTGAGCATGTATGTATGCATGATGTGAGCATGTATGCATGATGTGAGCATGTATGCATGATGTGAGCATGTATGCATGATGTGAGCGTGTATGTATGCATGATGTAAGCATGTATTTATGCATGATGTGAGCATGTATACATGATGTGAGCATGTATTTATGCATGATGTGAGCATGTATGTATGCATGATGTGAGCATGTATGCATGATGTAAGCATGTATTTATGCATGATGTGAGCATGTATGTATGCATGATGTGAGCGTGTATGTATGCATGATGTAAGCATGTATTTATGCATGATGTGAGCATGTATGTATGCATGATGTGAGCATGTATTTATGCATGGTGTGAGCATGTATGTATGCATGATGTGAGCATGTATGCATGATGTAAGCATGTATTTATGCATGATGTGAGCATGTATGTATGCATGATGTGAGCGTGTATGTATGCATGATGTAAGCATGTATATATGCATGATGTGAGCATGTATGTATGCATGATGTGAGCATGTATGTATGCCTGATGTGAGCATGTATGTATGCATGATGTGAGCATGTATGCATAATGTGAGCATGTATGCATAATGTGAGCATGTATGCATGATGTGAGCATGTATGTATGCATGTGAGCATGTATGTATGATGTGAGCATGTATGTATGCATAATGTAAGCATGTATGTATGATGTGAGCATGTATGTATGATGTGAGCATGTATGCATAATGTGAGCATGTATGCAAAATATGAGCATGTATGCATGTATGTATGATGTGAGCATGTATGCATGATGTGAGCATGTATGCATAATGTGAGCATGTATGTATGTATGATGTGAGCATGTATGCATGATGTGAGCATGTATGCATAATGTGAGCATGTATGTATGATGTGAGCATGTATGCATAATGTGAGCATGTATGTATGATGTGAGCATGTATGCATGATGTGAACATGTATGTATGCATGATGTGAGCATGTATGTATGCATGATGTGAGCATGTATGTATGCATGATGTGAGCATGTATGTATGCATGTGAGCATGTATGCATAATGTGAGCATGTATGCATGTGAGCATGTATGTATGCATAATGTGAGCATGTATGTATGCATAATGTGAGCATGTATGTATGTATGATGTGAGCATGTATGCATAATGTGAGCATGTATGTATGCATAATGTGAGCATGTATGTATGCATGATGTGAGCATGTATGTATGCATGATGTGAGCATGTATGTATGATGTGAGCATGTATGCATGATGTGAGCATGTATGCATGATGTGAACATGTATGTATGCATGATGTGAGCATGTATGTATGCATGATGTGAGCATGTATGTATGATGTGAGCATGTATGTATGCATAATGTGAGCATGTATGCATAATGTGAGCATGTATGTATGTATGATGTGAGCATGTATGCATAATGTGAGCATGTATGCATGTGAGCATGTATGTATGCATAATGTGAGCATGTATGTATGCATAATGTGAGCATGTATGTATGCATGATGTGAGCATGTATGCATGATGTGAGCATGTATGCATGATGTGAGCATGTATGCATGATGTGAGCATGTATGTATGATGTGAACATGTATGCATGATGTGAGCATGTATGTATGATGTGAACATGTATGTATGCATGATGTGAGCATGTATGTATGCATGATGTGAGCATGTATGTATGCATAATGTGAGCATGTATGCATAATGTGAGCATGTATGTATGTATGATGTGAGCATGTATGCATAATGTGAGCATGTATGCATAATGTGAGCATGTATGTATAATGTGAGCATGTATGTATGCATAATGTGAGCATGTATGTATGCATAATGTGAGCATGTATGTATTCATGATGTGAGCATGTATGCATGATGTGAGCATGTATGCATGATGTGAGCATGTATGCATGATGTGAGCATGTATGCATGATGTGAGCATGTATGCATGATGTGAGCATGTATGTATGATGTGAGCATGTATGCATGATGTGAGCATGTATGCATGATGTGAGCATGTATGCATGATGTGAGCATGTATGTATGCATGATGTGAGCATGTATGTATGCATGATGTGAGCATGTATGCATGATGTGAGCATGTATGTATGCATGATGTGAGCATGTATGTATGCATGATGTGAGCATGTATGTATGCATGATGTGAGCATGTATGTATGCATGATGTGAGCATGTATGTATGCCTGATGTGAGCATGTATGTATGCATGATGTGAGCATGTATGTATGCCTGATGTGAGCATGTATGTATGCATGATGTGAGCATGTATGTATGCATGATGTGAGCATGTATGTATGCATGATGTGAGTATGTATGTATGCATGATGTGAGCATGTATGTATGCCTGATGTGAGCATGTATGTATGCCTGATGTGAGCATGTATGTATGCATGATGTGAGCATGTATGTATGCATGATGTGAGCATGTATGTATGCATGATGTGAGCATGTATGTATGCATGATGTGAGCATGTATGTATGCATGATGTGAGCATGTATGTATGCATGATGTGAGCATGCATGTATGCATGATGTGAGCATGTATGTATGCATGATGTGAGCATGTATGTATGCATGATGTGAGCATGCATGTATGCATGATGTGAGCATGTATGTATGCATGATGTGAGCATGTATGCATGATGTGAGCATGTATGTATGCATGATGTGAGCATGTATGTATGCATGATGTGAGCATGTATGTATGCCTGATGTGAGCATGTATGTATGCATGATGTGAGCATGTATGTATGCCTGATGTGAGCATGTATGTATGCATGATGTGAGCATGTATGTATGCATGATGTGAGCATGTATGTATGCATGATGTGAGCATGTATGTATGCCTGATGTGAGCATGTATGTATGCCTGATGTGAGCATGTATGTATGCCTGATGTGAGCATGTATGTATGCCTGATGTGAGCATGTATGTATGCATGATGTGAGCATGTATGTATGCATGATGTGAGCATGTATGTATGCATGATGTGAGCATGTATGTATGCATGATGTGAGCATGTATGTATGCATGATGTGAGCATGTATGTATGCATGATGTGAGCATGTATGTATGATGTGAGCATGTATGTATGCATGATGTGAGCATGTATGTATGCATGATGTGAGCATGTATGTATGCATGATGTGAGCATGTATGTATGCATGATGTGAGCATGTATGCATGATGTGAGCATGTATGCATGATGTGAGCATGTATGTATGCATGATGTGAGCATGTATGTATGCATGATGTGAGCATGTATGTATGATGTGAGCATGTATGTATGCATGATGTGAGCATGTATGTATGCATGATGTGAGCATGTATGTATGCATGATGTGAGCATGTATGTATGCATGATGTGAGCATGTATGTATGCATGATGTGAGCATGTATGTATGCATGATGTGAGCATGTATGTATGCATGATGTGAGCATGTATGTATGCATGATGTGAGCATGTATGTATGCATGATGTGAGCATGTATGTATGCATGATGTGAGCATGTATGTATGCATGATGTGAGCATGTATGTATGCATGATGTGAGCATGTATGTATGCATGATGTGAGCATGTATGTATGCATGATGTGAGCATGTATGTATGCATGATGTGAGCATGTATGTATGCATGATGTGAGCATGTATGTATGCATGATGTGAGCATGTATGTATGCATGATGTGAGCATGTATGTATGCATGTGAGCATGTATGTATGCATGATGTGAGCATGTATGTATGCATGATGTGAGCATGTATGTATGCATGATGTGAGCATGTATGTATGCATGATGTGAGCATGTATGTATGCATGATGTGAGCATGTATGTATGCATGATGTGAGCATGTATGTATGCATGATGTGAGCATGTATGCATGATGTGAGCATGTATGTATGCATGATGTGAGCATGTATGTATGCATGATGTGAGCATGTATGCATGATGTGAGCATGTATGTATGCATGATGTGAGCATGTATGTATGCATGATGTGAGCATGTATGTATGCATGATGTGAGCATATATGTATGCATGATGTGAGCATGTATGTATGCATGATGTGAGCATGTATGTATGTATGATGTGAGCATGTATGTATGCATGATGTGAGCATGTATGTATGTATGATGTGAGCATGTATGTATGCATGATGTGAGCATGTATGTATGCATGATGTGAGCATATATGTATGCATGATGTGAGCATGTATGTATGCATGATGTGAGCATGTATGTATGTATGATGTGAGCATGTATGTATGCATGATGTGAGCATGTATGTATGCATGATGTGAGCATGTATGTATGCATGATGTGAGCATGTATGTATGCATGATGTGAGCATGTATGTATGCATGATGTGAGCATGTATGTATGCATGATGTGAGCATGTATGTATGCATGATGTGAGCATGTATGTATGCATGATGTGAGCATGTATGTATGCATGATGTGAGCATGTATGTATGCATGATGTGAGCATGTATGTATGCATGATGTGAGCATGTATGCATGATGTGAGCATGTATGTATGCATGATGTGAGCATGTATGTATGCATGATGTGAGCATGTATGTATGCATGATGTGAGCATGTATGCATGATGTGAGCATGTATGTATGCATGATGTGAGCATGTATGTATGCATGATGTGAGCATGTATGTATGCATGATGTGAGCATATATGTATGCATGATGTGAGCATGTATGTATGCATGATGTGAGCATGTATGTATGTATGATGTGAGCATGTATGTATGCATGATGTGAGCATGTATGTATGTATGATGTGAGCATGTATGTATGCATGATGTGAGCATGTATGTATGCATGATGTGAGCATATATGTATGCATGATGTGAGCATGTATGTATGCATGATGTGAGCATGTATGTATGTATGATGTGAGCATGTATGTATGCATGATGTGAGCATGTATGAATGCATGATGTGAGCATGTATGTATGCATGATGTGAGCATGTATGTATGCATGATGTGAGCATGTATGTATGCATGATGTGAGCATGTATGTATGCATGATGTGAGCATGTATGTATGCATGATGTGAGCATGTATGTATGCATGATGTGAGCATGTATGTATGCATGATGTGAGCATGTATGTATGCATGATGTGAGCATGTATGTATGCATGATGTGAGCATGTATGTATGCATGATGTGAGCATGTATGTATGCATGATGTGAGCATGCATGTATGCATGATGTGAGCATGCATGTATGCATGATGTGAGCATGTATGTATGCATGATGTGAGCATGTATGTATGCATGATGTGAGCATGTATGTATGCATGATGTGAGCATGTATGTATGCATGATGTGAGCATGCATGTATGCATGATGTGAGCATGTATGTATGCATGATGTGAGCATGTATGTATGCATGATGTGAGCATGTATGTATGCATGATGTGAGCATGTATGTATGCATGATGTGAGCATGTATGTATGCATGATGTGAGCATGTATGTATGCATGATGTGAGCATGCATGTATGCATGATGTGAGCATGTATGTATGCATGATGTGAGCATGTATGTATGCATGATGTGAGCATGCATGTATGCATGATGTGAGCATGTATGTATGCATGATGTGAGCATGCATGTATGCATGATGTGAGCATGTATGTATGCTAGTGGTAATAATAATGACCAACAGTTTGGCTACTATTAATAATGATGTCAGTAATTATGATACTATCAAGATAATTATTACTTTATGATGGTCTTTATTTTGAAGTGTTGCTGTTTATCAAGCCAACAGCATAAACAGCAGCACCAACTGCAGCAACAAAAACAGCAGTAGCAACTGCAGCAACAAAAACAGCGTAGCAGCAACAGCAGTAGTAGCAGGAGCAGTAGCAGCAACAGCTGTAGTAGCAGGAGCAGTAGCAGCAACAGTAGTAGTAGCAGCAGCAGTAGCAGTAGCAGTAGCAGTAGCAGCAACAGCAGTAGTAGCAGCAGCAGTAGCAGCAACAGCAGTAGTAGCAGCAGCAGTAGCAGCAGCAGCAGTAGTAGCAGGAGCAGTAGCAGCAACAGTAGCAGCAGCAGTAGCAGTAGCAGTAGCAGTAGCAGCAACAGCAGTAGTAGCAGGAGCAGTAGCAGCAACAGTAGCAGCAGCAGTAGCAGTAGCAGTAGCAGTAGCAGTAGCAGCAACAGCAGTAGTAGCAGCAGCAGTAGCAGCAACAGCAGTAGTAGCAGCAGCAGTAGCAGTAGCAGCAACAACAGTAGTAGCAGCAGCAGTAGCAGTAGCAGCAACAGCAGTAGTAGCAGCAGCGTAGCAGAATCAGTAGCAGCAGCAGTAGCAGTAGCAGCAACAGCAGTAGTAACAGCAGCAGTAGCAGTAGCAATAGCAGCAACCGCAGTAGTAGCAGCAGCGTAGCAGAAGCAGAAGCAGTAGCAGCAGCAGTAGCAGCAACAACAGTAGCAGCAGCGTAGCAGAAGCAGCAGCAGTAGCAGCAACAGCAGTAGTAGCAGCAGCAGTAGCAGTAGCAATAGCAGCAACAGCAGTAGTAGCAGCAGCGAAGCAGAAGCAGTAGCAGCAGCAGTAGCAGTAGCAGCAACAGCAGGAGTAGCAGAAGCAGTAGCAGTAGCAGTAGTAGCAGAAGCAGTAGCAGTAGCAGTAGTAGCAGAAGCAGTAGCAGCAGCAGTAGTAGCAGAAGCAGTAGCAGCAGCAGTAGCAACAGCAGCAGCGACAACATCAATCATTGTGTGAGACGGACAGATAATTTAACCAAACCTTATCATTAATTGGCTGCAGACGCTGAGAGATACAGTGTGTGTGTGTGTGTGTGTGTGTGTACTCACCTATTTGTACTCACCTATTTGTGGTTGCAGGGGTCGATTCACAGCTCCTGGCCCCGCCTCTTCGCTGATTGCTACTAGGTCCTCTCTCTCCCTGCCCCATGAGCTCTTATCATACCTCGCCTTAAAACTATGTATGGTTCCCGCCTCCACTACGTCACTTTCTAGGCTATTCCACGGCATGACTACTCTATGACTGAAGAAATACTTCCTAACATCCCTTTGATTCATCTGAGTCTTCAACTTCCAAATGTGACCTCTTGTGTATGTGTCCCTTCTCTGGAACATCCCGTCTTTGTCCACCTTGTCTATTCCGCGCAGTATTTTATATGTCGTTATCATGTCTCCCCTGACCCTCCTGTCCTCCAGTGTCGTCAGGCCGATTTCCCTCAACCTTTCTTCGTAGGACAATCCCCGTAGCTCTGGGACTAGTCTTGTTGCAAACCTTTGCACTTTCTCTAATTTCTTGACGTGCTTGACTAGGTGTGGATTCCAAACTGGTGCTGCATACTCCAGTATGGGCCTGACGTAGATGGTGTACAGAGTCTTAAACGAATCCTTACTGAGGTATCGGAACGCTATCCGTAGGTTTGCCAGGCGCCCGTATGCTGCAGCAGTTATCTGATTGATGTGCGCCTCAGGAGATATGCTCGGTGTTATACTCACCCCCAGATCTTTTTCCTTGAGTGAAGTTTGCAGTCTTTGGCCATCTAAACTACATTGTGTCTGCGGTCTTCTTTGCCCTTCCCCAATCTTCATGACTTTGCATTTGGCAGGGTTAAATTCAAGGAGCCAGTTGCTGGACCAGGCTTGTAGCCTGTCCAGGTCTCTTTGTAGTCCTGCCTGATCCTCATCCTATTTGATTCTTCTCATTAACTTCGCATCATCTGCAAACAAGGACACTTCTGAGTCTATCCCTTCCGTTATGTCGTTCACATATACCAAGAACAGCACAGGTCCGAGGACTGACCCCTGTGGAACCCCGCTTGTCACAGGCGCCCACTCTGACACCTCGTCGCGTACCATGACTCGTTGTTGCCTCCCTGTCAGATATTCTCTGATCCATTGCAGTGCCTTTCCTGTTATGTGTGCCTGATCCACTATCTTAAATGCTCCACCAACCATCAAGGCATGGCACAACTTGCTACTTTTTGGCAATGTCTGCTTAGCTGTGCCGGAAAGAAGGGGAAAGAGGCTAGCCGCAATGATAATTAAATCCTTAAGAGATTTTCCTAGAGTTGATAACCTCATTCGCCTTCCCCGTCAACACAAAAAAGGGAGAGGCAGAACCCCCACTCACTCTACTGACAGTGAAAAAGTCAGAGTCCAGGTGAGCAAGAAAATTGAAGAGGGCAACACAGTAGGGGCAATCAGAATTATTACCAGTGAAGATACAGTTGCTCCCAGGGATGCTGACACGGCTGAAGCACTTAAA
Organism: Cherax quadricarinatus; assembly: GCF_038502225.1. Taxonomy (NCBI): domain Eukaryota; kingdom Metazoa; phylum Arthropoda; class Malacostraca; order Decapoda; family Parastacidae; genus Cherax; species Cherax quadricarinatus. The sequence goes on along the minus strand of NC_091302.1, from coordinate 44,946,331 downwards.
GGAAAGCACCCTGCCAGGGAAACCAGTGGCACCAACAGTTCCAACACCTCTGTCCCCACTATGGAACCATACCCCCGGCCGGGATTGAACCCGCGGTCATAGAGTCTCAAAACTCCAGCCCGTCACGTTAGCCACTAGTGGCTAACGCGACGGGCTGGAGTTTTGAGACTCTATGACCGCGGGTTCAATCCCGGCCGGGGGTATGGTTTATTTGCAATCGTGTCATTACGATTTCTTAAGTCACTATGGAACCATTGATTGTGGAAGACTCAGACATTTACAAAGCAATAATGTTGTTCCCATCTGGCTCTGCTGGGGGTTACACTGGAATAAGGCCACAGCATTTAAAGGAAATGGTTAATCCAGTTATTGGGGAAATTGCAGACACTGCTTTCAGAGATCACAAGGTTCGTCAACAATTCCTTGGCTGGTCTGATTCCTGATGAAATTAGACCTTTCTTTTTTGGTGCAACACTTTGTGCACTTAAAAAGAAGGAAGGAGGAATTCGGCCAATTGCAGTAGGCAACACGTTACACCGTCTTGTATCCAAAGCTGCTGTCCGAAGTATTCGTGCACAGGCAGCCATGATGCTTCAACCAAACCAGCTTGGCTTTGGGGTCTCTCAAGGAAGTGAAGCAGCGGTTCATGCAACAAGGGCGTATATCAACAACCTGCCTGAAGACAATGCAGTGGTAAAATTAGATTTCAAGAATGCATTCAATCTCCTGAAAAGAGACGTGGTATTAGCAGCAGTACAAGAACATTTCCCTGGTCTCTTCCCTTTTGTTTCAGCTGGGTATAGCAAGGAATCAATGCTTCTCTTTAGAGAGCATGAAATCACATCATCGGAGGGTGTCCAACAAGGAGATCCTCTTGCACCATTTCTCTTCTGTATAGCAGTTAGGGAAATCACAGTCAGACTGACCAGCGAGCTAAACATCTGGTTCCTAGATGATGGCACACTAGCAGGTACAAAGGAGTCCCTCCTACAAGACCTTACACAGGTAATGACACAGGGACAGGAAATGGGTCTCATCCTGAATCCATCCAAATGTGAAATCATCTCAGGCAGTCAACAAGTGATAAATGCAGTGAGATCAAAACTACCAGGAGCAGCAGTCATTGCCCCCACAAATAGTGTCTTGCTAGGAGCACCTCTGGGAAGCAATGCCATTGACACAATTCTCAGGAAGAAATTGGAAGAGTTAAGGAGAATGGAACAACGAATAGGCAATCTGGACACCCACGATGCCTTGTACCTTCTCACAAAGTGCTTGAGTCTGCCCAGGTTGACATATTTCCTAAGATGTGCACCTTCATATGATAACCCTATACTGCACGAATATGACAGTATTCTGAGGCAGATTTTTACGAAAGTACTTAACCTTACTCTAGAAGATGGGCAGTGGAACCAAGCTACACTTCCAGTCAAACTAGAAGGCATTGGTGTCCGCAAGTCATCACAGATTGCATTACCTGCTTTTCTGTCCTCGTGTATTGCATTCAGAGAGCTTGTAGCAGCGATTCTCCCTGAACATCTCAGGGACAAGATTGGAGTCCAGGACCAAAAATTCATTGACGGAGCAATGATCTGGGATAATCTAACGGGCTCTGAAACCAGACCTGCTCCCCCCAACAACTACAAACAGTCGCACTGGGATGGTCCAATAGTGGAAAATATAGCCTCAACAATGCTTCAGAGTGTGTCAGGGAAGGATAGAGCCCGCCTCCTGGCAGTGAGAGCCCATCATGCTGGGGACTTTCTGTTGGCTGTTCCCAACTCCAGCCTTGGCACATGCCTCGACCCACAGACCATCCGCATCGGTGTTGCCCTTCGACTTGCCGCCCCTATTCTCGCCGAACACAGGTGTATTTGTAGCAGTGAAGCAGCCACACATCCAGTTTCATTGCAAGAAAATTCTAGTATTGTGTTTATGCTGATGTGTTGTGTTCTGCATCACTGTAAGTGTTCAAACTTTTTTGTTCTGTGTTTTAGCACCTATTATTTTTCATGTATCATTGAACAAATTCACTCTTAGTGCAATTTTTAAGTTCTTCTTTTAGAGTAAATTGTTCTTTTGCTTGTTAAGTGTTGCTTGAGTGCACTTAAGAGTTAAAGTGTTCTCTCAGTTCATTCCTTCATATATTTCTTTTCTTGTGTGTGTGTAATATTTTTTTATTATTGCACTTTGACTCATTTTGCAATAATTCTTGTGCAAATATTGTGTTGTCTTTAAAATTTTTCTTGCAGAAATTTTATGCAGTGTTGTGCAATACTTTTTGATTAGCAATTATTTCCAATATTGCTACAGTTTATTTCAGTTCAGTTTCATATGCTCTGTTCTGTGCATAATATTTTATTCTTTCTGTGCCATTTTATTTTATTTCAGTGAATTGTGTCCCAGTTTGTTTTATTTTTGCACAAGCTTTATTGAGTCCATTTTATAATTTTATTGTGTATTTCCCTATTGCATTGAAAGTAAAGACAACTCACTGTGCCATTCATTCAACTTAAAGTAAAATTGAGCAAATCAGATTTGAGTAAAGTACAAGTTCTCTTGATTTTCAATCAGTAATTCTGATAAAAAAGTTTGAAAATCCATGAATTTTAGCTAAAAAATCAGGTTTGTCTGAAAAGTGATCTAAATGCTCTAAAATCATCGAAATATGCAGCAAAACATCATTTTACCATATTTTTCGATTTTTTCAATGCTTCAGGTATTTTTAAAAATAGCAAAAGCATTGAAAAAAATCGGAAAATATGGTAAAATTCATTCAATTGCGTATTTTTCTTGTGTGAGTTCTTTGCTTACTGTGTGACCTGTCAATTTTTAATTACTTATGCAGAATAGTTAAGCATTTTCTTCCCGTTTAAGCTTACTGTGTCATTCTTTTTGTTTCTTGCCTTATGCCCTTGAGTAAGTTCCCTGAGAACATGTCCCAGTCACTTTTGAATGTTCACTTAGTGTATCATGCCAGTCAAAGTCAATATGAATCAGTCCACAGTACCAACATTCCCTTACTGACTGAAAGACAATACCCAGTTCTTGAGCAATGTGTTTGTTCTCACAGCTTGTATCTGAGATTTGTTAAAGTGCTGCGAAATGTGAAGTTCAGATTAAGTTCCTATAGATCCGTGAATTACTTATTAATGTAGCCGAGCGGTCAGGCACTAGTAATACTGTCACTCCTGTCTGGACTCCAGCCACAATATCGTGCACGCAGGATAGTGCTGAGACTACTATCCTTGCGATGGCGACTTGTTCAAATACTCGTTCCTTCCCAGGGGACGCTTTGAGAAGAACTTTACTTGCAACGAGTTATGCCATCTCTTGCTGATGCCACAAGCCGTTGCAGAAAGACGTTTCTGTGGCTAGTGTGCTCACTTGAGTGTTGTTGTTGTCCCTTGTGTTTCAGATTGTGATCCCATCCTAGTTGACAGTAATCAGTGCATTGTAAGAAGTTATTTCTCGAGTAACTTTTACATGTTTTTAACGTTTGTAAGTGAAGTTTCTTTATAGCTGATACCTCGTGTCACTGTGTGCGACTCAGATTGAATATCAGCACTGTTGACCGTGTTCATTTATTTTCTCCTGTGCTTGCAGTTTGAGATAGTAGATTCGTTCTCCCTTGCTCATATTGCGTGTTATAGCATTAATTTTTTCAACCGGGGAGAGTCATCCACTCCACCGAGTTTGTTCATTCCTCCAGTAAGAAAGAACAGATCCCTTGTGTTCTGGTGATTCGATTCCTGCTCCAGGAAGATCTTATTCTTACTGTGAAGCCACCAGCACCCATTAGTGACTTTGTAATGAGCCAAGAATTACTGTATCGAACAGCCGAGTTGGGTACTCCAAGTAGAAGAGTGTACCAGTTAGTAATTCCACAGTCACTAGTGAACGTAGCTCTACAGCTAGTTCATGATGCACCAGGTGTTGCACACCCTGGTATGGATCGTTCTGTGAAACAAGCCAGAATGAAATAGTTTTGGCCACGTATGGCAACTGACATTTCAGAGTATGTTAAGAAATGTAGTGTCTGTATGCAACATAAAGGAAATGTCAATGGTCCTAACCCAATCCAGGTGTACCCAACCACTAGCGAACCATGGGAAAGAGTTGCCCTTGACTTGTTAACCAATTTTAAATGTTCCCTCCAAGGCAACAAACATCTGTGTGTTATGGTAGACCATTTCACCAGATATTGTGAGTTAGTTCCTATTGCAGATGAGACTGCAGACACAGTAGCTAAAGCGTTTAAAGAACGCATTATCTGCAGGCATACCACCCCTAAGTCCTTATTAACAGATAATGGAGGTGAATTCTGTAATGAGATTCTTGAAAATTTGTGTACTTTATACAAGATCTCTAAATCCACCATTGTTCCTCATCATCCTGCCAGCAATGGGTTAGCCGAACGAACCAATAAGAAAGTACTTGATGTCCTGAGAGCCACTATCAACCCCAATAGTGAAACTTGGGATGAAGTCATACCAGATGTTCAATGTGCCATAAATTCTGCTTACAATGCTTCCATAGGTGATACTCCACATTATGCATTGTATGGTGTAGACAAGCGTTTACCCTATGAGTTGTTATATTCCACTCCGAAACCTAATTACAACCCTGATGATTTCGTAGCAACTCGTACCAGCATGGCTCAAAGTGTTTTTAGAAGAATCCGTGAAACACTTCATAAATCAACAGCAGAATTTACTAGAGTAACTAATAGCCGTGCTAAGCCATCAAAAGTGAAAGTAGGTTCGAGAGTAATGCTGACAAATTTCAACAAAACATCCGCAATGCCTAAGCTCGATCAAAAGTTTGTCGGACCTTATCGAGTTGTAGAACATATCTCTGGTAATAAGTATAAGGTTAGAGAAATTAGTACTGGTAAGTACAAAGAATCGCATTTAGATCATATGAAATTAGTATGCGATGTTGATGATACTGCTACCCAGACTAATGTGACAGATGCTGGAAATCCTCTTGACTCTGTACACTCTACCTCAGATACTCAGTCAGATAATCAACCTGAATGTCGTTACTCCTTGCGTACTCGACAAGTAATGAGAAACCCACAAGTATCTTTTGTATATACTCGTTCAAATCTCCCTCAGTCAAGGCATGTGTTAGCCATTGCAGAGGAATTCGATCCCCCCAGAGATAACCATTCTGCATATGTAAACCTCACCCTCGCAGAATTGGGTTTAAATGTACATAGTCTGTATAACTAGATGTCCGAGATGAAGTAAATTGTCAACTGTTTGTTATTAACTGATTAGTTTTTTCTTAGAATTTTTTTTTTTTTCGTATTCACGTTCCCTCCGTATTCTGAGAATTTGACAGTAATAGTCTGAGTGCACCAGATACCTTTGCTGTTAATTTCACCTTGTATATATATATATTTATTCTTCCTCAGAATCCGTAGAGTGCATGAATACAGATCGATCGATCAATTCCATCCATATCGTACAATGATTTGTTCTTATAGTTTGTAATTCATTACGTTAAAAATCATTACGTTAAAAGTGATTACGTTAACACCCATTACGTAAAACTCATTTTGTTAACATCCATTATGATACCATCCATTAGTTCTAAGTTATATATGAATTTGTTATTGTATAGAATCAGCCCAGAACCACCTGCCTGTTCAGCCTATAAGATAGTAGTGCATGTCGAGACGACATACGTAATATGACCGAGCTGTCAGCATAGTTGCTGAACCCCCTTACATGTGCTGTACAGATTAGCTGAGCATTATAGTATCATCCATGTGTTTATATAGAAGACCCCTTAGGCCTGTGACTGTATGACGTCATGGGATGCAGCTTGAGTGTGAGGCGAGTTACCTCGGCCTCAGTCGGCGTTTGACACAGGCTAGGACAGGCAGAGGCTGGGCTCCATCTCCCATCATCACAGTCTGACAATATATCGTTACCATCCAACAAGTGTGTCTACCTTCAACCCTCGATATCTCCTTTTAAGAACCCCTACGATACCTGCTCCATGACCTTTGTCGTATCTCTTCTTAAGCTATGTATGGATCCTGCCTCCGCTATATCACTCCCCAGATTGTTCCACTTCCTAACAACTCTATGGCTGAAGAAATACTTCCCAAGAACCCTGTGACTCATCTGAGTTTTCAGCCTTTAGTTGTGTCCCCTTGTTGCTGTGTCCCATCTCTGAAACATCCTGTCCCTGTCCACCCTGTCAATTCCTCTCAGTATTTTATATGTCGTTATCATGTCCCCCCTATCCCTCTTGTCCTTCAGTGTCATCATGTTGATTTCCCTTAACCTCTCCTTGTAGGACATACCCCTTATCTCTGGAACTAGTCTTGTTGCAAATCTTTGCCCTTTCTCTAATTTTTTGACGTGCTTGACCAGGTGTGGGTTCCATACCGGTGCTGCATACTCCACTATGGGCCTGATATACACGGTGTAAAGTCTTGAATGATTCCTTACTCAGGCATCGAAATGCTATTCTTAAGTTTGCCAGGTGCCCATATGCTGCAGCACTTATTTGGTTGATGTGCACCTGAACTTGTACTCTGTCTGGGGTCTTCTTTGACGTTCCCAATCTTCATGACTTTGCACTTGGTGGGGTTAAACTCCAGGAGGCAGTTGTGGGACCAGGCTTGCAGCCTGTCCAGATCCCTTTGTAGTCCCATCTAATCCTCATCCGACCGAATTCTTCGCATTAGCTTCACATCGTCTGCAAAAAGGAACACCTCTGAATCTATCCAGTCCTTCATGTCGTTCACATATAACAGAAACAGCACCGACCCTAGGAGTGACCCTTGTGGAACTCTGCTAGTCACAGGCGACCATTCTGACACCTCGTAACGTAACGTACCATCACTCCTTGCTTCCTTCCTGTTAGGTATTCTTTGATTTACTGCAATGCCTTTGTTGTTATTCCTGCCTGCTCCTCTAGCTTTTGCACTAATCTCTTGTGCGGAACTGTGTCGATGGCCTTCTTGCAGTCCAAGAAAATGCAATCTACCCACCCCTCCCTCTCTTGTCTTGTGTTACCTTGTGGTAAAACTCAAGTAGGTTTGTGACACCGGATTTCCCTTCCCTGAAACTGTCCCTGAAAGTGTGCTCCACCACTCTTCTCCTGATAAGCTCTCCATAACTTCGCGTACTATGCATGTCAGTGACACTGGTCTCTAGTGTAATGCCACCTGCCTGTCTCCTTTCTTAAAGACTGGGAATACATCTGCCGTCATATACACCTCAGATAGTTGCCCTGTTTCGAAGGAGTCACTCCTAAATTGTCTAAGACTTTAAAGTGATAGAAGACAGAGGTAAGGGAAACAAAGAGGTTGCAGTGCTAGGGGCGGAAATCAAAAATTGCCAAGATATGTTAGGTAAACGTTCAGAAAAAAGAATAGTTCGTAGGACAGTTCGTAATAATAATAGGGAAATTTGTTGGCAAACAAAACGAGAAAGGGGGGACAAACAAAGCAAAAGCTTTCTTAGCATTTATTATTAAAATAGCCGGAATGTAAGAAATAGAATATATGACTTAAGACTAAGTGCATGTGCAAGCAACAGATATTAGTGCAATAAGTGAAACCTGGTTCAGTCTGAAATATAGGGACGTAACTATTAAATTTCACATACAGGGGTATAAATTATTCCACACTGACAGACAACAGGAAAGCTGGAGGAATTGCTATGTATGTTAGTGAGAAATTTAGACTGCTGTATCAGAAACGATATAAAGATGAAAGGGACAGACACGGAGTCTGTTTGGCTGCAGTTTCTCGAAGGGAATGAAAAACTAATTTTAGGTGTGATCTACAGACCCCTTGAACTCAGATACTGACCACAATAAACTTCTTTGGGGCGAAAATGCTAAAGCACCTAGAAATGGAAATGTAGTTTTAATATCAGATTTTAACTTTAGCCAAATCAAACAGAGCAATTTAACTGGTAATCTTGAGTCCAGTGACTTTCTTGAAATAATTCAGGATCGCTTTTTAAAACAGTCTGTGTTAGAACTAAGAGGAAATAATTTGTTGTACTTCATTCTGGTAAACAAGGATTCTCTGACAGATATAATCTTGAGGTTAATGAAGAGTTCGGAGAGTGATCACAAATCACTTACTTTGAATGTCTCGTGGAATTACCATAATAACGATAACAACGTTAAGGTCCCCAAATTGTTCACTGCAGGTTATATGGGGCTAAGAGAATACCCGAGAAGTGTCAACTGGGATGACGACTAGGGACTCTCGCGAGGAGACCAGACAGATGGTGAGGCTTGCCAGTATGACACTCACCAAAGCTGGTCAAGCTGCATGTATTCCTTACAGAGAATTTATATCAATCATAAATGACCCGAAATTTATAAACAATAGACTCAGAACATCTCCTGGGTGACAAGAAAGGCATTTACAAGCGAATCAAAAGAATAGAGGGTCACCGTATTGACCAGTATATTCAAGAGAGAAATAAAAAAAGGATTAAGGAAGGTCAAGAGAAAATATGATATTAAGATTGCGAGGGAATCAAAAACCAACCCAAAGGTTTCCTTTAGGTATATAGAAATAAGATTAGGGAAAAAGAGAGGCCCACTTAATTGCAACTCAGGTTAGTTTATGTTAGTGACCAAGAAATGTGTACCATTTTCAACACTTAAAATTATGCCAAATATGATCGAAGTGTACAACTGGAAAACATGAATAAATAAAGGATATACGAATAATGCAGAGTGGCTGCGCCCTGAAGGAGGGGTGAAGATATGTTGCAGCTTTTGTACTGTAGTGCATACCTGGAGAGGGAGAATACCTGGAGAGGGAGAATACCTGGAGAGGGAGAATACCTGGAGAGGGTTTCGGGGGTTAGCGCCTCACTTCTGGCAAGACAGTGATGGAGTGAGTGATGGTGAAAGTGTTTCTTCTTTTTTCGGGTCACCCTGCCTCAGTGGGAAACGGCCGATGTATTAATAAAAAAAATAATGTGTTGAAAATATTTAACTAAGACGGGACTGGCAGCAATGAATTTCAAGTTAGAGAAATTGCGATTTAGACAGGATACTGGGAAGTACTGGTTTGGTAAGAGTTGTAAATGAGTGGAACTCCCGAATAGCGTCACTGAGGCAAGAATGTGGGTGACTTTAGACTGTACAAGTACATGAGCGGAAGAGTTAGACCTGCCCTAACATAGGCCAGTAGGCCTGCTGCTGTGCTCCTTCCTTCCTTCTTGTGTTCATGTGTGTCACTCAGTGTTACAATGATCAACACTTACACCAGGTGTGACACTGGTGTAGATTTAAAGGTTTCCTGGTATTGTGAAGCCACCGCGCTGCCAGACGCGTCACTAAAGTTTATTTCTATTAATCAGTTTACTTGTCTTTAAATATACGTGTTTACAGGTTCATGTAACAACAACTAAAATAACCTCACATAAGCTAACTTAGAATAAACGACAGTTATGTAAGTTACCCCTCCCCCCCCTATTGTTCCTTCCTCCTGCTGGTCATTCCTATCTCTATACTCCTTCCCTGCCCCTCCTCCTCCCCCTACACAGGCCCCTTCCTTCCCCCTTCCCCCCACATACAAGAAAAGTTAGGGTGGTACAGTATTTACATCTTTCACTCAGTACGGAGCTTGGCCAGACAGGTTAAGACTCACTCTTGGGTTATTTCTGCCCGGTCAGGAAGGAGGGAGGGAGGGGCGGCAGGACACAGGGGTAGGGGAAAATATAATGAGGGAAGGAGGTAGGAAAGGAGAGGCAGGAGGGAGGAAGGGATGGAAGGAAGGAGGGAAGGAAGGAAGGAGGGAGAGAGGGAGGAAGGGACGGAAGGAAGGAAGGAAGAGAGAGAGGAAGGGACGGAAGGAAGGAAGGAAGAGAGGGAGGGAGGGAGGGAGGGAGGGAGGGAGGGAGGGAGGGAGGGAAGGAAGGAAGGAAGGGAGGGAAGGAAGGGAGGGAAGGAAGGAAGGAAAGAAGGAAGGAAGGAAGGAAGGAAGGAAGGAGAGAAGGAAGGAAGGAGGGAGGGAGGGAGGGAGGGAAGGACAGGTTAAGTTTACCAGCCCCAGGCTGATGCTTGCCAATAATATAAGCAGTGTGGGAAATAAACAGAGTTCAAACACACACACACACACACACACACACACACTGTGGGCTCCAGGAAGCTGAAGGGGAAACCTATGATGAAAGAAAACAGGAGAAAAAAGCGATTGAAGGTATCGTGAAAGTGATAGACGAGGGCGACATGACCCAGGTGACCATTTTTTGGAGAATTGGGAGGTTCACAAGGAGAAGGAAATGGCCTCTCAAAGTAATCTTCAAGGCAGAATCAACTCGAACCATGATCCTGCAGGAGAAAGCACGGTTGAGAGACAAACTGGAGTTCCAGAGTATGTACCTCAATCGAGACAAAATGTAAGAAGATGATACTGAAAGAAAATGTGCAAAAATGAAAGAAGGAATGGGAGGAAATGACAAAGAAAAGCAGAACAGCCCAGGCACATTTGGAAGGGCAAACACACCCCACAGAAACACCTGCAGAAGGACTCCAACTACTACAACCCCATGGCAACTGAACAATCTAAATCAACAATCACACACTGACCCCCTCTGTCCTCACCCCCCACACCACGAACCCCACCCCTACAGCAACCCCCTATGGGTACTGTGCCCCCACCCCCACTGCACCCCCCCATAGGCCCCTGCCAGGGCTCTTACACTCCCAACCCCAATATTCTTCCAGGACCACAGTTTTAGAACAGAAGTTGAAGGTTTGGTACACGAATGCGGATGGATTGACGAATAAGTATGAGGAGTGGAATGAAAGAATCAATGAGAATTCCCCAGACATCACAGCAATCACAGGAACAAAACTCACTGAGACAATAACAAATGAAATCTTCCCACCAGGATATCAGATCCTGAGGAAAGATAGAAGGAGCAGAGGGGGAGGAGGGGTTGCACTGCTCGTAAAACACCAATGGAAATTTGAGGAAATGGGTGGCATAGACGAGATTGGAGAAAGGGAATACATAGTAAGTACACTCCAGTCTGGGGAGCACAAGGTAGTCATTGCAGTGATGTATAATCCACCACAGAACTGCAGGAGGCCAAGAGAGGAATATGAAGAGAGCAACAGAGCAATGGTGGACACACTGGCTGAGGTAGTAAGAAGAGCTCACTCGAACAGAGCAGTTACTGGTTATGGGTGATTTCAACTACCTGGAGATCAACTGGGAAAACCTGAAGCCACACAGGGGTCCTGAAACATGGGGAGCCAAGATGATGGATGTGGTACTGGAAAACATCATGCATCAACATGTTAAGGACACTACCAGAGAAAGAGGGGAGGATGAACCAGCAAGACTGGACCTTGTGTTCACCCTGAGCAGTTCAGACATTGAGGACATCATACATGAGAGGCCCCTAGGAGCTAGTGACCACGTGGTTCTGTGTTTTTAATATGTAGTAGAGTTACAAGTGGAGCACTACATAGGTTTGAGGAACTTCCTACAGGAGGTTCAATGGGACAGAGAACTGGTAGGAAGTCAGTAAACGAAATGATGGAATACATAACAAAATGCAAGGAGGCAGAGGAAAGGTTTGTTTCCAAGGGCAACTGAAATAATGGGAAGACCAGAATGTGGTTTACCGACGGTGTAAGGAGGCAAAAACTAAGTGCACTAGAGAATGGAAAACGTACAGAAGGCAAAGAACACAGGAAAATAAGGAGATTAGTCGAAGAGCAAGGAGTGAGTATGCACAGATAAGGAGGGAGGCCCAGCGACAGTATGAAAATAACATGGCATCGAAAGTCAAGTCTGACCCAAAACTGCTGTATAGCCACATCAGGAGGAAACAAAGACCAGGTGATCAGGCTGAGGTCAGAAGATGAGGAACTCACAAGAAACGAGGTATGTGAGGAGCTCAACAGGACATTTAAGGAAGTATTTACAGTAGAGACAGGAAGTGCTCTGGGAAGACAGCACAGAGGGGAACATCAACAGGGAATATACCAACAAGTGTTGGATGACATACAAACAATGGAGGAGGAGGAGGTGCAATGGGACCAAACAACATCTCCCCTTGGGTCCTTAGAGATGGAGCAGAGACACTGTGCATGCCACTGACCACAATCTTCAATACATCCCTTGAAACTGGGCAACTACCTGAGGTATGGAAGATGGCAAATGTAGTCCCCTTTTTTAAGAAAGGAGACAGAAACAAGGCACTAAACTACAGACCAATGTCTCTGACATGTATAGTATGCAAAGTCATGGAGAAGATTATCAGGAGGAGAGTGGTGGAGCACCTTGAACAGAACAAAATTATAAATGACAACCAGCATAGATTCATGGAAGGCAAATCGTGTGTCACAAACCTTCTGGAGTTTTACAACAAGGTAACAGAAGTAAGACACGAGAGAGAGGGGTGGGTTGATTGCATTTTGCTGGACTGCAGGAAGGCCTTCGACACAGTTCCTCACAAGAGATTAGTGAAGAAGCTGGAGGATCAGGCGCATATAACAGGAAGGGCACTGCAATGGATCAGAGAATACCTGACAGGGAGGCGACAACGAGTCATGGTATGTGAAGAAGTATCACAGTGGGTGCCTGTGACGAGCGGGGTCCCACAGGGGTCAGTCCTAGGACCAGTGATACTTTTGATATATGTGAATGACATGATGGAAGGGATAAACTCTGAAGTGTCCCTGTTCGCAGATGATGTGAAGTTAATGAGAATTAAATTAGATGAGGATCAGGCAGGACTACAAAGAGACCTGGACAGGCTGGACACGTGGTCCAGCAACTGGCTTCTCGAATTCAACCCTGCCAAATGCAAAGTCATGAAGATTGGGGAAGGGCAAAGAAGACCGCAGACAGAGTATAGGCTAAGTGGACAACAGACTGCAAACCTCACTCAAGGAGAAAGACCTTGGGGTGACCATAACACCGAGCATGTCTCCGGAGGCACACATCAACCAGATAACTGCTGCACCATATGGGCGCCTGGCAAACCTGAGAATAGTGTTCCAATACCTTAGTAAGGAATCATTCAAGACACTGTACACTGTGTACACTGGAGTATGCAGCACTAGTTTGGAACCCACACCTGGTCAAGCATGTCAAGAAATTAGAGAAAATGCAAAGGTTCGCAATAAGACTAGTCCCCGAGGTAAGTGTAATGTCTTACAAAGAAAGGTTAAGAGAAATCGGCCTGACAACACTTTCTCAGTAGTATCATACCAGTAACCAGTTACCAGTGTCAGTAGCGACTCACTACCAACTGTCTGTGTGAATCACTTGTTATTCACTGTTACAGCTGACCTTAGCATATTTTGAACCCACTCACCCCTAGGAACCATCTCGCGAGGCAGTCTAAAGATAGGGAGCAGAGACGTAGGTCAGGCTGGGCGCTTCCTATATATTCCATTTTAATTATACTCCATTTTTGCCTATGTGAGTATCCTTTACCCAATTCATGTTTCGAACCCCACATGACATTTGGTGGCAGCGTTGTGGGCATGGATTTACGGGTATTTCCGCAAATATCAGGAGTTTAAGCTGCGTGTGAGTGGTGCCGGTGTACCCCAGGCTACCTGTCATCTCCAGCAAGCTTCTCAACCTCTCCAGAAAGCTTCTCAACCGGTGTTGCCTCCAGCCTGCAAGCCAGTTGTAGCCGCCTCTCAGTGTGCTAATTGCTTCAATCTCCGAGGGTTTGACCCGGATTTTGCAATTAAGCCAGCCAGTAAGCCAGTCTGTGGGAGAGAGTGCCAGTTTGTCAGCCTGCCTGTCTCCTGTCATCCACCTGCTCCTTCATGCTGTGTGCATCGTTACACGTCTTCCAGTCAGCCATTCTCATGGGTTGAGCCAGCAAGACAACCCAGTTTCCTAATCCAACTGAGATAGAGAAGTGAGTGGCAGTGAGCACCAGTGGGCCAGGTTGTTCCGCTGCTCCCTTCACCACCCGCCACCCACTCCCCACCTCATCTACCTGTGGCTTTTTCCACCCTTATACTGGGTCCAAGCACTGTTTTTGGCTCACATAATTGGTCAAGAGTTCGCCTAGATAGCACATTTCTTCACGACAACAGTGTGAGTGTAGGAGGAAAAATGTCATGTGGGTTTGATAACGTGGATTGGGTAAAGGATACTCACATAAGCAATAATGGAATATAATTAAAATGGAATATATGGGAAGCACCCAGCCTGACCTGCCTCTCTGCTCTCTGTCGTTACAACTGACTCACGAATGATGCCTAGGGGTGAGCAGTGTTCAAAAACATGCTAGGGTCAGCTGTAACAGTGAATAACAAGTGATTCACACAGACGGTTGGTAGCGAGTCACTACTGACACTGATAACTGGTTACTGGTACTGGTACAACTGAGAGCTCGGCAACGCTAACGTATGTTGTCCCTGACATACAGCTAATACAAACTAGAGACGGCAGGCATATGGGTTGGGTTGATTCTATACAATGTCAAAGTACACAACAATTGAACATTGGAACATACATAAAGAGAATATCGGAATGGAAGCTAATGTAACTTACTGTAATGAAACTGACTGTAATGAAACTGACTGTAATGAAACTACTGTAATGAGATTCTTGAAAATTTGTGTACCTTGTACAAGATCTCTAAATCCACCATTGTTCCTCACCATGCTGCCAGCAATGGGTTAGCGGAACGAACCAATAAGAAAGTACTTGATGTCTTGAGAGCCACTATCAATCCCAATAGTGAAACTTGGGAAGAAGTTATACCTGATGTGCAGTGTGCCATAAATTCAGCTTACAATGTTTCTATCAGTGACACTCTACATTATGCATTATAAGGTGCTGATTAACGTTTACCTTATGAGTTGTTATACTTTAACCCGAAACCAAATTACAACCCTGATTATTTCATAGCAACTTGTACCAGCTTAGCTCAAAGTGTTTTTAGAAGATTCTGTGAAGCACTTCATAAATCAACAGCAGTATTTACAAGAGTCACTAATACTCGAGCAAAGACGTCCAAAATTATAGTAGGTTCAAGAGTTATGCTGACTAACTTTAAATATCTGCAATACCTAAGCATATTAATGGCAATAAGCATAAGGTTAGAGAAATTAGTACTGGTCAGTATAAAGAATCGCATTTAGATCATATGAAGTTAGTATGTGATGATCATCATGTTCCAACTCAGACTAATGTGACAGACTCTGACAATCCTCCTGATCCTGTACTCTCTACCTCTGAGACTCAGTCAGACAATCAACCTGAATGTAGTTATTCCCTACGTACACGACAGGTATTGAGAAATCCTCAGGTATCATTTGTAACTACCAATGCAGATCTGCGTCACATATGGCATGAGTTAGCCAGTGCAACAGAGTTTGATCCTTCCAGAGATGACACCCATTCTGCATTTGTCAATCTCACCTTAGAAGAGTTGGGGTTAAATGTAAATAACCTGTATAGATGAATAATTACAGTATCAACTTATTAATATTCAAGAACTTTTCTTTTGTGTGTTCATGTTCTCTCCGAATTCTGAGATTTAAGTCTAGATTTGAGTGCATCAAGTCTGCCTTTTCTGTTAAACACTTCTTTGTATATATTCCTTCCTCAGAATCCGTAGATCACATGAATATAGATCGATTGATCAATTTTTTTTAGTATCACTTCTATTGTGTAATCTCAACGATGAGTCTCATTCTATGAGTCGTGCTATAATATACCTTGTAATGCATTACAGTAAGTTATGTTCGCTTTCATTCCAATATTCTCCTTATGTATGTTATGTTCAATTGTTGTGTACTTTGACATTGTATAGAATCAGCCCCAGCCATAGGCCTGTCGTCTCTACTTTGTATTAGCTGTAAGTCAGGATGACATACGTTAGCATTGCCGAGCTCTCAGTAGTACCATACCAGTAACCAGTTACCAGTGTCATTAGCGACTCACTACCAACTGTCTGTGTGAATCACTTGTTATTCACTGTTACAGCTGACCTTAGCATGCTTTGAACCCACTCACCCCTAGGAACCATCTCGTGAGGCAGTCTAAAGATAGGGAGCGGAGAGGTAGGTCAGGCTGGGCGCTACCCATATATTCCGTTTTAATTATACTCCATTATTGCCTATGTGAGTATCGTTTACCCAATCCATGTCTTGAACCTCACATGACATCTGGAGGACAAGAGGGTTAGGGGAGACATGATAACAACATATAAAATACTGCGAGGAATTGACAAGGTAGACAAAGACAGGATGTTCCAGAAATGGGACAGAGAAACAAGGGGTCACAACTGGAAGTTGAAGACCCAGATGAGTCAGAGGGCTGTCAGGAAGTATTTCTTTAGTCATAGAGTTGTCAGGAAGTGGAATTGTCTGGAAAGTGACGTACTTGGAGGCAGGAACCATACATAGTTTTAAGACGAGGTTTGATAAAACACATGGAGCAGGGAGAGAGAGGACCTAGTAGCGATTAGCGAAGAGGCGGGGCCAGGAGCTGTGAATCGACCCTTGCAACCACAACTAGGTGAGTACACACACACACACACACACACACACACACACACACACACACAAAGTGACGACTATGTAAGTACTGAAAGGAAAGTCAACATAAAAGGAAGTAAATAGTGGAGAAAATGTCGACAAGAAACAGGTGAAACAAAAGACATTCCACAACGAGAGGAAACAGGAAAACAGATAAAAGTCAGAGGAAAATAAAAATAAAACCTGTTCAGGTGTGGATATTGTAAACACACACATGTGTAAACACACACATGTGTAAACACACACATGTGTAAACACACACATGTGTAAACACACACATGTGTAAACACACACATGTGTAAACACACACATATGTAAACACAACGCATGAAAGACCTCAGGTAGCGTCAACACACATAAAACAAATTTGTAAATATTATTGCAAAAAAATATATAAATATGTGAAGAAGTGTAATTAGCCACAACCAAAGAAATACCCTAACATTGTAATAAAGGCAAGATGTTGCTTCGCAATAATATAATTCCTGCAATGTGTAAAACAATACTTGAGCAAAGAATATTAAAACCTAATCCTAGACTGTACATTTTTTACCTAAGAAACGCTAAAAGGTACAGACCTAGATATTTTTTGACGTAAAAAAACAAACGAAAGCAAAATACCAGTCACAGGCTGGGAACAGAGAAATATAGAGAGATAGCGGCCAGGCGGGTCAGGAATACAAACTGGAAAAAAAACAATTACTGCATCTCCAAATATTACTCCTGTCACTCACACTAGATGGAACTACTACACCTTGATATACCAAACCAACAATGGTAGCTGGTGGCCGGTAATGGAGCACAGAATCTCCATGAGTGTAACAACAACAAACAATCCGTAATCAACGAATTTTGTCCGTTGTTTCCTAATCTATGACCAAGCGGAGTTTACTCCGAATTGCTGGAGTCCGTTATATACAAGGTTTGTATTAAAAAATCATAATACAATAAGAAACAGTACTAGACAAGCGCCTCAGCACGATTATTATTATTATTATAATCAAGGGGGAAGCGCTAAACCCGGAGGATTATACAGCGCCTGGGGGGGAAGGTATGTGGAAGGCATTCAGGCTTAATTCGGGGAACTGGAGCACAGATCCTATTCCCTAAATCAAGAGCCCCTCACCAACATCAAGGAACCTTCCTTGAGGGGCCTCAGCACGAGTGAGAGATGAACTGCTCTCACCACCACTAACAAATCAGCTAAGAAAATTATTAGGTCAAAGTAACCCGAGTATTTCTTCCTTTCTTTCGTCAATATTTAAAGCCTAAAACAAAAGATGAAAAACAAAACTCTCTTTATAAGTGGCTTCCTCACAGAACAAATGTAACCTCTGGAACATTTACAGTAACCCACATTAACAGATTTCAGGGACACTGAAACCTATATCCCAACAAAATATATTTCATGTGATAGG
The DNA here is from genome assembly GCF_038502225.1 of Cherax quadricarinatus. NCBI lineage: Eukaryota > Metazoa > Arthropoda > Malacostraca > Decapoda > Parastacidae > Cherax > Cherax quadricarinatus. The sequence continues at coordinate 44,928,380 of NC_091302.1, read as the reverse complement.
GTAAATAGGTTAAAGGGTGAGGTAGGTTTCTATGTGAAAGGGCCATTTAGTAGCATAGAATGTTAAGAACCTGTCCTTTAAAACCACGAAGTAAGTACAGGAAGGCCCCACTTATACGGCGGGTTAGGTTCCAGGCTACCGCCGTAAAGCGGAAACCGCCGTAAAGTGGAACACCCTTTTTTTCCACTTAAAAATGCATACAAACACTACATAACAAGTTTACACTAACATATATTAAGTTAGCAATAGAACCAGGCATCAAAAAACAATAAAAAAGTACAATACACACATAGTGCACTCATTACTTACCTTAAAATATTTATAGTCTTAATCTAGGGTGAGACAAGTAGTATTTATTGTAAGAAATCAAGTGTGGTATGTATTGTAATAAGCCAGGCTACCTTACCAGGCCACCCCACCCACACATACTATTCTATGATATTTAAGCATCCCAGAGCGATAAAATGTATATACAGTTCACTCATTACTTACCTTAAAATATTTGTAGTCTTAATGTAGGGTCAGGAGTAAGTAAATGAGATAAAACGAATAAATGAGAGAGAGAAAGAATGAGTTCATGAGGTAACAGAAGCAGAGTTATGTAAACAAACCAGGCTCCCACATCTTATATTTATGTTTATTTATTCTATTGTGGGGTGTATTTATCATCTTTTTATGTTATGTATCGTGTTTATTATATAATTTTGAAAAAAATATCATGGCTGGATTAATGAAAATGTGTATATTACCGTAATATACGACATTTAATGAGACTCAGTATTGTTATTATCACCACTTGTGCAAGTCGTCTGCTCACATCTCACATTTGTTTATTTATTCTACTGTGGGGTGTATTTATCTTATTTATATGTTATGCATCGTGTTTATTATATAATTTTGAAAAAAATATCATGGATGGATTAATGAAAATGTGTATATTACCGTAATATACGACATTTAATGAGACTCAGTATTGTTATTATCACCACTTGTGCAAGTCGTCTGCTCACATCTCACATTTGTTTATTTATTCTACTGTGGGGTGTATTTATCTTATTTATATGTTATGCATCGTGTTTATTATATAATTTTGAAAAAAATATCATGGATGGATTAATGAAAATGTGTATATTACCGTAATATACGACATTTAATGAGACTCGGTGACTATTGTTATTATGGCGTCACTTGTGGAAGTCGTCTGCTCACATCTCACATTTATGTTTATTTATTCTACTGTGGGGTGTATTTATCTTATTTATATGTTATGCATCGTGTTTATTATATAATTTTGAAAAAAATATCATGGATGGATTAATGAAAATGTGTATATTACCGTAATATACGACATTTAATGAGACTCGGTGAGTATTGTTATTATGGCGTCACTTGTGGAAGTCGTCTGCTCACATCTCACATTTATGTTTATTTATTCTACTGTGGGGTGTATTTATCTTATTTATATGTTATGCATCGTGTTTATTATATAATTTTGAAAAAAATATCATGGATGGATTAATGAAAATGTGTATATTAACGTAATATACGACATTTAAATGACTCGATGTATGTAAGTTTATTTAGGTACAGGTATACATAAGTATAATTATCAGAGTATATATAAAATATGAAATAACTTTTAAAAACATTTGAAATTTTGGAGTTTCCAGACAAAATGGAGAGACTTAGTGCTTACTGAGCTCATGGAGAATGTAAACAAACAGGGTGGGGCACGGTGACCGTATTAGAAAGTCAGGTGGGGGGAGCCGTATAGTGAGTTTTGGTCATAATTTGAAATGTCCGTATTAGCGGAACGCCGTAAAGTGAAACGCCGTAAAGCGGGGCCTTCCTGTATTTGTATTGTAGTAGGTTCGCCGGTGTTGTCCCGGCCCGGGTCTTGTCTAGGTGGTGACCCGGGTGGGGGTGTCGCTTATCTTTTTTTCTATCCTGAGCGGACGTCTTGCTGTGGTCCCTAATCACCAAGTGATCGGGTTACCTGGAGGTTACCTGGAGGTTATTCCGGGGATCAACGCCCCCGCGGCCCGGTCCATGACCAGGCCTCCCGATGGATCAGGGCCTGATCAACTAGGCTGTTACTGCTGGCCGCACGCAGTCCAACGTACGAGCCACAGCCCGACTGATCCGGCACTGACTTTAGGTATCTGTCCAGCTCTCTCTTGAAGGCAGCCAGGGGTTTATTGGCAATTCCCCTAATGCTTGATGGGAGGCTGTTGAACAGTTTTGGGCCCCGGACACTTATGGTGTTTTCCCTTAGTGTACCAATGGCGCCCCTACTTTTTATTGGGGGCATTTTGCATCGCCTGCCCAGTCTTTTACTTTCGTAGGGAGTGATTTCTGTGTGCAGATTTGGGTAGAAATACTTCCAGTAAAGGCGGAGAACAAAAATCTCCACACTGTAATAACCAGGTGCTGGAGTGAGAGGTGTGAGAGAAAAACAGATCCAGTAAAAAGCAGGGGAGCTACAGGTATAACAAGGAAACACTGTGTCAACATGCGTGGTCCAAGACTTTTCAACCTGCTACCAGCAGATATAAGAAAAACTGCCGGAACAAATTTATTAATCTTCAAAAGAAAAATGTATTACAACCTCCGCTAAGTGACAGATCATTCTTGCTGTCATGGATGTGTGCCAGTGCATCGCTAACAGCAACAGACTGCTTGAACAAGTAAGTCTGAATGGTCGGAATGGTAAGGGTCACCAAATTGGAAGAGACTCGGGCCGGGATCCATACCAGTGAATCACCTAGAATAGAAGGAAGGAAACCCCTCAAAAATGGGTCACAGGTGGAGAAGTCTCCTGAGACTCCGTCCACCCTGCCTCCTCCTCTCTCCCTATGAGGCCCCATCCAGCCTCCCTCCCTCCTCCTCTCTCCCTATGAGGCCCCATCCACCTTCCCTCCCTCCCTCCTCCTCTCTCCCTATGAGGCCCCATCCAGCCTCCCTCCTTCTCTCCTTCTCTCTCCCTATGAGGCCCCATCCACCCTTCCTCCCTCCTCTCTCCCTATGAGAGGGAGAGAGAGAGCACTAACATCCTAGCTTTTTCCCTTTAAAGCAAATTCAACTGGACAGAATTGTCATACCCAGCCTAACACAATACCATATATAACCATAAGAAAACAACAACAACAATAACAACAATAATAATAATAATAATAATAATAATAATAAAATAATAATAATCTTCGGACTAGGTAAATGGCCACACTCGTTGGGGGTCATATACCATGCCTGAGAAATGGCAGGGAAAATAATTTTAATACCAGGAAAGGGGAAGGTAGCTCAAATTCCTAGGATGAAGAGCCCTTCAACCGGATAGGAAATGGGTGAGAAATGAGAGATGGCTGAAGCACGACGACAGGAGCCAGCCAGCCAGCCAGCCAGCCAGCCAGCCAGCCAGCCAGCCAGCTGTGACAAATGTGAACACCTTAATATTCCAAACGTCTGTGACCTGCTGCCCGACCTGACAATACCACCGATGCAATCACTGACACCACCACTGTTACCACCACTAACACTACCACTGACACTACCACTGACACCACCACTAACACCACCACTGTCACCACCATTGACACTACCAATGACATCACTGACACTATCAGTCACCACCACTGACACCACCATTGACACTACCACTGTCACCACGATTGACACTACCACCGATGCAATCACTGACACCACCACTGACACTACCACTGTTACCACCACTGACACTACCAATGACACCACCACTGACACCACCACTGTCACCACCAGACACCACCACTGACACTACCACTATCACCACCATTGACAAACCAATTACACCACCACTGACACTACCAATGAAACCACTGACACCACCACTGTCACCACCACTGACACTACCAATGACACCACCACTGACACCACCAATGACACTACCAATGACTACCAATGACACCACCACTGACACCAGCACTGTCACCACCACTGACACTATCAATGACATCACCACTGTCACCAACAATGACACTACCAATGACACCAGCACTGTCACCATCACTGACACTAACAATGACATCACCACTGTCACCACCATTGACACAACCAATGACACCACTACTAACACCACTACTGTCACCACCTACACAAGGTAACTGTCTACACAACTTCAGCTGCAACACTAGATCATTAAACAACACAAAGATGACATCATATCATTGTTTGAATCTTTATCTAGCAATATATCTTACATTATATTAACCAAGACCTGGTTAAAACATGTCAGTAACGTGTTCAACACACCTGGGTACACAGCTGTCCATAACTGCTAGTCAAACAAGGAAGATGGTGGTGCAGCTGCTATGTTAGTTAATCCCTCCAGGGAGGTTCCTTGATGCTGGTCAGGGATTCTTGATCTTAGGCACTGGACCTGTGCTCCAATTCCTTGAGCAAAGCCTGAATGTCTTCTATTTCCCGCAGGCGTTAAACCCCTGCGGGCTTAACGCTCCCGCCAGGAATATATTAATAAAAATAATAATAATAATAATAATAATAATAATAATGTGCTGGCGAATTTAATTAATTGTGTAAATATCATAAATGACAGTGATGAATATATATTGCAATTTAAAATCCATAATGCTCATCCAGGAACAATTAATACCCAGCACAAACATACAAAGATTCAGCGACAACCTGAGACACATAATTATAAATAAGAAAATTAATAAAAAAAATATACCTTGGTAACTGCTAGTGACTTCAACATACACCTCTGCCAAATAAATAGCCCCCAAGTGGAGTTTCCTGGGCAGTATGGCAGTATACATCATGTCTGTCCATATCATCAGTCACTAAACCCGCTAGAATCACTGAAACATGTGCTTCTGTCCTCAGTCACATCTTGAATATATCAGCACCCGAGTGTACAGGTACAGTCGCGGAGAAGACACCGGACCACTACCTTGTTGTTCCAATAACTAACATCACAAACAATCCTCTCCAAACCAAAGAAATTGCTTTCAGACTTCATAATGATACTTCAGTTAACAAATACATCAATAACATTAAACATACTAACTGGGAATAAAAGCTGAATATAACTCAGGATGCAAATTCCGAATTAGAAAACTTTCTCAAGCAAACATCACTACAATATACAGACTCATATCTATCAACAAGACAATGATAATGAGAAGCACAAATTAGGACTTATTTCCCAGTAAATAATACCGAGCTACTCTGCAACCCTCACAAAGTGTTACCAGAAAATACAAAGAAAACCACTATGCCATAACGTTTAATAATTCTCAAGGAAATATAAAGCAAACTTGAAAAATACTCTGTGATAAAAAAAAATCTTAAACAAACCAGTAAGACTCTCTAAAACAAATAAACAAATAACATTCCAGAAACTGAACATCAGTACAGTAACTTTCTGACAAAAATTTATCATGATTCCTTCTACTTAGCTCCCACCTTGCAGAAATAACTTCATTAATAAAAAATCATTAAAAATTACAAGTAGCAATAGTAGTAGCGCAAATGAAATACAAACATCAATCTACAAAAAAACTGCAATATTTTTCAAGAAATTACTTGAGAAACAAAGCTTTCCAGGTGCTCTCAAGGGAGCAGCAACAGACAACGTGAATTTAAAAATGACAATTAGTCCAGTACTGTACCACTCACCAGGTGTCCCCCAAGGTAGCATTCTGGGCTCCTCTTCTTTTCCTTATGTATATCCGTGACCTACCTAACGTCACCCAGCATCTAAAACCTGTACTCTTTGCTGACGACACAATCATTTTAATATCAGGTTCAGATCCTGTGTCAATATATACCATGGTGAATTTATGGAAAGGGAACTCCAGAGTTCGCTATCATGCTCCTCAAGCCGCACTCCCAACACTACCTTTTTCCTCATGTACCTGACGTATGGACTCTGCGCCTGGGGATCCACTTCGGCTACACATCTCAAACCAGTTATAACTCAACAAAAGACATAACACTACTGTTCAATGCATATGTTCAAAACATTGTACTGCAGGCGCTGAACTCAGGCAAATCCTAGAAAATTTTAGCAGAATAAATTGGCACTACAGCAGACAAAAATACTTCTTTGGTTATTATAATGATAACTAAGCGTTAAATCCACAAGGGTGACACAGCGTTGTAATATTTCTTTGATATCCCTCGTGTTTGATGGAACATTTACAGAAATAATACACAACTGAAGACTTAGATGTGGAATAACTTAATAAATGAACTGAAACGTTGCAATATTCTTTATTCACATGAAAATTTGAGAACTAACTTGGAGGAAGCGGTGTGCGAACCTTGGCGCCACAGTTCTATAACTGACCCCGTCACTACTGGTAAAGACCTTTTACTGTTTTCTAGTGATTTCTCCGCACCAACACCGCTGTTCCAATATCCTGCACTGAACTTTATTACATAAAATAATCACTACATTCAGCTTTTAAGTTATTGTATATTTAATACAATAACTAATATTGTAAAAAATGTAACAATGTAAAATATGTCACACTGTAAAAAATGTTACATTATGAAAATGTCACATAATGTAAAAAATGTCACCTTAAAACATAATTTATTTGGATGGACTTAAACGCAGTTCATATATTTTCTTAGTGTCATGTACCACGAAACATTCTTAATCAATCTTCCTTCCTATATTCAATAGAATTTCTTTTAATTGACAATATAATAACTTATGTGACATGTCAAGATATCTTATTAATGAAAATAAGATACCAGATATATTAAGCAAATTTCTTAAATTTGCTTGTAACAGATATGTGAACTGTAGATATAAATACAGATGTACTCGTGTTAACCCTTTTGGGGAATAGTTCCTAAGATATTTGTGTATCAATATGCTCTTGTGTTACCCTCCACAGGCTGGACATTGACTGCACAATAAACTAGTCACTTCGGTGACAAAATCTAAAATCTAATAATTAATGTCTTCGTATACATATAGGAGCATGAATAATTAAAGACAGTGTAACGAACACTTGTCAATGCTCGATAATAACCCAGGTGCAGACACAAGATCGGAAAATTGATTGAAGAGGACCCCAGCAAGGGGTCGAAATATATAATCAATTAATTTTCAGAGTTCTTGTCTCCATGTGTGTAATTATTGAGCATATACGAGTGTGTACAATATTTATATTACATTGTCTCACGCTTCATTAATCTAAAGTTTTAACTGGGGCAAAATGTTGTGTACAAGCAGGAACTTACGTTGTTAACTACTGCGTGTCATCCAGTTAGTCATGTTGAAAAGTTGTATTACGCCGTAATAAAATATATACTGGTATTTATTACTTAGTAACACCATCATTGCCACCAGTAATATCCCCCACTGACACCAGTAACACCATCATTGCCACCAGTAACATCCCCCACTGACACCAGTAACATCCCCCACTGACACCAGTAACACCATCATTGCCACCAGTAATATCCCCCACTGACACCAGTAACACCATCATTGCCACCAGTAACATCCCCCACTGACACCAGTAACATCCCCCACTGACACCAGTAACACCATCATTACCACCAGTAATATCCCCCACTGACACCAGTAACACCATCATTGCCACCAGTAATATCCCCCACTGACACCAGTAACACCATCACTGCCACCAGTAACATCCCCCACTGCCACCAGTAACATCCCCCATTGAAACCAGTAACATCCCCCACTGACACCAGTAGCACCATCACTGCCACCAGTAACATCCACCACTGACACCAGTATCACCACCACTGACACCAGTAACATCATCACTGACACCAGTAACATCCCCCACTAACACCAGCAACATCGCCCACTAACACCATCACTGCCACCAGTAACATCCCCACTGACACCAGTAACACCGTCGCTGACACCAGTAACACCATCATTGACACTAGTAATATCCCCCACTGACACCAGAAACACCATCACTGACACCAGTAACATCCCCCACTGACACCAGTAACACCATCACTGCCGCCAGTAACATCCCCCACTGACACCGGTAACACCACCACTGACACAAGTAACATCCCCCACTGACACCAGTAACACCATCACTGCCGCCAGTAACATCCCCCCCTGACACCAGTAACACCACCACTGACACCAGTAACACCACCACTGACACCAGTAACATCCCCCACTGACACCCGTAACATACCCACTGACACCAGTAACACCACCACTGACACCAGTAACACCACCTTTGACACCAGTAACATCCCCAACTGACACCAGTAACATCCCCCGCCTACACCAGTAACACCACCTTTGACACCAGTAACATCCCCAACTGACACCAGTAACATCCCCCACTGACACCAGTAACACCACCACTGACACCAGCAACATCCCCCACTGACACCAGTAACACCACCACTGACACCAGTAACATCCCCCACTGACACCAGTAACATCCCCCACTGATACCAGTAACACCATCACTGACACCAGTAACATCCCCCACTGACACCAGTAACACCACCACTGACACCAGTAACACCATCACTGACACCAGTAACATCCCCCACTGATACCAGTAACACCATCACTGACACCAGTAACACCACCACTGACACCAGTAACATCCCCCACTGATACCAGTAACATCCCCCACTGATAGCAGTAACACCACCACTGGCACCAATAACATCCCCCACTGATACCAGTAACACCATCACTGACACCAGTAACACCACCACTGACACCAGTAACATCCCCCACTGACACCAGTAACATCCCCCACTGATACCAGTAACACCATCACTGACACCAGTAACACCACCACTGACACTAGTAACATCTCCCACTGACACCAGTAACACCATCACTGACACCAGTAATATCCCCCACTGACACCAGTAACACCACCAGACACCAGTAACACCACCACTGACACCAGTAACACCACCACTAACACAAATAACACCACTACTGACACCAGTAACACCATCACTGACACCAGCAACATCCCCCACTGACACCAGTAACACCACCACTGACACCAGTAACACCATCACTGACACCAGTAACATTCCTCACTGACACCAGTAACACCATCACTGACACCAGTAACACCACCACTGACACCAGTAACATCCCCCACTGACACCAGTAACACCACCACTGACACCAGTAACACCATCACTGACACCAGTAACATCCCCCACTGACACCAGTAACACCACCACTGACACCAGTAACACCACCACTGACAAATAATACCACCACTGACACCAGTAACACCATCACTGTCACCAGCAACATCCCCCACTGACACCAGTAACACCAATACTGACACCAGTAACACCATCACTGACACCAGCAACATCCCCCACTGACACCAGTAACACCACCACTGACACCAGCAACATCCCCCACTGACACCAATAACACCACCACTGACACCAGCAACATCCCCCACTGACGCCAGGGACACCATCACTGACACCAGGAACACCATCACTGACACCAGGAACACCATCACTGACACCAGGAACACCATCACTGACACCAGGAACACCATCACTGACACCAGGAACACCATCACTGACACCAGTAACATCCCCCACTGACACCAGTACCACCACTGACACCAGTAACACCATCACTGACACCAGTAACACCACCACTGACACCAGTAACACCACCACTGACACCAGTAACACCACCACTGACACCAGCAACATCCCCCACTGACACCAGTAACACCACCACTGACACCAGTAACACCACCACTGACACCAGTAGCACCATCACTGACACCAGTAACACCACCAATGACACCAGTAACACCACCACTGACACCAGTAACACCACCACTGACACCAGTAACACCACCACTGACACCAGTAACACTACCACTGACACCAGTAACACCACCACTGACACCAGCAACATCACCCACTGACACCAGTAACACCATCACTGACACCAGTAACACCATCAGGATAACCTCGGAGGTTAATAACCCAGGATAACCTCGGAAGGTCAATAATCCAGGACAGAGTTATAACAGGGTTCGATCCGGAGATCGAACCCGTGTTATTTCAGCCGGCCTCGTAGAGAGCAAGTAGAATTAATAGTTCAGAGGTTAGAGGGGTCGTGAATTTTGTCTTGCTTTCCACAAGGTCGGCTAAAATAACACGAGTTCGATTCCCGGCTAATCGCACTTGGCTAACTGCTCAAAAACCACTTTGTGGATGCATATATATATATATATATATATATATATATATATATATATATATATATATATATATATATATATATATATATATATATATATATATATATATATATATATATATATATATATATATATATATATATATATATATATATATATATATATATATATATATATATATATATATATATATATATATATATATATATATATATATATATATATATATATATATATATATATATATATATATATATATATATATATATATATATATATATATATATATATATATATATATATATATATATATATATATATATATATATATATATATAGATACTAACAAGTCGGCCGTCTCCCACCAAAGCAGGGTGACCCAAAAAGAAAGAAAATCCCAAAAAAGAAAATACTTTCATCATCATTCAACACTTTCACCGCACTCACACATAATCACTGTTTTTGCAGAGGTGCTCAGAACACAACAGTTTAGAAGCATATACGTATGAAGATACACAACATATCCCTCCAAACTGCCAATATCCCAAACCCCTCCTTTAAAGTGCAGGCATTGTACTTCCCATTTCCAGGACTCAAGTCCGGCTATATAAAAATAACTGGTTTCCCTGAATCCCTTCACTAAATATTAACCTGCTCACACTCCAACAGCTCGCCAGGTCCCAAATACCATTCGTCTCCATTCACTCCTATCGAACACGCTCATGCATGCTTGCTGGAAGTCCAAGCCCCTCGCCCACAAAACCTCCTTTACCCCCTCCCTCCAACCTTTACGAGGGCGACCCCTACCCCGCCTTCCCTCTCATACAGATTTATACGCTCTCCATGTCATTCTACTTGGATCCATTCTCTCTAAATGACCAAACCACTTCAACAACCCCTCTTCAGCCCTCTGACTAATACCTTTATTAACTCCACACCTTCTCCTAATTTCCACACTCCGAATTTTCTGCATAATATTTACACCACACATTGCCCTTAGACAGGACATCTCCACTGCCTCCAACCACCTCCTCGCTGCAGCATTTGCAACCCAAGCTTCACACCCATATAAGAGTGTTGGTACTACTATACTTTCATATATTCCCTTCTTTGCCTCCATAGATAACGTTTTTTGTTTCCACATATACCTCAATGCACCACTCTCCTTTTTTCCTTCATCAATTCTATGATTAACGTTATCCTTCGTAAATCCATCCGCTGACACGTCAACTCCCAAATATCTGAAAACATTCACTTCTTCCATACTCCTCCTCACCAATTTGATATCCAATTTGTCTTTATCTAAATCATTTGATACCCTCATCACCTTACTCTTTTCTATGTTCACTTTCAACTTTCTACCTTTACACACGCTCCCAAACTCGTCCACTAACCTTTGCAATTTTTCTTTAGAATCTCCCATAAGCACAGTATCATCAGCAAAACATAACTGCGTAAATTCCAATTTTGTATTTGATTCCCGATAATTTAATCGCACCCCTCTCCTAAACACCCTAGCATTTATTTCTTTTACAATCCCATCTATAAATATATTAAACAACCATGGTGACATTACACATCCCTGTCTAAGACCTACTTTTACCGGGGAGTATTCTCCCTCTCTTCTACACACCCTAACCTGAGCCTCACTATCCTCATAAAAACTCTACAGCATTTAGTAACTTACCACCTGTTCCATGTACTTGCAACAACTGCCACATTGCTCCCCTATCCACTCTATCATATGCCTTTTCTAAATCCATAAGTGCAATAAAAACTTCCCTACCTTTATCTAAAAACTGTTCACATATATGCTTCAATGTAAACATTTGATCTACACATCCCCTACCCACTCTAAAACCTCCTTGCTCATCCGCAGTCCTACATTCTGTCTTACCTCTAATTCTTTCAATACTAACCCTATCGTACACTTTTCCTGGTATACTCGGTAATCTTATTCCTCTATAATTTTTACAATCTCTTTTGTTCCCCTTCCCTTTATATAAAGGGACTATACATGCTCTCCGCCAATCCCTAGGTACCTTCCCCTCTTTCATACATTTATTAAACAAAAATACCAACCACTCTAACACTATATCCCCTCCCCTGCTTTTAACATTTTTGTCATGATCCTGTCAGTTCCAGCTGCTTTACCCCATTTCATTCTACGTAATGCCTCACGCACCTCCCTCACACTCACATCCTGCTCTTCTTCACTCCTAAAAGATGGTATACCTCCCTGGCCAGTGCATGAAATTACCGCCTCCCTTTCTTCGTCGACATTTAGAAGTTCCTCAAAATATTCTCGCCATCTACCCAATACCTCCATCTCCCCATCTACTAACTCCCCTACTCTGTTTTTAACTGACAAATCCATTCGTTCCCTAGGCTTTCTTAACTTGTTTAACTCACTCCAATTTTTTTTTATTATTTTCATTAAAATTTCTTGACAGTGCTTCTCCCACTCTATCATCTGCTCTTCCTTTGCACTCTCTCACCACTCTCTTCACCTTTCTTTTACTCTCCATATACTCTGCTCTTCTTATAACACTTCTGCTTTGTAAAAACCTCTCATAAGCTACCTTTTTCTCTTTTATCACGCCCTTTACTTCATCATTCCACCAATCACTCCTCTTTCCTCCTGCACCCACCCTCCTATAACCACAAACTTCTGCCCCACATTCTAATACTGCATTTTTAAAACTATTCCAACCCTCTTCAACCCCCCCCCACTACTCATCTTTGCACCAGCCCACCTTTCTGCCAATAGTTGCTTATATCTCACCCTAACTTCCTCCTCCCTTAGTTTATACACTTTCACCTCCCTCTTGCTTGTTGTTGCCATTTTCCTCTTGTTCCATCTACCTCTGACTCTAACTGTAGCTACAACTAAATAATGATCCAATATATCAGTTGCCCCTCTATAAACGTGTACATCCTGGAGCCTACCCATCAACTTTTTATCCACCAATACATAATCTAACAAATTACTTTCATTACGTGCTATATCATACCTTGTATATTTATTTATCCTCTTTTTCATAAAATATGTATTACTTATTACCAAACCTCTTTCTACACATAGCTCAATTAAAGGCTCCCCATTTTCATTTACCCCTGGCACCCCAAATTTACCTACTACTCCCCCCACAACATTTTTACCCACTTTAGCATTGAAATCCCCAACCACAAGTACTCTCACACTTGGTTCAAAACGCCCCACACATTCACTCAACATTTCCCAAATTCTCTCTCTCTCCTCTATACTTCTCTCTTCTCCAGGTGTATATACACTTACTATAACCCACTTTTCACATCCAACCTTTATTTTACTCCACATAATCCTTGAATTAATACATTTATGCTCCCTCTTTTCCTGCCATAGCTTATCCTTCAATATTATTGCTACTCCTTCTTTAGCTCTAACTCTATTTGAAACCCCTGACCTAATCCAATTTATTCCTCTCCACTGAAATTCTCTCACCCCCTTCAGCTTTGTTTCACTTTAAGCCAGGACATCCAGCTTCTTCTCATTCATAACATCCACAATCATCTCTTTCTTTTCATTCGCACAACATCCACACACATTCAGACTTCCCACTTTGACAATTTTCTTCTTCATATTCTTTTTAGTAATTATTACAGGAAAAGGGGTTACTAGCCCATTGTTCCCGGCATTTTAGTTGACTTTTACAACACGCATGGCTTACGGAGGAAAGATTCTTATTCCACTTCCCCATGGATATAAAAGGAAAAGTAATAAGAACAAGAACTATTAAGATAAAATAAAAGAAAACTCAGATGAGTGTGTATAAATAAACGTGTACATGTATGTTTAGTGTGACCTAAGTGTAAGTAGAAGTATATAGTATATACATATATATACATATATATACATATATATACATATATATATACATATATATATATATATATATATATATATGTCGTGCCGAATAGGCAGAACTTGCGATCTTGGCTTAAATAGCAACGCTCATCTTGCCATATAGGACAAGTGAAAATTTGTGTATGCAATAATTTCGTCAAATTTACTCTGAACCTAACGAAAAATATATATTTCATTGTGTTTGTTTAGTATTAAGTTATTGTAAACGTATCTAAAATATATTTAGTTGGGTTAGGCTAAAATAAATTGTTCTTGTTATAATAAGGTTAGGTAAGTTTTCTAAGATTCTTTTGGTGCAAAATTAAAAAAAAATTACATTAATATTAATAAAAAAAATATATCTTTAAACGTATAAGAGAAAATTTTAGAAAGGACTTAATTTTGAATGAGTTCTTGCTAATTGACCAGTTTTACATATTCGGCACGACTTATATATATATATACACACACACACACACACACACACACACACACACACACATATATATATATATATATATATATATATATATATATATATATATATATATATATATATATATATAAGTATAATTATTATGTTCGTAATGAAACACAAAGCCCATATGGAATGGGAAGTAATGAGGTTTGATCCGATGAAGTGGAGGGTAACTCCAATTTCTTGGATTAAGAGCCCTCTGACACAATGATCATAATGTCATCATCGTAAACAGACACGCTTGATGGCTTGATGAAGAGTTCTTGATCCATGGAACGGGAGCTATTCTCCCATCACTCGGATCAAACCTGACTACCTCCCATTCCTGAGGAGCTGTATGGCCCCTGCTGGTTTAGCACTTCCCTATGAAGGTAATAATATTTACATGAACAGCAGCAGTAGCAGCAACAGCAGGAACAACAGCAGGAGCAGCAGCAACAGTAGGAACAACAGCAGGAGCAGCAGCAACAGCAGGAACAACAGCAGGAGCAGCAGCAACAGCAGGAACAACAGCAGGAGCAGCAGCAACAGCAGGAACAACAGCAAGAGCAGCAGCAACAGCAGGAACAACAGCAAGAGCAGCAGCAACAGCAGGAACAACAGCAGGAGCAGCAGCAACAGCAGGGACAACAGCAGGAGCAGCAGCAACAACAACGCTAGCAGCAACAGCACCAACAACAACATCAGTATCAACAGCAGAAATAGCAGCAAAAGTATCAGAAACAGCAGAAGTAACAGTAGTATCAACAGCAACAATAAAAGCAACAGCAGTAACAACATTTGCAGCAACTACAGCAGCAGTAAAAGTAACAGAAATGACATCAACAGCAGTAGCAGAACAGTAATAGCAGGAGTTGCAGTAGCAGCAACAACAGCTGCAACAGTAGCAGGAACAACATCAGTAGTAGCAGCAACAGCAATAACAGTAACAGCAGCAACGCCATCAGCAACAACAACAGTAGCAACACCATCAGCAACAACAGTAGCAACACCATCAACAACAACAACAGTATCAACACCATCAGCAACAACAGCAGTAGCAACACCATGAGCAACAACAGCAGTAGCAACACCATGAGCAACAACAACAGTAGCAACACCATCAGCAACAACAGTAGCAACACCATCAACAACAACAACAGTATCAACACCATCAGCAACAACAGCAGTAGCAACACCATGAGCAACAACAGCAGTAGCAACACCATGAGCAACAACAGCAGTAGCAACACCATGAGCAACAACAGCAGTAGCAACACCATGAGCAACAACAGCAGTAGCAACACCATCAGCAACAACAGTAGCAACACCATCAACAACAACAACAGTATCAACACCATCAGCAACAACAGCAGTAGCAACACCATGAGCAACAACAGCAGTAGCAACACCATGAGCAACAACAGCAGTAGCAACACCATCAGCAACAACAGTAGCAACACCATCAACAACAACAACAGTATCAACACCATCAGCAACAACAGCAGTAGCAACACCATGAGCAACAACAGCAGTAGCAACACCATGAGCAACAACAGCAGTAGCAACACCATGAGCAACAACAGCAGTAGCAACACCATGAGCAACAACAGCAGTAGCAACACCATCAGCAACAACAGTAGCAACACCATCAACAACAACAACAGTATCAACACCATCAGCAACAACAGCAGTAGCAACACCATGAGCAACAACAGCAGTAGCAACACCATGAGCAACAACAGCAGTAGCAACACCATCAGCAACAACAGTAGCAACACCATCAACAACAACAACAGTATCAACACCATCAGCAACAACAGCAGTAGCAACACCATGAGCAACAACAGCAGTAGCAACACCATGAGCAACAACAGCAGTAGCAACACCATCAGCAACAACAGCAGTAGCAACACCATCAGCAACAACAGTAGCAACACCATCAGCAACAACAACAGTAGCAACACCATCAGCAACAACAGTAGCAACACCATCAGCAACAACAGCAGTAGCAACACTATCAGCAACAATAGTAGCAACACCATCAGCAACAACAGCAGTAGCAACACCATGAGCAACAACAGTAGCAACACCATCAGCAACAACAGCAGTAGCAACACTATCAGCAACAATAGTAGCAACACCATCAGCAACAACAGCAGTAGCAACACCATCAGCAACAACAGTAGCAACACCATCAGCAACAACAGCAGTAGCAACACCATGAGCAACAACAGCAGTAGCAACACCATCAGCAACAACAGCAGTAGCAACACCATCAGCAACAACAGCAGTAGCAACACCATCAGCAACAACAACAGTAGCAACACCATCAGCAACAACAGTAGCAACACCATCAGCAACAACAGCAGTAGCAACACCATCAGCAACAACAGTAGCAACACCATCAGCAACAACAGCAGTAGCAACACCATGAGCAACAACAGTAGTAGCAACACCATCAACAACAACAACAACAACAGTATCAACACCATCAGCAACAACAGCAGTAGCAACACCATCAGCAACAACAGTAGCAACACCATCAGCAACAACAACAGTAGCAACACCATCAGCAACAACAACAGTAGCAACACCATGAGCAACAACAGCAGTAGCAACACCATCAGCAACAACAACAGTAGCAACACCATCAGCAACAACAGTAGCAACACCATCAACAACAACAGTAGCAACACCATCAGCAACAACAGTAGCAACACCATGAGCAACAACAACAGTAGCAACACCATCAGCAACAACAACAGTAGCAACACCATCAGCAACAACAGCAGTAGCAACACCATCAGCAACAACAGCAGTAGCAACACCATCAGCAACAACAGCAGTAGCAACACCATCAGCAACAACAGCAGTAGCAACACCATCAGCAACAACAGCAGTAGCAACACCATCAGCAACAACAGCAGTAGCAACACCATCAACAACAACAGTAGCAACACCATCAGCAACAACAGTAGCAACACCATCAGCAACAACAGCAGTAGCAACACCATGAGCAACAACAGCAGTAGCAACACCATGAGCAACAACAGCAGTAGCAACACCATGAGCAACAACAGCAGTAGCAACACCATGAGCAACAACAACAGTAGCAACACCATCAGCAACAACAGTAGCAACACCATCAGCAACAACAGCAGTAGCAACACCATCAGCAACAACAGTAGCAACACCATCAGCAACAACAGCAGTAGCAACACCATCAGCAACAACAGTAGCAACACCATCAGCAACAACAGCAGTAGCAACACCATCAGCAACAACAGCAGTAGCAACACCATGAGCAACAACAACAGTAGCAACACCATCAGCAACAACAGCAGTAGCAACACCATGAGCAACAACAACAGTAGCAACACCATCAACAACAACAGTAGCAACACCATCAGCAACAACAGTAGCAACACCATCAGCAACAACAACAGTAGCAACACCATCAGCAACAACAGCAGTAGCAACACCATCAGCAACAACAGTAGCAACACCATCAGCAACAACAGCAGTAGCAACACCATGAGCAACAACAACAGTAGCAACACCATCAGCAACAACAACAGTAGCAACACCATCAGCAACAACAACAGTAGCAACACCATCAGCAACAACAGTAGCAACACCATGAGCAACAACAACAGTAGCAACACCATGAGCAACAACAACAGTAGCAACACCATCAGCAACAACAGTAGCAACACCATCAGCAACAACAGCAGTAGCAACACCATCAGCAACAACAGTAGCAACACCATCAGCAACAACAGCAGTAGCAACACCATCAGCAACAACAGCAGTAGCAACACCATGAGCAACAACAACAGTAGCAACACCATCAGCAACAACAGCAGTAGCAACACCATGAGCAACAACAACAGTAGCAACACCATCAACAACAACAACAGTATCAACACCATCAGCAACAACAACAGTAGCAACACCATCAGCAACAACAGTAGCAACACCATGAGCAACAACAACAGTAGCAACACCATGAGCAACAACAACAGTAGCAACACCATCAGCAACAACAGTAGCAACACCATCAGCAACAACAGCAGTAGCAACACCATCAGCAACAACAACAGTAGCAACACCATCAGCAACAACAACAGTAGCAACACCATCAGCAACAACAACAGTAGCAACACCATGAGCAACAACAACAGTAGCAACACCATCAGCAACAACAGTAGCAACACCATCAGCAACAACAGCAGTAGCAACACCATCAGCAACAACAACAGTAGCAACACCATCAGCAACAACAACAGTAGCAACACCATCAGCAACAACAACAGTAGCAACACCATGAGCAACAACAACAGTAGCAACACCATCAGCAACAACAGTAGCAACACCATCAGCAACAACAGCAGTAGCAACACCATCAGCAACAACAACAGTAGCAACACCATCAGCAACAACAGCAGTAGCAACACCATCAGCAACAACAGTAGCAACACCATCAGCAACAACAGCAGTAGCAACACCATGAGCAACAACAACAGTAGCAACACCATCAGCAACAACAGCAGTAGCAACACCATCAGCAACAACAGTAGCAACACCATCAGCAACAACAGCAGTAGCAACACCATCAGCAACAACAGCAGTAGCAACACCATCAGCAACAACAGTAGCAACACCATCAGCAACAACAGCAGTAGCAACACCATCAGCAACAACAGTAGCAACACCATCAGCAACAACAGCAGTAGCAACACCATGAGCAACAACAACAGTAGCAACACCATGAGCAACAACAACAGTAGCAACACCATGAGCAACAACAACAGTAGCAACACCATCAGCAACAACAGTAGCAACACCATCAGCAACAACAGCAGTAGCAACACCATCAGCAACAAGAGTAGCAACACCATCAGCAACAACAGCAGTAGCAACACCATCAGCAACAACAGCAGTAGCAACACCATGAGCAACAACAGTAGCAACACCATGAGCAACAACAACAGTAGCAACACCATCAGCAACAACAACAACAGTAGCAACACCATGAGCAACAACAGCAGTAGCAACACCATGAGCAACAACAGCAGTAGCAACACCATGAGCAACAACAGCAGTAGCAACACCATGAGCAACAACAGCAGTAGCAACACCATGAGCAACAACAGCAGTAGCAACACCATGAGCAACAACAGCAGTAGCAACACCATGAGCAACAACAATAGTAGCAACACCATGAGCAACAACAGCAGTAGCAACACCATGAGCAACAACAGCAGTAGCAACACCATGAGCAACAACAGCAGTAGCAACACCATGAGCAACAACAGCAGTAGCAACACCATGAGCAACAACAGCAGTAGCAACACCATGAGCAACAACAGCAGTAGCAACACCATGAGCAACAACAGCAGTAGCAACACCATCAGCAACAACAGCAGTAGCAACACCATCAGCAACAACAGCAGTAGCAACACCGTCAGCAACAACAGCAGTAGCAACACCATCAGCAACAACAGCAGTAGCAACACCATCAGCAACAAAAGTAGTGGCAACACCGTCAGCAACAACAGCAGTAGCAACACCATCAGCAACAAAAGCAGTGGCAACACCGTCAGCAACAACAGCAGTAGCAACACCATCAACAACAACAACAACAGTAGCAACACCATCAGCAACAACAGCAGTAGCAACACCATCAACAACAACAACAACAGTAACAACACCGTCAGCAACAACAGCAGTAGCAACACCATCAGCAACAACAGCAGTAGCAACACCATCAACAACAACAACAACAGTAACAACACCGTCAGCAACAACAGCAGTAGCAACACCATCAGCAACAAAAGCAGTGGCAACACCGTCAGCAACAACAGCAGTAGCAACACCATCAACAACAACAACAGCAGCAACACCATCAGCAACAACAGCAGTAGCAACACCATCAGCAACAGCAGTAGTGGCAACACCGTCAGCAACAACAGCAGTAGCAACACCATCAGCAACAACAACAGTAGCAACACCAGCAGTAGCAACACCATCAACAACAACAACAACAACAGTAACAACACCGTCAGCAACAACAGCAGTAGCAACACCATCAGCAACAACAGCAGTAGCAACACCATCAGCAACAACAGCAGTAGCAACACCATCAGCAACAACAGCAGTAGCAACACCATCAGCAACAACAGCAGTAGCAACACCATCAGCAACAACAGTAGCAACACCATCAGCAACAACAGCAGTAGCAACACCATCAGCAACAACAGCAGTAGCAACACCATCAGCAACAACAGTAGCAACACCATCAGCAACAACAGCAGTAGCAACACTATCAGCAACAACAGCAGCAACACCATCAGCAACAACAGCAGTAGCAACACTATCAGCAACAATAGTAGCAACACCATCAGCAACAACAGCAGTAGCAACACCATCAGCAACAACAGCAGTAGCAACACCATCAGCAACAACAGCAGTAGCAACACCATCAGCAACAAAAGTAGTGGCAACACCGTCAGCAACAACAGCAGTAGCAACACCATCAACAACAACAGCAGTAGCAACACCATCAGCAACAACAGCAGTAGCAACACCATCAGCAACAACAGCAGTAGCAACACCATCAGCAACAACAGCAGTAGCAACACCATCAACAACAACAGCAGTAGCAACACCATCAGCAACAACAGCAGTAGCAACACCATCAGCAACAACAGCAGTAGCAACACCATCAGCAACAACAGCAGTAGCAACACCATCAGCAACAACAGCAGTAGCAACACCATCAGCAACAACAGCAGTAGCAACACCATCAGCAACAAAAGCAGTGGCAACACCGTCAGCAACAACAGCAGTAGCAACACCATCAGCAACAACAGCAGTAGCAACACCATCAGCAACAACAGCAGTAGCAACACCATCAGCAACAACAGCAGTAGCAACACCATCAGCAACAAAAGCAGTAGCAACACCATCAGCAACAACAGCAGTAGCAACACCATCAGCAACAACAGCAGTAGCAACACCATCAGCAACAACAGCAGTAGCAACACCATCAGCAACAACAACAGTGGCAACACCATCAACAACAACAGCAGTAGCAACACCATCAACAACAACAGCAGTAGCAACACCATCAGCAACAAAAGCAGTGGCAACACCGTCAGCAACAACAACAGTGGCAACACCATCAACAACAACAGCAGTAGCAACACCATCAGCAACAAAAGCAGTGGCAACACCGTCAGCAACAACAGCAGTAGCAACACCATCAGCAACAACAGCAGTAGCAACACCATCAGCAACAACAGCAGTAGCAACACCATCAGCAACAACAACAGTGGCAACACCATCAACAACAACAGCAGTAGCAACACCATCAGCAACAACAGCAGTAGCAACACCATCAACAACAACAACAACAGTAGCAACACCATCAGCAACAACAGCAGTAGCAACACCATCAACAACAACAGTAACAACAACGTCAGCAACAACAGCAGTAGCAACACCATCAGCAACAACAGCAGTAGCAACACTATCAGCAACAACAGCAGCAACACCATCAGCAACAACAGCAGTAGCAACACTATCAGCAACAATAGTAGCAACACCATCAGCAACAACAGCAGTAGCAACACCATCAGCAACAACAGTAGAAACACCATCAGCAACAACAGCAGTAACAACACTATCAGCAACAACAGCAGTAGCAACACCATCAGCAACAACAGCAGTAGCAACACTATCAGCAACAACAGTAGTAACAACACCATCAGCAACAACAGTAGTAACAACACCATCAGCAACAAAAGTAGTGGCACCACTGTCAACAACAACAGCAGTAGCAACACCGTCAGCAACAACAGCAGTAGTAACACCATCAGCAACAAAAGCAGTGGCAACACCGTCAGCAACAACAGCACAGGTATGAACCTCAGCATCAGCTGCTGCTACAACAGGAGCAGCAGCAACAAAAAAAGAGCAGGAAGAGTAGCAATAGCTACAAATATAGCAACAGTAAGTGGAACAACAACAGCAGTAGAAGCAATAGCAACAGTAGCAGCAACGACAAGAGCAGCAGTAGTGGCAGAATCAAAAGTAGCAGCAACAAGAATAGAAACAGCAAAGCAGCAACATCAGAAGTAACAGCAGCAGTAACAACAACAATAGAAGCAGCACGAACAGCAGCAGTAGCAGTAACAACAGAGACACCAACAGCAACAATAGTAGAAGTGGCAGTAGCAACAAGAGCAGCAGTAGCACCAACAGAAATAGGAGAAACAACAAAAGCAGTAGTGACAGAAACAACAGTAAC
Source organism: Cherax quadricarinatus (assembly GCF_038502225.1). Lineage (NCBI taxonomy): Eukaryota > Metazoa > Arthropoda > Malacostraca > Decapoda > Parastacidae > Cherax > Cherax quadricarinatus. The sequence continues at coordinate 44,905,488 of NC_091302.1, read as the reverse complement.
AATAGCAGTAGTAGTAGTAGTAGTAGTAACAACAGAAATAGTAGCAACAACACGAACAGTACAAAAATACATTAGTAGCAGTAGTAACTGTAGTAGCAACATCAGCAGCAACAACAACGGAAACAGTAGAAGCAATGTAATAATAATAATAATATAATCAAAAAGAAGCGCTAAACCACAAGGGCTACACAGCAGCAGCAATGTAAATCATTCAGTCTGACTTTTTTGGGTTATCCTATGTTCTCTACACATATCCCCTCAAGGAAGGTTCCTTGATGTTGGTGAGGGGCTCTTGATTTAGGGAATTGGATCTGTGCTCCAGTTCCCCGAATTAAGCCTGAATGTCTTCCACATCCCCCCCCCCAGGCGCTGTATAATCCTCCGGGTTTAGCGCTTCCCCCTTGATTATAATAATAATAATCTCTACACATACGCTGCTATGTGTGATAATCTATGTAACTGTATTTGTGTATACCTGAATAAACTTACTTAACAGTAGTAGTGGTAACAACAACAGCAGCAGCAACAGAAACAATAGTAAAAACAGCAGCATCAGAAGTTGTTGTAGCAGCAGCAGCAGCAGCAGCAGCAGCAGCACCAGCAGCACCAGCAGCAGCAGCAGCAGCAGCAGCAGCAGCAGCAGCAACAGCAGCAGCAGCAGCAGCAGCAGCAGCAGCAGCAGCAGCAGCAGCAACAGCAGCAGCAGCAGCAGCAGCAGCAGCAGCAGCAGCAGCAGCAGCAGCAGCAGCAGCAGCAGCAGCAGCAGCAACAGTCAAGTTGCTCTTGTTCTCCACAGATGGCAGCAGTGACTGAGCCTCTGCACACGTAGTACTTGTCTCTGCTTCTCCTCAAGTGTATTCACTCATTTGCACTCCCGATTTGTTCTCATTTATTTGAAAACTGATTTGTAGTTATCCATTTGCATTTAGCCATTTGTACCTCTATGTTGCATTTATTGATTTATATTGCAAATTTATATTCTGTGATTTGCACTTTCAACTTCGGGTCAATGATTTTTACTATCACATTGTGCTCACGATTTGTATTTAAATTTATTTGCTGTATTTTGTATTCCTATCAATTTAGCAATACAGTACATATACAATTTTTTTAATCTATTGCTATTGGCCCGGTGGACTGGTGGCTAAAGCTCCCGCTTCACACACGGAGGGCCCGGGTTCGATTCCCGGCGGGTGGAAACATTTCGACACGTTTCCTTACACCTGTTGTCCTGTTCACCTAGCAGCAAATAGGTACCTGGGTGTTAGTCGACTGGTGTGGGTCGCATCCTGGGGGACAAGATTAAGGACCCCAACGGAAATAAGTTAGACAGTCCTCGATGACGCACTGACTTTCTTGGGTTATCCTGGGTGGCTAACCCTCCGGGGTTAAAAATCCGAACGAAATCTTATCTTATAGTATGTTTATATATATATATATATATATATATATATATATATATATATATATATATATATATATATATATATATATATATATATATATATATATATGTCGTGCCGAATAGGCAGAACTTGCGATCTTGGCTTAAATAGCAACGCTCATCTTGCCATATAGGACAAGTGAAAATTTGTGTATGCAATAATTTCGCCAAAATCATTCTGAACCTAACGAAAAAAATATATTTCACTGTTTTTGTTTAGTATTAAATTACTGTAAACAAATATAAAATATATTTAGTTGGGTTAGGCTAAAATAAATTTCTCTTGCTACAATAAGGTTAGGTAAGTTTTCTAAGATTCTTTTGGTGCAAAATTATAAATTTTTACATTAACATTAATGAAAAAAATATATCTTTAAACGTGTAAAAGAAAATTTTAGAAAGGACTTAATTTTAAATGAGTTCTTGCTAATTGACTAGTTTTACATATTCGGCACGACATATATAGGTAGTAGGTTGGTAGACAGCAACCACCCAGGGAGGTACTACCGTCCTGCCAAGTGAGTGTAAAACGAAAGCCTGTAATTGTTTTACATGATGGTAGGATTGCTGGTGTCCATTTTTCTGTCTCATGAACATTCAAGATTTCAGGTACGTCTTGCTACTTATACTTACACTTAGGTCACACTACACATACATGTACAAGCATATATACACACCCATCTGGGTTTTCTTCTAATTTCTTTCTAGTTCTTGTTCTTGTTTATTTCCTCTTACCTCCCTGGGGAAGTGGAGCAGAATTCTTCCTCCGTAAGCCATGCGTGTTGTAAGAGGCGACTAAAATGCCGGGAGCAAGGGGCTAGTAACCTCTTCTCCTGTATATATTACTAAATTTGAAAGGAGAAACTTTGTTTTTTTCTTTTGGGCCACCCTGCCTCGGTGGGATACGGCCGGTGTGTTGAAAGAAAGATATATATATATAAATATATATATATATATATATATATATATATATATATATATATATATATATATATATATATATATATATATATATATATATATATATATATATATATATATATATATATATATATATATATATAATATGTATTATTTATATATATGTATATATATATATGTCATGCCGAATATGTAAAACTGGTCAATTAGCAAGAACTCATTTAAAATTAAGTCCTTTCTGAAATTTTCTCTTATACGTTTAAAGATATATTTTTTTCATTAATGTTAATGTAAAAAATTTTAATTTTGCACCAAAAGAATCTTAGAAAACTTACCTAACCTTATTATAACAAGAGCAATTTATTTTAGCCTAACCCAACTAAATATATTTTAAATATGTTTACAATAATTTAGTACTAAAGAAACAATCAAATATATTTTTTTCGTTAGGTTCAGAACGATTTTGGCGAAATTATTGCTTACACAAATTTTCACTTGTCCTATATGGCAAGATGAGCGTTGCTATTTAAGCCAAGATCGCAAGTTCTGCCTATTCGGCACGACATATATATATATATATATATATATATATATATATATATATATATATATATATATATATATATATATATATATATATATATATATATCGTGCCGAATATGTAAAACTGGCCAATTAGCAAGAACTCATTTAAAATTAAGTCCTTTCTAAAATTTTCTCTTATACGTTTAAAGATATATTTTTTTCATTAATGTTGATGTAAAAATTTATAATTTTGCACCAAAAGGAACTTAGAAAACTTACCTAACCTTATTATAACAAGCTCAATTTATTTTAGCCTAACCGAACTAAATATATTTTAGATTTGTTTACAGTAATTTAATGTTCAACAAACACAGTGAAATATATTTTTTTCGTTAGGTTCAGAATGATTTTGGCGAAATTATTGCATACACAAATTTTCGCTTGTCCTATATGGCAAGATGAGCGTTGCTATTTAAGCCAAGATCGCAAGTTCTGCCTATTCGGCACGACATATATATATATATATATATATATATATATATATATATATATATATATATATATATATATATATGGTGACGTGTACTTAGCTCTGTGAAGACCTGTTTGTGTGCTCTCTGTGAATCTGAACCAGGATGCCCTCTCTTGAGCAACTTTACCAGCAGCTGAGAGAAGAGCTCAGAGTTGCTAAGATGGAGATACGGCGATTAACGGAGGAGAACAAGAGGATTCGTAGTAATCCTCCTGTTGTGAGTCCCCAGGTTAAGAGGGGAGCTTGGTCAGTGGCCGGGCAACACGGAACCAAGCTGAAGATCAAGAAAACGGTTGGAGAGGCAGAAACAACGAGAAACCAGAAGACTACCGTGGAAACTTCCAACCCATTCTCGGTGCTACCCGACGAATGTGAATGTTCTACTGGGAATGCCACAACGAGCACCAAAGAAGCATTGGCAGACGTGAGTGAGACATCCCTAGAAACCCCAACGAAGACCATCGAGAACGTCTTGACGAATTCTACAAGTGGTGTAATGCTACGTGGCGAATGTGAGTCGACTACTGGGAGCATCACGACGGACGACGCCAAGGAAGGTAAAAACATTGTTGTTGTTGGGGATAGCCAGATTAGGTACATGGATAGGGCATTCTGCTTGAAGGACAGGAGTAGGAGGCAGAGAGTGTGTTTTCCTGGGGCTGGGATGAAGGATATTGTTAGCCGTCTGGATGACATCATGAGAGGTAATGGGAGCAATCCTATTATCTGTCTCAGTGCTGGAGGCAACGATGTTGGCAGACGTAGGAGTGAAGACCTGATTAGCAGGTATAGGTCAGCAATAGAGATAATTAGGAGGAAGGGTGGGAAACCTGTCATATGTGGCATTTTGCCAAGGAGAGGAGTTGGAAATGAATGGTTGTCCAGAGCAATTGGTGTCAATTGCTGGCTGGACAAATACTGTAAGGAAAATGCGGTAACATTCATTGACAACTGGGACCTCTTCTATGGCAGAAATGACATGTATGCCAGGGATGGGGTTCACTTATCTAGGTGTGGGGTGGGAGCACTGGCCAACGCAGTGGAGGGAGCTGTTAGGTTTTTAAACTAGGAATAGTTAGTGGTATGGGTTTTTGCGGGAAAACTGTGAAGTCTCAGGGTAGTAATATGAGTACTAGGAGAACTAGTAATAGGCAAAATGAGGTGGATATTGGAAAGCCAGTGGCACTAATTGACAAGGACAGTAATAGGTTTAGTGGAATAACAGAAAGGAGCAGGAAGGGTAAAGAGACAGGAGGGTCTTTAAGTATTTATTACACAAATAGTCGCAGTGCTAGGAATAAGATGGACGAGTTGAGACTAGTTGCTAGTGCAGGTATCATAGATGTATTTGCCATTACTGAGACGTGGTTTAATTCAAAAAGTCGGGACATGCCTGCAGAATGTCACATTCAGGGTTTTAAATTGTTCCAAGTAGATAGAAGTATCGGGAAGGGGGGTGGGGTGGCATTGTATGTCCAAGATCGCTTGAACTGTTGCATAAAAACGGGTATTAAGTCTGAAGTAACACATACAGAGTCTGTTTGGATAGAATTTTCAGAGGGGCATGAAAAATTAACTTTAGGTGTGATATACCGTCCCCCAAATTTAGATAGGGACCAGGGGAGACTACTATGGGAGGAAACTGTTAGGGCCACAAGGCACGATAATGTAGTAATTCTAGGAGACTTTAACTTCAGTCATATTGATTGGAATTTCTTGACTTGGAATTTAGAATCATACGACTTCTTAGAAGTAGTTCAGGATTGTTTTTTGAAGCAGTTTGTGACAGAATCTACAAGGGGTAATAACCTGCTTGACTTAGTTCTGGCAAACAATGAATCCCTTGTTAATAATTTAGAAGTTTCAGAGGAACTGGGTGCTAGCAACCACAAATCAATTACATTTAGAATTGAATGGAAGTATGATAGTAGGGATAACTCAGTAACAGTCCCAGATTTTCGCTTAGCAGATTACGATGGGCTTAGAGAACACTTATCATCTGTTGACTGGGGTAACGAAGAGAGCTATCAATATGACAGTTTTCTGAACACAATACATGCTGCTCAAAGAACGTTTATCCCTTATAAAGAAATTAGATCAAATAGAAATGACCCAAAATGGATGAATAATAGGCTGAAATATCTACTAGGGCATAAGAAAGGAATTTATAGGCGTATCAAAAGAGGCGAGGGTCATCTTATGAATCAGTATATTGACATTAAGAGGGACATTAAAAAGGGGATAAGAAAAGCTAAAAGGGACTATGAAATTAAAGTTGCTAGGGATTCTAAAACTAACCCAAAAAGTTTTTTCCAGGTATATAGAACAAAAGTCAGAGATAAGATAGGTCCCCTTAAAAATAACTATGGGCATCTTACTGACAAAGAGAATGAAATGTGCTCGATTTTAAATAATTATTTTCTCTCGGTTTTTACACAGGAAGACACTAATAATATTCCGGTAATTAATTTTTATAGTGGGCCCGAAGAAGATAAATTATGTAACATCACAGTCACTAGTGAAATGGTTGTGAAGCAGATAGACCAACTGAAGCAAAATAAGTCACCGGGTCCTGATGAGGTTTTTTCAAGGGTTCTAAAGGAATGCAAAATGGAAGTCTGTGAACCATTAACTAATATTTTTAATTTATCTCTTCAAACAGGTGTAGTGTCTGATATGTGGAAGATGGCTAATGTAATTCCTATTTTTAAAACAGGGGACAAGTCGTTACCGTCAAATTACCGCCCAATAAGCCTGACCTCAATTGTAGGCAAATTACTAGAGTCAATTATAGCTCAAATTATAAGAAGCCATCTCGATAAGCATAGCTTGATTAATGATACTCAGCATGGATTCACAAGAGGCCGGTCTTGTCTAACTAATTTATTAACTTTCTTCAGTAAAGCTTTTGAGGCTGTTGACCACGATAAAGAATTTGATATTATTTACTTAGATTTTAGTAAGGCATTTGATAGAGTTCCGCACCAAAGACTGTTGAAGAAAGTAGCAGCTCATGGCATTGGGGGAAAAGTGCTCTCGTGGATCGAATCATGGCTCACAGACAAGAAGCAGAGAGTGTCCATAAATGGGGTTAAATCCGAGTGGGGATCAGTAACAAGTGGCGTTCCACAGGGATCAGTCTTGGGCCCGTTGTTGTTTATAATGTATATCAATGATCTTGATGAAGGAATTACTAGTGATATGAGCAAATTCGCCGATGACACGAAGATAGGTAGGATAATTGATTCAAACGTAGATGTTAGGGAACTTCAGGAGGATTTAGACAAACTCTACTCTTGGTCAGAAAAGTGGCAGATGCAGTTCAATGTAGATAAATGCAAGGTTCTGAAGCTCGGGAGTGTCCATAACCCTAGCACTTATAAGTTAAATAATGTAGAACTTAGCCATACAGATTGCGAAAAGGACTTGGGGGTTATGGTAAGCAGCAACCTTAAACCAAGACAGCAATGCCTAAGCGTACGTAATAAGGCAAATAGATTACTGGGATTTATATCAAGAAGTGTAAGCAACAGAAGTCCAGAGGTCATACTGCAGCTTTACACATCATTAGTAAGGCCTCACCTAGATTATGCAGCTCAATTCTGGTCTCCATATTACAGAATGGACATAAATTCGTTAGAAAACATTCAGCGTAGGATGACTAAATTAATACATAGCATTAGAAATCTTCCTTATGAAGAAAGATTGAAGACAATTAAGTTACATTCACTTGTTAGACGAAGAATGAGGGGAGACCTGATCGAAGTGTATAAGTGGAAGATAGGTATTAATAAAGGGGATATTAACAAGGTCTTGAGGATATCTCTCCAAGAGAGAACCCGCAGTAATGGATTTAAATTAGATAAGTTTAGATTTAGAAAGGACATAGGAAAGTATTGGTTTGGAAATAGGGTAGTTGATGAGTGGAACAGTCTACCTAGTTGGGTTATTGAGGCTAGGACTTTGAACAGTTTCAAATTTAGGTTGGATAAGTACATGAGTGGGAGGGGTTGGATTTGAGTGGGACTTGCACATCGGAGCTTGTTTCTTGGGTGGCATTGAAAATTGGGTTGGTCAAATGTTTGTTAGTGGGATGAATTGTAAAGGACCTGCCTAGTATGGGCCAACAGGCCTGCTGCAGTGTTCCTCCTTTCTTATGTTCTTATATATATATATATATATATATATATATATATATATATATATATATATATATATATATATATATATATATATATCAGTGTTTGTGTATATTTCTCCTGCTCTCGCGAATTCCTTGCAATATATATATATATATATATATATATATATATATATATATATATATATATATATATATATATATATATATATATTACATATGCAATAAGATCACAGTAAACAGGAGATATCAAAATATGCAAAACAACCACTGTGAAAGGATAGTGAAATTCCAAGCGCTTTCGTGACTTCTCACATTATCAAGGAACTATAAAGGAAGGTATATAAAGGGTCGAGACCACCCCTCACCATCACGTCCCACAACAAAGCAACACTTGACGCGCGACGACACCCGCCGGCTCATAAGGGGGAACACTACAGCAGGCCCGTTGGCTCAACTAGACAGGTCCTTCATGACATCCCACTAAAAAAATATTTGCCCAAACCCAGTACTCTACCCAAGAATTAAGATTTATTATTTGTCCAATGTGTTATTAAATTCTTTCCAAATTTTATTAATTATTAATGAATCTAATTTATATAAACCAAAGGAAATATTCATATTATTTTCAAAACTGCTTTTTATGAAACACGATTCAATTATATTCCTGTCGACCATGGATTTGCTTCATACAACTTTCTCAACTTTTTGAAAATCAATTGGATGTGATGGTGAGGTGTGGTCTCGACCCTTTATATGCCTTCCTTTGTAGTTCCTTGATAATGCGAGAAGTCACGAAAGCTCTTGGAATTTCACTATCCTTTCACAGTGGTTGTTTTGCACATACACACACACACACAGATATATATAGTATGTTTTATTTTATTAACACACTGGCCGATTCCCACCAAGGCAGGGTGGCCCGAAAAAGAAAAACTTTCACCATCATTCACTCCATCACTGTCTTGCCAGAAGGGTGCTTTACACTACAGTTTTTAAACTGCAACATTAGCACCCCTCCTTCAGAGTGCAGGCACTGTACTTCCCATCTCCAGGGCTCAAGTCCGGCCTCCTGGTTTCCCTGAATCCCTTCATAAATGTTACTTTGCTCACACTCCAACAGCACATCAAGTATTAAAAACCATTTGTCTCCATTCACTCCTATCAAACACGCTCACGCATGCCTGCTGGAAGTCCAAGCCCCTCGCACACAAAACCTCCTTTACCCCCTCCCTCCAACCTTTCCTAGGCCGACCCCTACCCTGCCTTCCACTACAGACTAATACACTCTTGAAGTCATTCTGTTTCGCCCCATTCTCTCTACATGTCCGAACCACCTCAATACCCTTCCTCAGCCCTCTGGACAACAGTTTTGGTAATCCCACACCTCCTCCTAACTTCCAAACCACGAATTCTCTGCATTATATTCACACCACACATTGCCCTCAGACATGATATCTCCACTGCCTCCAGCCTTCTCCTCGCTGCAACATTCATCACCCATGCTTCACACCCATATAAGAGCATTGGTAAAACTATACTCTCATACATTCCCCTCTTTGCCTCCAAGGACAAAGTTCTTTGTCTCCACAGACTCCTAAGTGCACCGCTCACCCTTTTCCCCTCATCAATTCTATGATTCACCTCATCTTTCATATATATATATATATATATATATATATATATATATATATATATATATATATATATATATATATATATATATATATATAGAGAGATACACATCTATCAGTGTATTTACATTGAAGGATAGGCATATCTCGGTGCACTGCACTAGCCAAGGATTCGAACCCATGTTGTACTGGCCTGCCTCATGGTAAGCGAGAACCACGTGACGCTTTAAACCACAGGACCACCCAACCCTACAAGAATGGCGCCGCCAGCACACAGCTAGCTGTTGGGCCGCCATCCGAGGGCATACGGAGGTGTGGGAGGTTCTAAGCTAATTTCATTCTCATCCCTGTTTGGTGTACTAGCCTCACCAGCAGCATTTATATATTATTGTAACAACTAAAAAAATGGTAAAATTCCAAGCACTCTCCTGATTTCTCACATGAAGTGAGAAATCACGGAAGTGTTTGGAGGTGGTAAATACAAACAGTTAACTAATGCTGGAACTGGCTAGACAGAATGGAGCAAGTGAGAATTCTGATAGTGTGTGGGACCATGGGCGAGCATAGGCCACACTGAACACGTGTCTGGGGACGGGCTGCGGCTCTGACAGAACACGCAGGAGCAGTAACACAGAAAATACTTTAAAACTCACCTCAGGCTCCAGTAGCTTGAGAATCATGTTAAAAAGCTGTAGAAGCTTGAGGTGACTCTCAGCCAGGTGTTGGGTGAGGGACATGTGTGGCAAGGAGTCCAGGTTTGGACGTCCACGTGACTTGATCATCCACATGGCTCTAAGTGGCTTGGACACTCAAATACACAGCTTTGACCAGAAATTCAAGGGGAATTCAGTGTGAGTGGTGTGGTGGAGGTGCCAGTGTAGGCGGTGTCAGTGTAAGTGGTGTAGCAAAGCGAGAATCTGCCGCCAAAACACACCCATGCTCATGGAGCCCAGGGTGAACTCGGCCATTGTGGACATTCCGATGGAGAAAAACCACTAAATTCACCTCTGTCCTGTTGTAATTAACCGTGATAATCTGAAGCAGCAGCTGGCAAAGTACATGTTAAGGACAAAATAGGAAGCTTTATCTTTGATATACCTTTGAAGAATTTTGAGAGTTTAGCTACTCTCGGAGCCCGGCCACGGACCAGGCTCCTCTGGTGCTTGCCTGGTCAACCAGGCTGTTGCTGCTGGAGGCCCGCTGCCCCACATATCCATCACAGCCGTGTTGATCTGGCACCTATGTGGAGGGTATTCCGAGGATCAACGCCCCCGCGGCCCGGTCCATGACTAGGCCTCCCGGTGGATCAGGGCCTGATCAATGAGGCTGCTGCTGCTTAGCGCAAGCAATCCAACTTACGAACCGCAGCCTGGTTGATCCGGCACCGTCTTTAGGTATCTGTTCAGCTCCCTCTTGAAGACAACCAAGGGTCTACTGGTAATGCCCCTTATTGCTGGTGGGAGGCTACTGAACAGTCCTGGGCCCCGGACACTTACTGCGTTTTCCTTTAGTGTACCAGTGACGCCCCTACTTTTCACTAGGGGTATGTTGCATCGCCTGCCAAGTCTTTTGATTTCATATGGAGTGATTTCTGTGTGGATATTAGGGACCAGTCCCTCCAGAATCTCCCAGGTGTAGATTATGATGTATCTCTCTCGCCTGCGCTTCAGTGAATACAAGTCAAGTGCTTCCAGGCGTTCTCAGTATTAAGGTGTTTGATAGAACTTATACGTGCGGTAAAGGTTCTCTGTTCATTCTCTAGATTTGCAATTTCACCTGCCTTGAATGGGGATGTTAATGTACAGCAGTATTCCAGCCTAGAGAGAACAAGTGATTTAAAAAGGATCATCAATGACTTAGCATCTCTTGTCTTGAATGTTCTCATTATCCATCCTATCAGTTTCCTCGGAGATGTGATAGTGGCATTGTTGTGGTCCTTGAAGGTGAGGTCTTCGGACATTACCACTCCCAGGTCCTTCACATTACTTTTCCGCTCTATTGTGTGATTAGAGTTTGTAGTATACTTAGTCCTAGTTATTATTTCCTCCAGTTTTCCATAACGGAGTAGTTGGAATTTGTCTTCGTTGAACATCATATTGTTCTGTTGCCCATTGGAAAACTTTATTTATATCTTCTTGGAGCTTTGCCGTGTCCTCAATGGATGACACTCTCATGCAGAATATACTTGTTCAATTTTCTCTTGAAGGCTTCTACACTTGTCCCAGCCGTGTTTCTAATATCTTCTGGTAAGATGTTGAATAGTCTGGGACTCCGGATGTTGATACAGTGTTCCCTTATTGTCCCCACCGCACCCCTGCGCCTCACTGAGTTTATTTTACACTTTCTCCCGTATCTCTCACTCCAGTATGTTGTTATGGCAGTGTACAGATTTGGGACCAGGCCCTCGAGTACTTTCCAGGTATATATTATCACGTATCTCTCTCTCCTCCGCTCCAATGAGCACATGTTCAAGACCTGAAGGCGTTCCGAATAATTTAGGTGCTTTATTGACTCAATGTGAGCCGTAAACAATCTCTGTATTTGTTTCAGCTCTGATATTTCTCCTGCTTTGGACGGGGCCGTCAGCACTGAGCAATATTCTAAGTGAGGGAGCACTGGCGATCTGAAGAGTGTCACCACCGGCATTATTTCCCTTGTTTTGAAAGTTCTCAATACCCACCCCGTCATCTTCTTGGCTGTCGTGATCTTTGTCTTGTTATGGTCTTTAAAAGAAAGGTCAGCTGACATAATTATTCCCAGGTCTTTTACGTGTTCCTTTCGTTCTATTGGGTGACCCTCTTAGAGTTTTGTATATAGTGTTCCTTGTGAGTTCTTCATTCTTTCCATACCTAAGCAGGTGGAACTTGTCACCATTGAACGTCATGTAGTTCTCTACTGCCCACTGGAAAACCCTGCTTATGACTTCCTGTAATTTTCAGTGTCCTCTACCGTAGTGACGTTCATGCTTATTTTAGTGTCATCTGCAAACGATGATACAAAAGTGTGACGGGTGTTTTTATCTATATCTGCTATGAAGATGAGAAACAGCAGAGGTGTCAGGACAGTGCCTTGGAGCACTGAGCTTTTAACCTCGCTAATGCTGGATCTTGCTGTTTACTACTACATTTTGTGTTGTGTGTTAGGAACCCGAAAATCCATCTGCCTACCTTCCCTGTAGTGCCCATGGCCCTCATTTTGTGCGCTATCACTCCATGACTGCATTTGTCAAACGTCTTGCAAAATTTGTGTAGATATCTGCGTTTTGTTTTAGTCGTCTTTCAATGCCTCCGTAATTCTGTCATAATTGTTCAGCAGCTGTGACAGACATGATCGTCCTGCTCTAAAACCATGCTGGTTCGGGTTATGCTGGTCCATAAAATTTGTAATCTCCCGTCTCATAACTCTTTCGAAGATTTTTATGATGTGAGAAGTTAGGGCTACTGGTCTGTAATTTTTAGCTTGTGCTCTACTACCTCCCTTATGCAAAGGAGCTATGTCTGCACTCTTTAAGGCCTCCGGTATTTCACCTAGATCTAAGTTTCTCCAAAGAATACTGAGGGCTCGTGCTAGTGGTACTTTGCACTTCTTTATAAATAGAGCATTCCATGAATCTGGTCCAGGTGCTGAGTGAGTGGGCATGTTATCCATTTCTTTTTCGAAATCTATGGGATTTGTCCTGTCAGTTAGTTGGTCTGCGCGGCCTTCTTCTGGAGTGAAAAATATTTCTGCATTTTCTACCTTGCTGTCATTTAGTGGGTTGCTGAACACCGACTCACACTGTTTTTTTAGGATTTCACTCATTTCCTGTTCAGCGTCAGTATACGAATCTCCTCTGAGAAGATTCATTTAACGCTGCAAAGATTTCCCCAGGAAATTAAACATTTTTGGGTATAAATTCTGCATGAGCCTGCATCTTAGAGATGTGGCTAAAAACAAGACAAAAGGATAATTTTCTGGTAGACGGATGCTGCTTCCATGAGACGATGAAGTATCATGTGACTTCAATTTTCCTTCCTCTCTCTTTCTGGGCATAACATAACTGACGCAACCACCGCTATCACCAAATATTTCATAATGGTAGGTTTTCTTCGCTGCGATCAGATATATCGAGATAAATATCTGGTTAAATAATAGTAATGTTGACAGGCGAGCCTTAGGTTTACTGGGTATATGGTAGAGGCAGTGTGGTTGATGCTAGTCCACGCCAAGCCAAGGCCTAGCATGAGTTGGGGATGGAGGACGTCTTACTGCCCATAGGTCTGTTGAGTGGGACAGCGAAACGTCTCGTGGACCCACCTCTAGGTTTGAACTAGGCCCACCAGACGACAACACCAGACCTAGGTGGCATGGCGCAGAGTACAAAGTCAAACAGGAGTTACATACTGAAACCAGTATTTCATTTACTTTGCTGCCGTGTAACTTCTATACTCCCAGGGACCCGATACTGAATGTGGTTATTATATCCCTGCATAAGAAGTATATTGGTTGTCTTTCAGTTTCACTAATTGCTTTTAGCTCCCTCTGGCTCTCCTGGACACTGTGATTCAATCGATTTGAGTTGAACATTTTCTATTTTTTTGAGCCAGTGTTTCTTTCCGGATTTCAGACAGTCTGACACTTGTCAAAAGTTCTGTGATGTACACACGAACTAATAGTGTCATGTGTCCACACATATAGTGTCACATGTGTCCATATATGCAGTGTTACATGTGCTGACATATAGTGTTAAATGTGTGGACATGTGCAACCAGTGTGACAAGTATCTACATAAACAAGGTGACTGTGTTCTCTAGTTGGACAGATCATTTCACTTTTGGACAGTCTTGGCGTGGACTGTCTCAAGTCAAACTGTCTTCCTGACACTATTCACAATTTATTTATTTTTAGTTGGGTTAAGTAGACGAACATTACTACCAACACCACTACCAACACCACTACCACTACCATCACCACCACCACTACCAACACCACTACCACTACCATCACCACCACCACTACCACTACCATCACCACCACCACTACCAACACCACTACCACTACCATCACCACCACCACTACCACTACCATCACCACCACCACTACCACACCACTACCATCACCACCACCACTACCACTACCATCACCACCACCACTACCATCACCACCACCACTACCACTACCATCACCACCACCACTACCACACCACTACCACTACCATCACCACCACCACTACCACTACCATCACCACCACCACTACCACTACCATCACCACCACCACTACCAACACTACCAACACCACCACCACTACTATTACCAACACCACCACAACCAACACCACTTCCACTACCAACACCACTACCATTGCCAACACTACTACCACTACCAACACCACTTCCACTACCAACACCACTACCATTGCCAACACCACTACCACTACCAACACTACCACTATCAACACCACTACCACTACCAACACCACTACTACTACCAACACCACAACCACTAACAACACCACAACCACTACCAACACCACAACCACTACCAACACAACTACCACTACCAACACCACAATCACTACCAACACCACAACCACTACCAACACTACCACTACCAACACCACCACGACTACCAACACCACTACCAATAACACCAACACCTCCACTACCAACACCACCACCACTACTATTACCAACACCACCACTACCAACACCACCACCACTACCACTACCATCACCACCACCACTACCACACAACTACCACTACCATCACCACCACTACCACACAACTACCACTACCATCACCACCACCACTACCAACACCACTACCACTACCATCACCACCACCACTACCACACAACTACCACTACCATCACCACCACTACCACACAACTACCACTACCATCACCACCACTACCAACACCACTACCACTACCATCACCACCACCACTACCACACAACTACCACTACCATCACCACCACTACCACACAACTACCACTACCATCACCACCACTACCACACCACTACCATCACCACCACCACTACCACTACCATCACCACCACCACTACCAACACCACTACCACTACCATCACCACCACCACTACCAACACCACTACCACTACCATCACCACCACCACTACCACACAACTACCACTACCATCACCACCACCACTACCAACACCACTACCACTACCATCACCACCACCACTACCAACACCACTACCACTACCATCACCACCACCACTACCAACACCACTACCACTACCATCAACACCACCACTACCATCACCATCACCACTACCAACACCACTACCACTACCATCACCACCACCACTACCACACAACTACCACTACCATCACCACCACCACTACCACACAACTACCACTACCATCACCACCACCACTACCAATACCACTACCACTACCATCACCACCACCACTACCAACACCACTACCACTACCATCACCACCACCACTACCAACACCACTACCACTACCATCACCACCACCACTACCACACAACTACCACTACCATCACCACCACTACCACAACTACCACTACCATCACCACCACTACCACACCACTACCATCACCACCACCACTACCAACACCACTACCACTACCATCACCACCACCACTACCAACACCACTACCACTACCATCACCACCACCACTACCAACACCACTACCACTACCATCACCACTACCACACAACTACCACTACCATCACCACCACTACCACACAACTACCACTACCACACAACTACCACTACCATCACCCCCACCACTACCAACACCACTACCACTACCATCACCACCACCACTACCAACACCACTACCACTACCATCACCACCACCACTACCACACAACTACCACTACCATCACCACCACCACTACCAACACCACTACCACTACCATCACCACCACCACTACCACTACCATCACCACCACCACTACCAACACCACTACCACTACCAACACTACCACTACGACTACCAACACTACCACTACCAACACCACCACCACTACCAACACCACTACCACACCACTGCCACTACCAACAGCACTACTACTACCAACACCACTACCAATACCAACACTACCACTACCATTACCAACACTACTACCACTACCAACACCACTTCCACTACCAACACCACTACCATTGCCAACACCACTACCACTACCAACACTACCACTATCAACACCACTACCACTACCAACACCACTACTACTACCAACACCACAACCACTACCAACACCACAACCACTACCAACACCACAACCACTATCAACACAACTACCACTACCAACACCACAATCACTACCAACACCACAACCACTACCAACACTACCACTACCAACACCACCACGACTACCAACCCCACTACCAATAACACCAACACCTCTACTACCAACACAACTTCCACTACCAACACCACCACCACTACTATTACTAACACCACCACTACCCCTACCAACACCACTACCAACACTACCACTACGAACACCACCACTACCGATACCACTACCACTACCAACACCACTACCACTACCACTACCACTACTATCAACACCACTATCACTACCAACGCCACCACTACCAACACCACTACTACTACTAGCAGCACTACCACTACCAACACCACTACCACTACCAACACCACTACCACTACCAACACCACCACTATCAACACCACTACCACTACCATTAGCAATACCACTACCAACACCACAACTACCAACACAACTACCACTACCAACACAACTACTAATACCACCACCACTACCAACACCACTACCACTACCAACACCACCACTACCAACAACACTACCACTACCAACACCACCACCACCACTACTGCCACCACTACCATTATCAACACCACTACCACTACCAATACCATCACCACCAACACCACTACCACTACCATCACCACAACCACTTCCAACACCACCACTACCAACACCACTACCAACACCACTACCACTACCATCACCACTACCACTACCAACACCACTACCACTGCCAACACCACCACTACCAACACCACTACCACTACCACCACTACCGACACCACTACCACTACCAACACCACCACCACTACCAACACTACCACCACTACCACTACCAACACCACCACCACTACCAACACTACTACCAACACCACTATCACTACCTACACCACCACTACCAACACCACTACTACTACTAGCAGCACTACCACTACCAACACTACCACTGCCAACACTACCACTGCCAACACCACCACTACCACTACCAACACCACTACGACTACCAATTCCACCACTACCAACACCACTACCACTACCAACACCACTACCACTACCAACACCCCCACTACCAACACCACCACCACTACCAACACCACTACTACTACCAACACCACTACAAACACCACCACTACCAACACTACCCCTACCAACACCACCACTACCAATACTACTACTACCAATACCACTAGTACTAACACTACCACTACTAACACCACTACTACTACTACCAAACCACTACCAACACCACCCCTACCAGCACTACCAATACCACTACTACCAATACCACCACTACCAGTACCACTATTACCAACACTCCCACTACCAGCACTACAACTACCACTTCCAACTCACTGGTACAAAGCTCTGAAGGTTTTACTAACATGTTGACCCATGGTTTTTAAAGAGCATGAGCTGAGGTCGATCTCACAAGTGAGGTTCAACCCGCCAGGTTGCAGAGTTCAAGATGGCCGCCTTAAGGAGCGCCTCAGTTTCTGTCTCCTAATAGCGTGACCATTTTTCCATTATAATCAACCCCGTCCATAATTACTATCGCATTTGTTTTTTCTCATTTCGTAAGGTGACGTCTAGTATGTTTCCTTAATTCAAGGTATGACTTAACAAATCTTTAAGAACAACTGTGTTGCAGTTCTGAGCGAATATTCCTTCTGAATATTTTCTCTGGTGTTCCCAAGATTCAACCAATATAAAAAGTGTCTCCAATAATATACATTTATATATTAATATAAATTATAACTTGGCATAAAAATGAAAACTTAATAATAATAATAATAATAATAATAAGAATAAGAGAAAGAAGTAGATGTGGAGGAGGAGGAGGAGGAGGACGAGGAGGAGGAGGAAGAGGAGGAGGAAGTGGAAGAGGAGGACGAAGAGGAGGAGGAGGAGGAGGAGAAGGAGGAGGAAGAGGAGGAGGAGGAGGAAGAGGAGGAGGAAAAGGAGGAGGAGGAGGAGGAGGAGGAGGAAGAGGAGGAGGAGGAGGAAGAAGAGGAGGAGGAGAAGGAGAAGGAGGAGGAGGAGAAGGAGGAGGAGGAGGAGGAGGAGGAGGAGGAGGAGGAGGAGGAGGAGGAGGAGGAGGAGGAGGAAAAAGAAGAAATAAACTCTGTCTTTCACTTGTCACAAGCTACAAGAAACAATAAATAAACTCTGTCTTTCACTTGTCACAAGCTACAAGAAAGCAACTGGTCAGATGAGAATTTTTTATTACGAAAACCAATACATCAGTTATGTGTACAATAAAAATATAAAATAACTGACTTCAATTTAGTTACAGAGACAAATATAAACACTAAGGAACGTATACTGATTTATAAATTTACCCAAAGAGTTAATGATGAAAACTTTTGAAGAACTATGCAATCAGCAGTCAGACACACGCATCTTCCTCAGCATCTTCCTCAGCATCAGTTGAAGAATCTGTCTTTCTCGCAAACTAACCGTATTTTTTAAAGGGGTGGAGGGGTAAGCCAGTGGAAGGCTTTGGTCAGATGACCAAAAACTCCAGTTATGGGTCATCATCTGACTAAGACCCGCGTAAGGAAACACTTATCCTGTTTCCTGACAAATCTTACCTAACCTAACCTAAACTGGAGATCAACTGACTGGAGGTAAGACTGCTTCAAGACTCAGAGTATAAACACTGTGTGAGAGGGACCAGTCGTTACTTTCCTGCAGTGAGTTGCCGCTCATGCTCAAGTGAGGACGGTGGGCGGGCTCTCTGACTCTCATAACTGAGAAGAAAGTACAATTGATAATGTGCTCTTGCAACAACTTTGAGGCTGTGGGAGTCCTTATCTGCTGGGAATTTAACTTCTGACTTCCTCTTCATCTTTCTCTACTTCAAAGCTCTTTCTTCTAACATTGTCTTGCTATACATTAATACTTACTTTTGTCATATTTTATGACAAAGTGAGTCCAATACTTTGTGGTGCTTTTCACTTTTCTTGGTTCTCTCACACACTGCCCACATGTAACCTCTTGTATTATCAACAGCCGCCATCTTGGATTGTAGCTACACTCGTGTTCTTACAAAACCAGTCAATATCAGACATAATGAGAATCAAAATAAGACATAATGAATCAAAATGACAGTCATAATTGAGTCAAAATTGACAGAATGACAGTCAGTCCTTCAAACAGTTGTTCCACTGCAACGGTCAGGCATTCTGAAGAATTTCTTCTTTAACCACCTCCAGCACCACTCTCAGTAGTACCAGTTACCAGTAACCAGTTACCAGTAGATGACTCACTACCAACCGTCTGTGTGAATCACTGACTGTTATTCACGTTGCTGCTGACCATAGCATGTTTTTGAACGCCGCTCACCCCCTAGGCACTGGTGGGTCAGTCTAGATAGAGAGCAGAGAGGCAGGGCGGCTGATGGTGCTTCCCATACTTTCCGTTATAATTATACGTACTAACCAGCCTACGTGAGTGTTCTTACCCAATCCGCGTTATCGAACCCCCACATGACACCACCAACCACCAGCACCACTACCAATACCAACCACCACCAACACCAACCACCAGCACTACCAGCCACCACCATCAGCACCACCAGTCACTTACACTAGCCCCACCAATCACCACCAGCACCATCAACCACCAGCACCAACCACCACCATCAGCACCAACCACCATCACCAAGAACCATCAGCACCACCAACCACCTTCACCCGCACCACCATACACCTCTACCAGCACCACCACCAACCACCTCCATCAGTACCACCAACCAGACTCACGAAATCGTAATGACACGATTGCAAACAAACCATACCATGGGTTGGGATGGAACCCATTAGCGCGTCGGTCTGGAGTTCTATCCACACCCGTGGTATGGTTTGTTTACCACCAACCACCTCCACCAGTACTACCAACCAGCACCACCGACCACCTCCACCAGCACAACCAACCACCTATACCAGCACTACCACCAACCACCTCTATCAGTACCACCAACCACCTCTATCAGTACCACCAACCACCTCCACCACCACGACTACATGCACCCCCATTACCACTACCACCACAAATACCAACAACCCGGCCACCTACACCAGCATTAACATCATCACAACCACCTACATCACCAATTACACTCAACACAATCACCTATATACCACCATGAATACCACCAACACGACCAACTCCGCTATCACAATCACCTACACCAACAATATCACTAACACGACCACTTGTGTGTGTGGAGTATGATGGTGTGGTGTTGTTTTTTTTGTGTGTGTGTACTCACCTAATTGTGGTTGCAGAGGTCGAGTCATAGCTCCTGGCCCCGCCTCTTCACTGTTTGCTACTCGATCCTCTCTCTCTTCCTGCTCCACGGGCTTTATCAAACCTCGTCTTAAAACTACGTATGGTTCCTGCCTCCACTACGTCGCTTTCTAGGCTATTCCATTTCCTGACAATTCTATGACTGAAGAAATACTTCCTAACATTTCTTTGACTTATAGGAGTCTTCAACTTCCAATTGTGACCCCTTGTTTCTGTGCCCCATCTCTGGAACATCCTGTCTTTGTCCACCACCACCATCAGCACTACCAACCACCACCACTAGTGTGTGTGGGTGTGTGTGTGTGTGTGTGTGTGTGTGTGTGTGTGTGTGTGTGTGTGTGTGTGTGTGTGTGTGTGTGTGTGTGTGTGTGTGTGTGTGTGTGTCCGAGAGAGAGAGAATCGAGAGAGGGGGAGGATTTATTAAGTGTGAGAGGGGTGGAGACAGTGCATGCGTGTACTCACCTATAAGTACTCACTTACGCATGGATGCAGGGGTCAAGTCTTAGCTCCTGGCCCGCCTCTCAACTTGGCGCCTGCCAGATTCACTCCCTCCTAGCTTGGGCCCTCTCGTATCTACTCTTAAAGCTATGTAAGGAATCTGCCCTCACCACATCCTCATTGAGATCATACCAACTTACGATCACACAGGCCCTGAAAAAATACTTCATGACATCCCTGTGACTCATCTCTGTCTATAAATTCCAACTGTGTCCCAGTTTCCCGTTTCTCGTCTCTCAACTTATCCCTGTCTAACCTATCAATTTCCTTGAGTATCTTCCATGTTATCATAATGTGTCTCCTATCTTCCAATATTATTGGATTTAGTTTCATCAGCCACTCCTCGTAGTTCACCTCGCTGCATACTTCTACCCTTTCTCCAGTTTTCTTAACCTGCTTCCTCAGGTGTGGGTTCCATACTGGTGCTGCGGACTCCTGAAAGACTTTGTTGAGATTCCTGCCGGGAAGTAAAAAAGAAATGCTACCACGAATCTAAGATGCTCTAGTACACGAGTACACGTAGTATCTAGTAGCCTCTAGTACACGAGTACACGTAGTATCTTGTAGCCTCTAGTACACGAGTACATGTAGTATCTAGTAGCCTCTAGTACACGAGTACATGTAGTATCTAGTAGCCTCTAGTACACGAGTACATGTAGTATCTAGTAGCCTCTAGTACACGAGTACACGTAGTATCTAGTAGCCTCTAGTACACGAGTGCACATAGTATTTAGTAGCATCTAGTGCAGGAGTGCACGTAGTGTCTAGGATCTTCTAGTACACGAGTGCACGTCTTTGAGTATATACAAACACACACTGAGGTCCATGGTTTGATACCCGGTACGGGTGGAAACATCAGGACGTGTTTCCTTAAAACACCTGCTGTCCATGTTTCTCAGTAGTAGTAACCAGTTACCAGTAACCAGTGTACCGTTGACTCAACGACCAACCGTCTCTGCCTGAGTCACTATCTGAACTCATATTGCGGTGACCTGGCATTATTCAAAGACCCCCTCACATATGGGTACTGTGGGCGGCCAGTCAGTCAGTGTTACGAGAGGAGCGAGAGAGATAGGTACGGCTGTAAGGGCGTTATCCACCTTATCTGTAATTATACGTACTACCAGCCTACGTGAGTATTTCTTACCTAATCCACGTGTCGAACTCCCACATGATATGTTCACCTCTCAGTAAAATAGATACGTACCTGGGTGTTAATCGACTGGTGTGGGTCGCATCCTGGGAACAAAATGACCTTATGCTCTGCATAGCAAGCGGCTTTCTATATAGTAGTATGTCACTGATGTCAGGTCTGTATACCTTGTATAAGTACTTGTAGGAGTAAAGATATTATTATTATTATATTATTATTATTATTATTATTATTAATAATAACGAAAACAACGAGACCCCTCACTGTTTACTTACATTACGTAAAAGTATTAATGTTTTTAAAGTATTTTAATAAGACGACCTAAGCAGCAGGAAGCTGTGGGGAGTCATACAACAATAACAGTTACAGTGTATTGGGTTATCCTAGGTTACGTCTGTGTGACACCTGTTTCCATAACACCTGTTTTCACAACACCTGTGTGACCATAACACCCGTGTGAACATAACACCTGTGTTTCCACAGCACCTGTGTGACCATAACACCCGTGTGAGCACAACACCTGTTTCCACAACACCTGCATGAATATAACACCTGTTTCCACAACACCTGTGACCATAACACCTGCATGCACATAACATCTGTTTCCACAACAGCTGTCACCATAACACCTGTTTCCACAACACCTGTGTGACCATAACACCTGTGCTTCCACAACACCTGTGGAAACACAGGTGTCATGAGCGACCTCGACACTTGCATCAATCTGAACTTATGTATTAAAACTAAATAAAAAATTAATTGCTTACGTGTTCATATACTGACTTGCTTGCTTGCTTGTTTTTCTTGATTGCTTGCTTGCTTATTTGTTTCTTTGCTTACTTGTTTCTTTCTTTGCTTACTTGTTTTCTTGTTTATTCTCTTGCTTGCTTGTTTGTCTCTTTGCTTACCTGTTTCCTTCTTTGCTTACTTGTTTTCTTGTTTATTTTCTTGTTTACTTGTTTTCTTGCTTACTTATTTTCTTGCTTATTTTCTAGCCTGCCTGTTTCCTTGCTTGCTTACTCTTTTCTTGCTCGCTTGTTTTATTGCTTGTTTACCTGTTTTCTTGCTTGCTTATTTGTTTCCCTGCTTGCTTGTTTTCTTCCTTTCTTACTTGTTTTCCTACTTGTTTGCTTCCTTGCTTGTTTGTTTTCTTGCCTGCTTGATTACTTGTTTAACTGTTTTCTTGTTTTCCTGCTTGCTTGTTTGTTTTTTGCATGATTACTTGTTTCATTGCTTTCTTGTTTTCCTCCTTGCCTGCTTGCTTTCAAATTAAATTATTTACTTTCTAACCAATCGAACACAAAGAGCAGTGGTAGACAGAGTCAAATCGGAGGCTGCAATAGTGAAGAGCTCTGTCCCACAAGGCACAGTACTCGCACCTATCCTGTTCCTCATCCTCATATCAGACATAGACAGAGATGTAATCCACAGCACCGTGTCATCCTTTGCAGGCAATATTAGGATCTGCATGAGGCTGTCATCCACTGAGGACGCGGTTAACCTCGCAGAAGATATAAACAAAGTTTTCCAGTGGGCAACAGAAAACAATATGATGTTCAATGAAGACAAATTCCAACTACTCCGTTTTGGAAAACTGGAGGAAATAATAATAAAAAAACAAAGTCACACTGACTTCGTAAATGGTCCAAGTCGGACCGAAACGTCGTCGTAAGCTCCTCTATTCTATGTGCGGGTTATTTGTGTATGGAGGAGATAATAATTAGAACTGAGTATACTACAAACTCAATCATACAATAGAGCGGAAAAGTAATGTGAAGGACCTGGGAGTGGTAATGTCTGAGGATCTCACTTTCAAGGATCACAACAGTGCCAACATCACAACTGAGAAGAAAATGATAGGATGGATAATGAGAACGTTCAAAACAAGAGATACCAAGCCAATGATGATCCTTTTTAAATCACTTGTTCTCTCTAGGCTGGAATACTGCTGTACATTAACATCTTCACCCAAAGCAGGTGAAACTGTAGATCTAGAGAATGTACAGAGAACCTTTACTGCACATATAAGTTCCATCAAACACCTTAACTACTGGGAACGCTTGGAAGTACTTGACTTGTACTCACTGGAACGCAGGCGAGAGAAATATATCATAATCTACACTTGGAAAACCCTAGAAGGAATGGTCCCTAATCTGCACACAGAAATCACTCCCTACGAAAGTAAAAGACTGGGCAGGCGGTGCAAAATACACCCAATGAAAAGTAGGGGCGCCATTGTTACACTAAGAGAAAACCCAATAAGAGTCCGGGGTCCAAGACTGTTCAACAGCCTCCCACCATGCGTAAGAGGAATTACCTATAGACCCGTGGCTGCCTTCAAGAGGGAGCTGGACAGATACTTAAAGTCGGTGCCGGATCAGCCTGGCTGTGGTTCGTATGGTGGACTACATGCGGCCAGCAGTAACAGCCTGAGTGATCAGGCCCTGATCCACCGGGAGGCCTGGTCGTGGACCTGGCAGCGGGGGCTTTGATTCCCGGAATAATCTCCAGGTTGACCACGCTAGGCAGGTCCAAGTTATCTACTGGCCTAAGCTAGTCAGGTCCAAGTAACATCGACTTGAAGGAACGAGCAAGGCATCAGACTTCCTTACTGTAGGAAGGTATCTCATAGGTATTGTAAACCATCCATGTACATCTCTTCGTGTATATACACAGAGAGGTATATGTCTCTCGGTGTATATATACACTGAGAGGTATATGTCTCTCGGTGTATATATACATTGAGAGGTATATGTCTATCGGTGTATATACACAGAGAGGTATATGTCTCTCGGTGTATATATACACTGAGAGGTATATGTCTCTCGGTGTATATATACACTGAGAGGTATATGTCTCTCGGTGTATATACACTGAGAGGTATATGTCTCTCGGTGTATATATACACTGAGAGGTATATGTCTCTCGGTGTATATACACTGAGAGGTATATGTCTCTCGGTGTATATATACACTGAGAGGTATATGTCTCTCGGTGTATATATACACTGAGAGGTATATGTCTCTCGGT